>NW_016823752.1:938370-960067 GCF_001698545.2 Rhinopithecus bieti
CCGCCCCCGACCCCGTCCCCGCCTCCACTGCCCCCACCACCACCGCCCCCACGGTCAGCTCCTCCGCAAAGCCCCAGAAGCTGGCAAAGGAGAGGAATCCGGTCGCAGGGCCGCATACAATTGTATTTTGCCAACGTGAAAAATCTGCTGGACAACCTGGAAGTCCGAGGTCCCTCAGACACCTCGTTTTCCACCTTCCTGCACACACAGACTGCACCGGCGTTACAGGAAAAACAGTTCTGGCCCCACGGGGTCTAAAAATTAGATTCGCTTTCTCCAGCCACCTACTTCAGGATCTAGACTTAGTTTGATTAGGCCATAGCTCTAAACATGTATACACTCTATTACAAAATCCCAAAATGTGAGCGCACGCACACACACACACCAGCACACACGCACACACACACGCACACGCACACCAGCACACACATACACGCACTCACATCCACGCACACACATGCACACTCACACACATCACACACATACACATGCACACACATGCACACTCACACACATCACACACATACACATGCACACTCACACACATCACACACACCAGCACACACACGCACACACATGCACACTCACACACATCACACTCACACACACGCACACACGGTACAGTGGAAGAGTGTTAGATTTTGCAACAGTGTTTTACAAAAGAGGCTTCTATCTGAGGACCGAACAACTAAGGGAGAAGAGACGTGTGAGTTCTCGGAGGGTCTCGTCCTTCTGTTGCTGGGTGCTTGAGCCCCTGGGTGGGTAGCGGTGAACATATCCTGCTCCCACACGCCCTCAGCATCACACAGGCCTTGCTCTGGATGGAGGCACGGGGAGCCTGGTTTTAGGAACACTGGATTTTGGCTCTTCCAATGTCTTATTTTTCTATTCCAAGCCATGCTGAAGGCATCCAAAAAAGAAAAAAGAACACCCCAAATTAGGGAAAGCTCAGCTCTTAAGACAGCACATATGGTGGCTAAAAATAGCCCCGGATCACGGCACATTATGTAAGCGCTGCGTCTCCCTCGGTGGCCAAGCACTTGGAGGTAAAGTCTCTGCCACGGGCTTGCTTTGTGGTGCCCGCAGCACCATGAGCTGGGCACCCTGGTAGGGTCAGGCAGCTGGAGCCTCTGTCTGTTTGGAAACCTGCTTGAGGGCTCGGCTGGCCTAGGCTGTTGCTAAGTGCTAGTTTTCCCAAAGCCACTTTAGGTGGAAGCCTAGGCCAGTCAAAGCTCGCCGTCTCGCCGTTGAGGCCTGGAGCCCAGGGGGTGGTGTCCAGGTGCCCCCTGCAGGCACTACTTGGTGCACCCACGTCAGGTCAACTGCACCATCTCCAAAAAACTGAACCAAGATGCCCAAGGGGTCACCCTGGTCCGCCCTCTCTAGGAAGTGAGTGGCCCATGGACAGAGTCTGGGGCCTCCTCCCAGCCCCACCACCCACCCCTTCCCCACTGCACAGACCCGTATCTCTCCTTGTCTGTCCAGCACCTGGGCTTGGCCGGGTCCACGGCTGCCCTCGCTCCCTTGCCCAGTGACCCTCTGAGTCTCAGTTCGTGCACAACCAGCTCCTATGACAGTGCCATCACCGCCCACCCCCAACCTCCTGCCTCCTTGGCCTTGTGGCCCACTTCTCCTTCATGAAACCACGGTTCTGAGCTCCGTGTCTCCTGGCCCATCCAACGTCCACCATCATTGTCTCCTTTTGGTTGCTCATGCCCTAAACCCTCCTGGAGGCAGCCCGGCTCCTGGGCAGCAGGGTCCTGGGGACAGGAAGACGCCTTCTCCGGGGTCACAGCCCAGGTGGATGGGGCCTGGCATGTGGGGCCTGACTCTGCCCCCTTCCCACGGCTCAGCCGCCCTCCCAGCTGTTCCCTGCCACCCCTGCCTGCGACCCCATTGTGATCCCCCTCAACTGTCCTCGCCCAGCTGGCGGTGAGCCTTGTTCATTTCCTCCCTCACATCCGTGATGCCTGGACAGTGCCCGGGACAGAGAAAAGCCTCAGTACCTGCTGACTACACAAACAGAGTCTGTGTATTAATACAACTATAAATTTTCATACAAGAAAGCACTGGCGTTCAGAGAGAATTCTGGGTGATTTTGCTGGAAAATGCTGGCTTCTATAACTTCCAAACCAGTGTCGGTGAACTCTGAGAATTAAAGGAAGAAGGACAGAAAAAGCCATATTTTTATGGTATAAGAATCAATGCAAAAATAAAAAACACTAACCTGGCGGTGTGTGCCAGGTTGAGGCAGGGTCAGGAACGGGGATCAGCAGCGGTGACGGGCAGAGGGGGGCCGTGGGGGTGCAAGGAGATGCCTTATCCCAAAGATTTAGGTGAGAACCAGCAGCTCAGGGACAGGCTTGCACCAAAACAATGAAGGCTGTGGGCACTGGAGCAGTTATGATGTTCACAAGACAGTGCTTTCAAGATGAGCCACTCTGCTTCAGAAATTCATCCAATCACACACTCGGTGAGCGGGACGGGACACGCGGCAGCTGAAGATCGACGCCTAAATCACGGGTCTGCTGTGGGCTACTTCACTATCCTGTAGAGTGACCTCGCAGAAACATTTTGCTTTTAGAAAATGATGTTTGTATTTCTTAAAAAGTAGCCTCATATCCGGGGAAGCTCTTGTCATCTAACCCGGGAGTGACTGATTTATCAGAGAGACACACGTGATGATGCGTGAGCAGAGGGGCCGGGGCACACGTAGTGAGGCGGGAGCAGAGGGGCCGGGGCACACGTAGTGAGGCGTGAACAGAGACGCTGGGGCACACGTAGCGAGGCGTGAGCAGAGGGGCCGGGGCACACGTAGTGAGGTGTGAACAGAGACGCAGGGGCACACGTAGCGAGGCGTGAGCAGAGGGGCCAGGGCACACATAGTGAGGCGTGAGCAGAGGGGCCGGGGCACACGTAGCGGGGCGTGAGCAGAGGGGCCGGGGCACACGTAGCGGGGCGTGAGCAGAGGGGCCGGGGCACACGTAGCGGGGCGTGAGCAGAGGGGCCGGGGCACACGTAGCGGGGCGTGAGCAGAGACGCTAGGGCACACATAGCGAGGCGTGAGCAGAGGGGCCGGGGCACACGTAGCGGGGCGTGAGCAGAGGGGCCGGGGCACACGTAGTGGGGCGTGAGCAGAGGGGCCGGGGCACACGTAGTGGGGCGTGAGCAGAGGGGCCGGGGCACACGTAGTGAGGCGTGGCCTCTGAGAGGAAGGAGCAGAGCAGGAGTCCAGGCAAAGGGACGCTGGCTTGGGAGCCGTGTGAGGGACAGGCTGTGGCGGGTGTGCAAAGATGCAGGTACCTGGACCCCATGGGCATGGAGGGCACCCAGGTGCGTTCTGACACCTGCAAGTGCCCTGGCAGGGAGGCCGACTCCTACCACCCACGTCTTGCTAAGAGTCATCCCAATGGTTTATATCAGCAGCAGATAAGTGTGAAAGATGTGGCCCTAACGGCGTTGTCTGTTCTTTAAACGATGACGTACTTGCTGGGAACATTGTGGACCTGCCCAGGACTGATGTGCTTCCCAAGAGTATCTGTTGTCCGTCCATGTGCGTCTGACCCCGTGGGTTCTTACGATTTAAATTTTAGAATTGCCTATGACTTCATGAGCAAACTCATTTAAAATGTACAATAATGAAAGGGACACGTTGCTATTAGCTGGTGATGGCTCATCTAAAGAACTTTCTACATTTCTGGGGATGCTTGACATGGATGGGACTTTTGTCTCCTCCAAATCTCATGTTGAAATGTGATCCCCAGTGCTGGAGGTGGGGCCTGGCAGGAGGTGATTAAGTCATGGGGGTGACCCCTCATGAATGGCTCGGTGCCATCCCCCTGGTGACGGGTGAGTTCTCACTCAGTAAATTCACTCGAGATCTGGCTGTCCAAAAGTCTGGGACCTCCCCCTTCTCTCTTGCTCCGTCTTTCACCACATGATGCCAGCTCCCCGCTGCCTTCCGCCACGACTAGAAGCTCCCTGAGGCCTCCCCAGAAGCTGAGAAGATGCAGGTGCTAAGCCTGTGCAGTCTTCAGAACTGTGAGCCAATTACATCTTTCTTTATCAATTACCCAGCTCAAGTATGTCTTTATACTGATGCAAAAGCAAACGAATGCAGTGTTAAAACAAAGGAAGACTGATTCTATACACGTCTACTTTTTTGGAAGCATTCAGTGTTTTGAATTATTTCAGATAACGATGCTATAGGCGGTGTGTGCCAGGTTGAGGCGGGGATCAGCTGCGGTGAGGGGCAGAGGGGGGCCATGCAGGTGCAAGGAGATGCCTCATCCCAAAGACTTAGGTGAGAACCAGTGGCTCAGGGACAGGCTTGCACCAAAATGACGAAGGCTGTGGGCATCGGAGCAGATATGGGGCCTCTAATTCTTGTAAAAGATGAAGGAAGGAGGCAATGTGCAGGGAAAGGAATGACTTCTTTCACTGCACCCAGAACCTTGGCGCAGTAGCCAGCAGCCACCGAGAGGCCGGGGAACCCAAAGATGATCTGAACGCAGGACCCAGGAGAGGCCAGGAGAATCTGACTTCACTGGGGTTTGGTGCTGGGGAATGCTTGGAGCAGCTGTGCCAACACAGCTGAGGACCCAGGGTCCCAGAGCCTGGGAGGGACGGGCTGTGGCAGGCGTGCGAAGATGCAGGTGCCTGGACCCAGGCTCTGGGTCACCTCCTGGAAGACAGGCAGACTTTTTTGGTCCTTTGGCTGCAATGAAACTTGGACTGACAGGCGGGGAGAGCGAGCGTGGGTGAGAAATGCTCCACGCCGGGGTCGTGCATACGGGTGGGAGCTACCAACAAAAATAAGATTTGGGGGGCTTCTGCTGACTTAATCTCTTCCCTCTTAAATGATTACTCTGGGTTAAAACCAACAGCAAACCCGGCTCCTCTTCTGCTGTGGAAGGCAGTGTGCAGAATCTGCAAACACTCTCGGACGCCAAGGGAAAGTCCTTGCAAAGGAGGGTGGCTACGTGCAAGGCTAGTTTACTGGGGAAGGGAGGCGGTGGCGGCCCATTCAGTGTCGCAGCTAAAGATAGATGGCCCGATTTAGAAAGGAGAAAATCACTTAGAAAAGCTCTGCAGTACCACTTCAGACTTCCAGCCTGGAGCATCTCTGCACACAGCCCCCTTCCAGCCCGGAGTGTCTCTGCACGTAGCCCCCTTCCTGCCTGGTCAGTACTGCTGTGCTTTGTGTAGGAGGGAGGGTGTACTCAATCCCGAGCATCTCAGACTTGGTGTTCAGAAACACATGGGCTGCCCTGTCTGGGGAAATTGTTTTCAAGTCACACGAGGCTCCCGAAGAGTTCCCCCATCTGGGAAAACACACAGGCACCAGCACCTTGGGAGCTCAAGCGGGGGGCCTTGGCGCTAGCCTCCACGCGCCGGGACCGGGCTCTGTCCCACTCAGCACAAAGCAGGAACTGCGGCAGATGGAGAGGAAGAGCACCATGCAGTCACCCAGCCCAGGGAGGGGCCGGGCGCGGGGCAGAGCTCCGGGAAGCACTTACTGCGATGCGCAGGACGGACGCCTTCACGGAGGTCCATTTGTCCCGCCGCCGGTCTATCACCAGGATGAATCCGATGCCAGCGTCCTGCAGGCTGCAGTGAGGAAGAGACGCTGCCGTTAACGTGTGCAGGTGGGAAGCCGGCTGCCCAGGAAACCCCTCAGAAAACGTCCTGGGAGGGCGATCCCCCGTATTCATGATGCCATTTCTGCAACACCAGGCGCGAGGCACAGCACACGGGGGCCCCGGCAGCCCCATCCCCACAGTCCCAGAACCTGCTCTCATCCACGGAAGGGCACACGCTTCCGATGTGTTCTTATTTCTCAGCCTAACACCAACCACCTCGATGCACAGATTCAGGCAGAACCACCTCTCCCGAGCTCAGTCATTTGCTATTCCACACTAAGAGCCGAGTCATTTGCTATTCCACACTAAGAGCCGAGTCATTTTCCTCTCCTGGGTGACCAGCTGACTGAACCCTCCAAAACAGTCTTATGGCGCATACATCACGCTGGTCCTGGCATCTGAGGTGCCCGTGCAGGTCCACGTTAAGGATTCGCTCGTGGTGGCATTGCTATGGTGCTGGGAGAAAATCTCCAAGACTTCCGAAGGTTCCCAAGCATCTGCTGGAAACGGGAGAGGAGGCAGCACTCCCTGCGACAGCCACATCTGTGACAGAGACCGCACTTGTGCATTGTATAACGACAGCCTCCGTCCTCGGCTGAGCCTGGCGGCAGGAGCCTGAGTCACAGAGTAGGTGAGGAGGGCCCTCTTCCGTGGCTCACTCTGCAGCCAAGCCAATTGCATGATGCCAGCAGCTGCTACCACCAGCCAATCCACGGCACAAACAATCACACGGGCACGCCTAAGGCAGGGGCTGGAATCGCTAATTTCCAAGTCTCTGAACATGTCTTGGGTTTACATGAAAATCAGAATTCTGCAGGACAGAGATAAATTATGCAGTCTGTGGGCATGCTCTGCTCGCTGCGAGCATCATTAACAAGCCAGGAATTTATGTCGGATGTCTCAGATCCTTCTGACGCTCGAATTTAAAGACGGAAACAGCAACTCCCAAGACATGAAGGCGAGGCAGTGGCCCCCGAACGTGCGTGTGTGGTGTGTGCTGCTGCGTCTGTGTCCTTGCCTGCATCTGGCTGTGAAAAACGCCTCACATGGGGGTAATTTGATTCAATAATGGCAGAAACCTTCTGGGTGAGCGCACGAATAAACACTAGCTTTCATTCAAAGCAGCCTTCTGCAGTGGGCACTAGGCCTGTGCACGAGCACGGGGAGTCAGCAACTCCATTTCACAGCTGTGGGGGCCACAGAGAGAATTTGTTTTCTGATCTGGCTTAGTTCTTATGGAGCTAAGATTTTTTTAAAGTTATATTTTCAGCCGGGCATGGTGGTTCACGCCTGCAATCCCAGCACTTTGGGAGGCTAAGGTGGGTGTATTACTGGAGCCCAGGAGTTTGAGATCAGTCTGGCAACATGATGAGACCCTGTCTCTACAAAAATACAAAGATTGGCTGAGTGTGGTGGCACGTGCCTGTGGTCCCAGCTACTTGGGAGGCTGAGGTGGGAGGATTGCTTGGCCCAGGAGTTTGAGGCTGCAGTGAGCAGTGATGGTGCCACTGCACTCCAGCCTGGGCAACAGAGCAACACTGTCTCAAAAAAAGAAAGAAAGAAAGTTATATTTTCATGTTTCCTTATTTACTTCTTGAGTCTGAGCACTTTGACGACTTTTTCTGAACTGTGAGACAAAGTGGGTACTTCCCGTGTAGACCTGTGTGCTCCTTTGCGGGAGGTACACGGTGACAGGTTATCCTCCAGTAATAGGTACTACACGTGCCTTTTCCACAAAGGGACCTTGGATGCACCAGGCCACAGAGGCAGAACCCAGCTCCCCTCCCTGGCCGGCGGTGTGCTCAGAGCTGCCTTTGGACTCCAGGCCAGGGAGCTGTTCCCGGAGCTCTCCGGGCCCCACTCCTCCTAGAGGGAAGGAGAGCAGAGCCCAGAATGATTGATTTCCACTGAGCACATAATCCTCAGCCCAGCGAACACAGTCAAGTGCTTCCAAGTCCTGAAGCAGGTGATGCTCGTGAGAAACAGCCCACGCGGCCCACCTGCAGGGTTTGCTAAGGAGCCCCTGCCAAGGGCTGTGTGTTGGGCGGGAGGGGCTCACCGCCTCTGCGACACTGGCGGGCTCCACAAAGGCGTCACCCTGGACAGGTGGCTCAGCTGTGAACCATCTCTGCTTCCTTTTCTGTAAAAATGAGGGTCGTTGTAGAATCCACCCCCAGGGGTTACCGTGAGAGTGAAATGAAGCCACTGAGTGTGCTGCAGCCCGCCACGCTGGCGGAGCGGTGTCACTGTTTTGCAGAGCAAAGCCTGACTCAGTTTCTCCCCTTTTCCCTGGAATAGAGCTCTGACTGGGGTGGAATCTCAGCCTCTGTGTCCGCCCATGAATGTCCCCGCTACTCCACAACAGGCCGGACCAGCCACGGGGACCTCGACTGCCGTGTGAGAGCTGCTGGAGGCAGAACGCACACCCCCAAGACTTCGGTGACCCAAACACATCCAGTTATAGCCATGGAGCTTCTGCCCCACAGGCAGCCAAGCTCCTGCCCACAGTGCCCGGTGCCTCCCACATCTGGCTTCTCACGCCATTCAGTGCGCGTCTGTCTCACACCCGGCAGTGCAGGCTGACGGTGCAGCCCCAGAAAGGCACCATGTGCTCCCGTCACCACTGGATGCCACCCGGCCTGCCCATGTGGGGCTTCCACTCACTCTACGTTTAAATCTTTGGGTTACATTGTAACGGGAACACCAGCATCACAAATAGGCATCCGTTTTCAATGAGAAACCAGTTACCAACAACTAAAACATTTTTTAGAAGTCAAAATTGCAAGTGAAATACAAGGTGTTGTAAATTTATTCGACTCAAAAAATGCATAGTAGAAAATCAGTTTCTCGATGAGGACGGACTGGTTTCCAGGTGGTGTTAACGGGGCAGCCACCGTTGCTCAGCTGTGGAAGGTGTGGGGCCTGGGCAGGACGACAGCGCTGGTTCCTCCCACCCCGGCCGTGCTCACCATCGTGGGTGCGGGCACAGGGCATTCACGGGAACAGGGTGTGGGCACAGGGCGACAGGGCGTGTGTGGGAACGGGGTGTGGGCAGGAAGCATATGTTTCTTCAGGGAGAGGGACTTGTCCTCCAGGGCTGCTACGGACCAAGCACTGTGCCAACAGCTATTTATCAAGCTCCAGTGACCATCCCATGAGGCTGTGCTATGATCCTCTCCAGGCACAGAGAGCTTTAGTCACTTGCCCAAAGTCACACAGCTGTGAGCAGAGACAGGGGAATCTGGCTCAGACACCATGTGTGCTGCCCCTAAGGCCACGTCCACCCTGGCGGCCTCCTAATGTTCCCACCAAGCAAGGACCCGACCCCAAATGCCCACACACCAGCACTCAGCCTCCTGCTCTGTGCAGTCCCCCGCCATGACCTTGCCCCCTACGCAGGGCCCAGGTGGACGCTCATCCACGCCCCTTCAGCCCCGTGTCTCCTCTCCTACCACATTTCAGGAACACTGACTCAGAAGGTGCAAAGCCTGGACTAAAAAAGCCCCTGGCATGAGGATGTAAAGAGCCCCTAGCACCTCCTCTACCCACACTGACTGTGGTCACGAGGGCAGGGCCACAGGATCCCCCCGCAGCCCACGGCACTCCCGAGGCTGCACTGCCCAAAACCGTAAGGCAGGACCTGGATCTGCTCACAGGAGTGAGGACCCAGGGCTCACGGAGCTTGGATCTACGCCCACATCTGTGGCCTCCTGTGCCTGAGGGAGAGGGTGGTGTGGCTCCTGCCCAGTGTCAGCAGGAAACGGTCCCCAGAGGGATGAAGGTGACAGTGCCGGAGGAGTTGGGGTAGAATCACTCCAGCTGGCAGCCACCCCAGAAATGTCCCTCGCACCCAGGGCATGAACACGGCCCCTAGACGCTCCATCGGCCACCAACCCTGCAGCAGCTGGCCTTGGAGGGGCTGCCCTGGCCAGTCGCCCAACAGCTGAGTTTGAAGCCAATGAGCTCACTTTTGGCCCAAATAAACAAAAAAGGCCCAGAGGTCTCATAAACAGTTTCAGGAATGTTCCAACTGGCTGCATCTTCTGTGACAGAGACCCAAACTGCTCAGGGCTCACGACCTTGGGAGTCCCATGGTTCCCCACCCATGTGGGCAGACAGCCCGCTGGCCTGCGGGTGCAACCACAGCTCACTGGACAGGAGCAGCGCATGAGGGATGGTCTGGATGCAGCGGCTGGCTCCTCCCTACCAGTGGGGCAGGGAGGCCCGGCACCAGGTTCCCCCAGTGCCTGGCCATCTGCCTGTGCTGCTTGGATATGGTGGGGGCAAGGAGGATGCTTTCTCCCAAGGCGGGGGCAAGCGGAGGCCAGGGCACGGGAGGAGCAGCGCTTGCAGAGGGCGGCAGAGCTTAGGAATCAACAGTTCGTGGCCAGGAGGGGCTGAGGGGACGTGAGGCCTGGGCGGGAGGAAGGGGACCCTTGGTGTCTGCTGCTCAAACGTCAACCTGCACCCAAGACAGGAAGAGGAGTCTGGGAGAAAGGTCCCTGCACAGCAGGGTGGTCAAGTCCTCAGGAAGAGCAAAACAAACGCACAGGAAGGCCCTCCCTGCACAGTGCGACTCAGTTACCTTGGCCCATTTGGGATAGAGTAGGTGGCACCTCTAAAAGAAAAAGTTCTTTTCCCTGGAGGACATCATTCTTTATGTGAATACTTTGTCCAATTATAATGCACATTATGCAGAAGCACAGAGTGTGAGTGATGGCAGTGAGTGCCCGGACTGAGAGGCCATTCCCACCATCCAGGGTGCCCCACCCGACTCCTGTCACCATACATTAGTTTTGCCTGCCATTGAATTTTGTCCAAATAAAAATATACAATATGTGCTTTTTTGGTGTCTGGCTTCTTTCGACCTTATGAGATTCATCCACGTTGTTGCAGTGGAGTGTTTGTTTGTTCGTTGTTGCAGTAGGGTGTTTTTTCGTTGTTGCGGTAGGGTGTTCGTTGTTGCGGCAGGGTGTTTGTTCGTTGTTGCGGTAGGGTGTTTGTTCGTTGCTGCGGTAGGGTGTTTGTTCGTTGCTGCGGTAGGGTGTTTGTTCGTTGCTGCGGTAGGGTGTTTGTTCGTTGCTGCGGTAGGGTGTTTGTTCGTTGCTGCGGTAGGGTGTTTGTTCGTTGTTGTGGTAGGGTGTTTGTTGTTGCGGTAGGGTGTTTGTTCATTCTTGTTGCTGGGTTATAGTATACATATATGATGAAATACAATTTATTAAAAAATTCTACTCTTAATGGACATTTGGGTTGTTTCTAGTTTGGGGCTAAACTGAATATAAGACTGATCATTCTTATATGTGTCTTCTAGTGCACACAATACACACTCCTGTTGGACATATTCTTAGGAATTGCTGTAATTATGTAGATGTGGACAAATATACACCCGCCAGAAATGCATATGACTTCTGGTTGCTCCATGGTTTTGTCAGCAGTGGATACTGTCTGTCGGTAGAATTTTAGCCATTCCTGTGGGTGCAGAGTGGTGTCCTGGTATGGCTTTAATTTGCATTTCCTAGAGGCAGGAAGCCTTCTGTGTTGAGCGGCTATCCTCTTTTATGAAATGCCTGTTCACATCTTTTGGTTGTTTTTCTGCTAGGTTCTCTTTTTTCTTGTTGGTGTGCAGTTCTCTGTATAAGCTAGAAACAAGTTTCTTATTGGATGCGCACATTGCAAACATCTGCTTCCATACTGTGCCTTTCCATGCCAATCTTTTCATGGTGCATTTTGATGAAAAGAGTAACTTAACTTTAATGTAGCCCAACTTACTGACCTTTTCCTTTCTGATAATTGCTTTTTTGATAACTGCCTTTTAAACCTTGTGTAAGAAATCTTTTCTTACTCTGAGATAAGCATTTTCCTATGTTTGTCGAGAACAGAGACTATATTACTTTAGAGTTCACATTTACACCCATGATCTATCTGGAATTAACTTTTGTGTATGGTGTGAGGCAGGTATCAGCATTCATAATTTCCCACATGGACAGCCAATCACATCCACTCCTCTTACTGAGGACGTCCATCCCCTTCCACGCTACAGTATCACTCAAGAAATAAATCGAGAGACTGTAGATGTGTGGTCTGTCTGGATTAGATATTCTGTACTGCTGCTCTTCTGTTTACAACATCTGTGGTAATCACTGTCACTTTAATAATGTCTTAATATTTGGCAGTATCACCTTCTACCTTTTTTTTTTTTTTTTTTGAGACGGAGTCTTGCTCTGTCTCCCAGGCTGGAGTGCAGTGGCCGGATCTCAGCTCACTGCAAGCTCTGCCTCCTGGGTTTACGCCATTCTCTTGCCTCAGCCTCCTGAGTAGCTGGGACTACAGGCACCCGCCACCTCATCCAGCTAGTTTTTTGTATTTTTTAGTAGAGACGGGGTTTCACCGTGTTAGCCAGGATGGTCTCGATCTCCTGACCTCGTGATCTGCCCATCTCGGCCTCCCAAAGTGCTGGGATTACAGGCTTGAGCCACCGCGCCCAGCCAGCTTCCAACTTTTTTCTTCAAAGTTGGGTTGACTATTCCTCACCCCTTGCATTTTCATATAAAATGTAAAGGCAGCCTGCCCATGTTCATACCTAAATAAAGAAAAACCTGCTGGAATTTTATTTGGCAATTGCATTCGATCTATATGTTTACTTAGAATTAAAATTGTTATAATACTGTCTTCTAATCTGTGAACTAAAATATTCTTCCATTTATTCATGCTACTGTAATTTCTTTCAATAACATTTTGCAGTTTTCTGCTTAGAAGCCTTGCACGTATTTTATTAGATATGATTTTATTCCTATGTGCTCAATTTTGATGTGATTATAAGTGATATTTATAAATTTCATTTTCCAATTGTACATCGTTGGTATATATAAAAATACTAAAATACAATTAAGTTTAGTATATTGACCCCTGGCCATTGATCTTGCTAAATTACTTACTCAGCTTAAGAGTCTGACTGTTACTTAATTTGGTCTTTCTTCACACACAACCACATTGTCTACAAGTAATGAATGATACCTGTGTTTCTTACTGTTTCAACCCTTTAGACTTTTCTTTTCTTTTCTTGTTCTTGTTGTCTGCCTGGTACCTCCAAGCACAATCCTGAATAGAAATGAGAACAGTGTTCCTGATCTCAGGGGCAAAGTGTTCAATACTTCACCATTAAATGCAGAAAGTGGGGCTCACCTCTGCAAAATTCCAGAATCTGGCTCCCCAAGTCCTGGCTGCCTCTGAAGTCTCTCAATCCCTCAAACATATTTTTAAACAAAATTTTACCCCAGGTTTTACAGTGGCTCTTGGTGGAAATATCAGTTGGTTACAAGATAGTCTATTACAGCCAGAACAGAAGTTAGGTAGTGGGTTTTGAACCTGTTTCCATCTAATAGAAACATTTACGTGAATGATGACAAATGTAACTCAGGTCAAAAGGGGCATCTTGGTTCTGAACCAGATCAGTCCGACCTGAGTCTCCGACCCCAGGGTTTGCAGATGTTCAACCAACTCTCCAAGATTCCTACAAATGGTGCCGCTGGGAAGGGGTGGTTTCATCTTTGGTTACAACTCCCTATTTCCCCAGAACTTGTGTTCTTCACTCTGACTAGCTCGACCCTGCCCTGGCCTACCCTCCACCTTCCACCCCTGGGGGCTCAGCAAGGTGCTTTCTATCGTGGTCATTATCATCATCTTAACAGCACACAGAGCTTAGGATGCGAGCCAAGGGTTGAGTTAGCCTGTGGGGCTCTACCGTGCGCAGACGCCGAGAATGCGGCAGGCTGTTAGTCAAGAGGAATTCTTCCAGGATGACACGTTTGCACCTCCCCCAGGCCCTCTCTGCACTGAGATGGACAGCAGGGCCACTGGACCGTACGGCACTAAGTTCAAGTCTGGGGGTTCCAAACACCAGTGTGCAGACCAGTGCCAGATGGATGCAAGAGAAACATCTGCAACACCTGTCTTCTCAGGCCACTCCTGGATGTTCTGGCGCGATGATTTGAGAGTGGGCCTAGGAATTGACGGTTGTTAAAAGTTCCCCTTGGTATCTGAACCCCATGGACTGGATGAGAATAACACAAATAGAGGCTGGGGGTCCTCTGAGAGTCAGGGTCTGGTGGAGTTGGGGGGCCGCCCACCTGCAGCAGCTGGGAGGCGGGAGGAGCACAAGGGGAGTGTGATATCGCAGACACCTGGAGAAGAAAGGTGCGAGCTCAGAGGGCTCCTGGGTGAGAGGACAGGGTCGCCTTTGACACACACACTCCTAGGGATGCGGGGCTGGGACAGCACGTCCTTCTGTGGGTGGCTGCTGCCACTCACCCACCCCGCACCGGTCCCCACCACTGCCATTGCCCTCCATGGAATCAGCCCCGCCTGATGTCCTGGCTTTTGCTTTATTCCCCTGCCCTCCATGCTCAGTTAACTGTGGGCAGCTGGCGTCTCATGCAAAGCTCGTAGGGAAAGCCCCCCAGAGCACAGAGGCACAGGCGGCCTTGGTTGTCCAAGCACATCTGTGATTCCTAAAACCCAACACATTCCTAAAACCCAACACATTCATAAAGAAATAGCAAAAGAAAAGTGGCACTTAAAATTGTCTTAGAACTCTGGGTGTGAAAAGGAAACCAACCTAAGTTAACCTATGTATAAAATGAAGGAAGATCTATGACACAATTAAAACAGAATGGTGGCATCATTCTCATTTCCAGACTCCTCTGTGAGCCTCTGCGACACTGGCCACCGCAAACCCACAGAGCCTGTGCAACACTGGCCACCACGAACCCAGAGAGCCTGTGCGACACTGGCCACCGCGAACCCAGAGAGCCTGTGCGACACTGGCCACCGCGAACCCAGTGGGCCTCTGCGACACTGGCCACCTGCGAACCCAGAGAGCCTCTGCGACACTGGCTACCTGCAAACCCAGAATCAGGCTGGGGTCTGCGGGACTGAGGTGCCACTGGGCATGGAGAATGGGTCCCTGGAGTTACAGAGACAGGTGTCCTCTATAACAAAAAAATCCACTAATGTGACCCCAGGAATGTTGTTTGTGATGCAAAATCCTGACCTGCAGCCATCCTCCACCTGCTGAGGCTAAACATCCCTCAGGCCCCTGCTGTATCACCGAGAGGAAGGTCCCATCACCTGTCACACAGACTCACCACCGAAGGGGCCTCTGCCATTTTAAACGTGCAGAAACTGAGGAACGTGGAAGTGAATGACATATCCAGGGTCAAACAGCTAACAAGTGGGGCGCTGGGGTCTGAGCCCAGAGCCTACCTGGCAAACACTGGGGTCTGCTGATTGCTCACACCACAGTAAGACCCTAAAATCGCCATCCTCCAAGGAGCTTCAAGCGGAGGGCAGATAATACAGGAGCTCCCTGCAGGACCTGTGCCCACCCGAATCCAGAGGCGGCCGGCCACGAAGCTGTGCTGGGGGGACACCAGAACCTCATCCTCATGTGCTGGGGGGACACCAGAACCTCATCCTCATGGGAGAAAAAGGCGGCAGGCACAGGAGCCAGGGAGGGGGCCAGAGGAGAGGAGACAGGACCCCTGAGGGATCAGACACCCAGAGCTGTACACCGCAGAGGGGGTTTGAGGCGGAAAACGGCAAAGCAGGCTGCAGAGCCGGGTGAGTCAGAGAACCTGGTTTCCCACCAAGGAAGTCTCTGTGGCTGTGGGAGATAATTCCGTGGTTTGTAAATTTCAAAAACCACTGTCAGGACATCTTACCTGGGTAGGGTCGTTTATTAGGGTTTACAGACAGGCCTTAGAGTAAAATATGCACGATTCTTAAGTGCACTGCATGGTAGTTACAGCAGGACACAAAAATTAATCGTGAAGCAATGGGAGCGTCAGAGTCACCCAGAGAAGCCGCCCCAGTTTCAACATTTCTCCAACAGCTGCTGTTGCCCAACTGCGCCCTCGTGTGGTTGGAAGTGAATATCGCAAGTGTTCCTGCGGGAATGGTGAGGTCTGCAGGGGGGTGTGCACGTGGGACAGGAACCCTTCCTCGAGGGGCTCCACGGGGACCATGCTGTTCCTCCTTTTCCGCCCTCCGGTGTGGGCACCATGGGTCCTTCGCTATCAGGGCGCCCACCCTGACGCCAGTCGCCCCGGACAGCGGGCCTGCCTTGCCTCAGGCAGGTCTTCCCCACCTCAGATCTGTGGCTCTGTGGCCACAGCAACCCTTAACCTCCCGGGACTGTCACTCCCCAAGGAAGGTTGGCCCTGAGCTGTGTCCTGGACCCTGAGCACAGACACTGCAACCCCAGGTCTCATCTTTCTGCTCATGCTGGTGAGACCAGGGCAAGGGTGAGGGCGAGGGTGAGAGCAGGGCAAGGGCGAGGGCGAGGGTGAGACCAGGGCAAGGGTGAGGGCAAGGGTGAGAGCAGGGCGAGGGCGAGGGCGAGGGTGAGACCAGGGCAAGGGCGAGAGTGAGGGTGAGAGCAGGGCAAGGGCGAGGGTGAGGGTGCCGCTCTTCCTCCAGGACAGAGCAGCATAACCAGCACACAGCCCTATAAGCAGCCATTGGTCACGTGTGAACAAAAATGAGGCTGCCTGACCGGGCGCCGTGGCTCACGCCTATAATCCCAGCACTTTGGGAGGCCAAGGCAGGTGGATCACTTGAGCCCAGGAGTTCGAGATCAACCTGGGCAACATGGTGAAACCCCATCTCTACAAAAAATACAAAAATTATCCGGGTGTGATGGTATGCGCCTTCATCCCAGCTACTCGGGAGGCTGAGGTGGGAGGATCACCTGAGCTGGGGGGAGGTTGAGGCTGCAGTGAGCCGAGATCACGTCACTGCACTCCAGCCTGGGCGACAGAGCCAGACTCATCTCCAAAAAAAAAAAGGGGGGGCAGCCCTGCCTGCCATGGGCTGGATTTTAAATTTTATTTAGCTTTCATTTTACATTTAAATGGCCACAGGTGGTCAGGAGCGGTTGCATTCAACAGCAGTAACAGAAAAGGGCCTGGAGAACGCACTTTGGGAGGGCGCGGGGAGAGGGCCTCGGGGGAGGTGGTCGCCACGGTGCGTGCAGGACCCGGAGGAAGGAATGGCAGGGCCTCCGGGACGTGTCCCCAGTGCTCAGAAGCACCAGACTCCATGAAGAAAATGCTGATGTGGAGACAGGAAACACACCCGAGAAGTGGCTTCCCACCCAGGGCAACGCGCAGATGCCTGGGCCGCGCGGTGTCTCCTGGTTCCTCCTAACGAGGCTGGCTGTGGGTGGGAGAGCTTCCACGTGGGGCTTCAGACCGTGCAAGGCGACCGGGGCCAGCACAGCCTCAGGCCAGCCAGGGATGGCAGACAAGGGCAGCCCTGAAACTGCCAACTCCGTTGGGGAGGGGGTGGGGAGGGAATCACTCAGCTGAAGCGTTTGAGAATTGCTAGACACATGGCACAATTTCGCAGACGGAATCACAGACAACACAGAAACCAGCCACACCAGGGCGGGCGACTCTTTACAGCAGTGACCCTAATAGGGAAACAGTGGGGACCACGAAATGCCCGCAAACAGGCCCAAGTGAGCACACGGTGATCCACTCACGTCACAGGGGCCAGCCCAAGTGAGCACACCGGGTCCGCTTACATCACAGGGCCCTTAAGGCACAGCCGGGCGCAGTGGCTCAGGCCTGTAATCCCAGCACTTCGGAGGCGAGGGTGGGTAGATCACTTGAACCCAAGAATTCAAGATCAGCCTGGGCAACACGGCAAGACTCCATTTCTATAGAAAATACCCAAATTGCTGGTGGCTCATGCCTGCAGTCCCAGCTACTCAGGAGACTGAGGCAGGAGGAACTCTGGGCCCAGGAGGTTGAGGCGGCAGTGAGCTGAGATCCTGCCACTGCACTCCAGCCTGGGTGACAGAGCAAGACCCTGTCTCAAAACATAAAAAATATATATATAAAATGAAAGGCAGCAGCAAATGGCGCCCAGGTAGAAGGGCACCACGGCACACCGCTGAACAGAAGCAGCTGCGAGGTGGCGTGTCCTATGCTGTCCCACCACACGCGGATGAACAGCCTGGGGGGCGCCCCAATGCAGCTCCACAGTTAGCTGTGGGGGAGCAGGAGGCAAAGTGGAAGCTTCACTTTTTAATGCACACGTATGAAATTGTTTAGCACACGCACACACGCTCACAGACACTTCCTGTCCTTATATTCAAAAGCCAATTCAAAGTTCAACAGGAAATCACACCCACAGCGAGAAGCGGGGCTCTTCCAAGGGCTGGGGTCCAGCTGCCCTCCAGCTCAGAGAGCAGGACAGGGTGCTCAGGTCACCGCAGGGGGACGACAAACCGAGCTGGCTCCAGGTGCTCATCTTAGAATCAGCGAGATAGGAGGACTCTCCTCTTGCCTGGGAGCCTAATGATTACAATCGTGTTTCTGTTCCGTCCCACACACACCCTCCCCATACAGTCCACACAAACTGTGCATGCATGTGGTGTGTACATGTGCAGGTCTGTGGGGGGTATGCATGCACCTACATGTCTGTGTGTGTGTGTGTGTGGTTATACACATGCACATCTGTGTAAGTGCACAAGTACCTGCATGTCTGTGTGCATGTGTGTGTGACATATAGTTTGGATATTTGTCCCTGCTCAAGCCTCATGTTGAATTGTAATCCCCAATGCTGCGGGTGGGGCCTGATGGAAGGTGTTTGGATCCTGGGGGCTGATCCCTCATGGCCGGTATGTCTCTCTGTGTGTGTGGTGTGAGTGCCATGCTTGTGTGTGTGGCATGTGTGGTGTGAGCATGTGCATGCCTGTACATGTGTGTGTGTCTGTGTGTGAGTGCTCACATGTCTTTGTGCATGTGTGCAATTGTGTGCGCCTGCATGCCTGTGTGCATCTGTGTGTGTGGTGGGGGGCCATGTGTGGTGTGTGCAGGTCCATGCTTGTGAGCATGTGTGCTTGTGTGCATCTGTACGTGTGTGGGTGTGTCTGTGTGTGAGTGCCCGCATGCTTGTGTGTATCTGTGTGTGTGTGTGTGGCATGTGCAAGTCTGTGTGTGTGCACGTGTGCATCCGTATGTGTACATGCCTCTTATGGGCTGAACATGACCTCTGTCCTGGCAAGCTGGCTGGTAGATGGAGTCCCTACCTCCAAGGAGCTGGGAGCTTTGAGCCAGACCCAGGGAAAATAAGCGTCATCATCAGCTTCAGTGAACTCCTTCCACACTGCTCCTCCAGCAAGCCCCAAGCTCCCCACCTCGCACCTTCTCTGAGGGCTGCCACCCTCCTCCCCATCTCCCAGCTCCTCCCTCCACCCTGCATTCTGGCAGGTCATGAACTCCTTGGCACCTACTTCACAGAAAACACAGCCCCTCAAAAAAGGCTCCACAGACCCTGTCTCACCTCCCAGACTCTGTCCCTACAGCCCCTGACTCCCCGGCACTCTGTCCTGCCCCCTGGTGCCTTCGCTGCCCCAAAGACGCCACTGGCTCTCTCCTGGGGTCTCTGTGACTGTCCCCCCAACTCAGGCTGGCTCCCTCCTGGTGTCTCTGTGACGACTGCTTCCCAGTTTACATTAAGTTCTTTGTCCACGGTGATGTTGCCGCCCCCGCCCTCTGCTTCCCTCATGCTCTCTTTCTCTGTCTCTGTCTCTCCCTGCCTCTGTCTCTCTCTGTCTCTTTCTCTGATTCTCTTTCTGTCTCTCTGTCTCTTCCTGTCTCCTTCTTTCTTTGTCTCTCCCTGTCTCTGTCTCTCTTTGTCTCTGTCTCTATCTCTGTCTCTGTTTCTCTATCTCTGTCTCTCTGCGTCTCTTTGTCTGTCTCTGTCTCTATCTTTCTGTCTCTGTCTTTCACTGTCTCCCTGTCTCTCACTGTCTGTCTCTGTCTCTCTCTCTGTCTCTCTCTTTTTGTCTCTCTCTCACTGTGTTTTCCCACAGCCCTGCTGCCCTGTGAGCCCTCCACAGCTGACATATTGTCTCAGCACCACAATTTTCTCTGTTTATTTGCTGTCGTGTTCCCAGTGTGCACTGACCACGGAGACTTCTCAGCAAGCAGTGCCTGGACACACAGGTCTGACGCATCTACCTCTGCATCTCCTCCCCAGCCCACGTGGCTCTAAGGGGGCCATACAGGGTCTGGAATCTGCTTGTCACTGGTCTCTATCGCCTCTCTGAGACCTTGGCGTCTACCAAGGCCTGGCCGATGTTGGTTAAATTGAGCACCACTCGGAACAGGAAGGGCTACAGGTTTCTGGAGATCCGGATCTGCCCTCTGACAAACATGTGACAGCCCAAAGCCCGACACCCCAACACGGAGGGCCCACATCGGGCATCAGCGGACACCTGAGTCGGCAAAGCACGAGGTCACCCCCTTCGCCCTGGTGAGTCGTCTTTCCAAGGACCAAGAACTTGATTTCTATTAAGAGGTGTCCCAAACCATTCGGGGCAAACCTGTCTATTTCAGTCTAATATTTCAAAAATGATGAGTATAGTCAGATGTAGTGCTTGAATGAGGACACCTGGCATTTGCCTATGAAAACAGAAGGAAAGTTACAGTTAGGATACAACATTCTTTCTAAATTGATGGCAGTGATGCTTGGTTTAGAATGTAACAGTTGAAACCCCTTAAAAGCAGCCTTCAGGAGAGATTTTCCATTTAATTTGCATTGACATTGGAAAGAACAGGCCTGGTCAATTTCACTTCTTCCCACTGAAAGAACGTGCTGGTTGTGCAGCTGTCTGCAAACTGCCTGCTGGGGAGCGGCCTGTGCCAGGGTCTCGCCCACCTTCTCCTGGAAGAAAAGGTCCAAGCTCCCCTCCTCACTGTCTCCTGGGGATGTCCCAGGACCGAGCCGCAATGCCCCGCATCTCCAGCAGAGGGCAGGCCGCCCCCTCCTTGGGAAGAGGGTCCCCTGCAGAGGGTACTTCCCGGGGCACAGCACCCTCAGGGCGCCGCGGCAGGTCTCCTCCTTGTCACTAGCCTGGCAGTTTTGCTCGCCAGGGATGCAGAGACTTCCTCTGGGACGGTCCCCTCCGCCAAGCTGCACCTGCAAGGCTTGTGGGGACCCTGGTTTTATCTGCAGAGGCCGTGCTTGACCCCCACGTTTTTAACACACTCTGCACTTCTCAAGGCGGCATCCCTTAGATGCCCTTAGGAAGAAGATTTCCCTTAGAAATGTGTCAAGAATTGTTCACTCTTTCAGGAAGGACACGCTCAGTGGCAACACCCTGGAGGCAAAGGGTCCGCACAGCACGCCCGCGGCCCCCGTGCTCGCAGAAATCCAGGGAGCTGCCGCGGCTGCTGCGCCCTAGGATGCCGGGAGAGCCAGGGGACAGGTGGCTCTTACAGGCCTGCCGCGTCCCTTCTGTGGTCCTTCTGATCAGGGCACACGGGCGTCCTCCCAAATTCACACGGGTTGGGTTTTGTTATCAAAGAGTTTTATTTCCAGATAGAAAGGGAGCATTGGGTCTGACACTGACGAGACCTACCCGGGAAGAAAGGAAACGTGGGTGGAATGCACGCATACACTCGCGCTCACACACACCCCACACACCCTACACACCCCACACACATGCCATAGTCCACACATGCCACACACACCACACACTCACCCCACACACGCCACAGGCTCACTACACACACCACACGGGAGAAAGGAAACGTGGGTAGAATGCATGCATACACTCACATTCACACCACACACCCCACACACCCCACACTCACCCCTACACACCACACACTCCCCACACCCCACACACACACCACACACATACTCCGCACACACCTCACACCCCACACTCACCCCACACCCCCCACACCACACTCACCCCAGACACATCCCACATACTTCACATACGCCACACACACCACACACCCCACTCAGGCCACACATACCACACACTCCACACACCCCCCACACACCAAACACTCACCCCACACATGCCACACACACCTTACACCCCACACACCCCACACTCACCCCACACACGCCACATGCTCACATTACATACATACCACACAGGGAAGGAAACGTGGGTAGAACGCACACGTACACTTACACTCCACACACCCCACACACCTCACACACCCCACACTCACCCCACACACTCA
>NW_016823752.1:960330-989284 GCF_001698545.2 Rhinopithecus bieti
CTCTCTCACTGTGTTTTCCCACAGCCCTGCTGCCCTGTGAGCCCTCCACAGCTGACATATTGTCTCAGCACCACAATTTTCTCTGTTTATTTGCTGTCGTGTTCCCAGTGTGCACTGACCACGGAGACTTCTCAGCAAGCAGTGCCTGGACACACAGGTCTGACGCATCTACCTCTGCATCTCCTCCCCAGCCCACGTGGCTCTAAGGGGCCATACAGGGTCTGGAATCTGCTTGTCACTGGTCTCTATCGCCTCTCTGAGACCTTGGCGTCTACCAAGGCCTGGCCGATGTTGGTTAAATTGAGCACCACTCGGAACAGGAAGGGCTACAGGTTTCTGGAGATCCGGATCTGCCCTCTGACAAACATGTGACAGCCCAAAGCCCGACACCCCAACACGGAGGGCCCACATCGGGCATCAGCGGACACCTGAGTCGGCAAAGCACGAGGTCACCCCTTCGCCCTGGTGAGTCGTCTTTCCAAGGACCAAGAACTTGATTTCTATTAAGAGGTGTCCCAAACCATTCGGGGCAAACCTGTCTATTTCAGTCTAATATTTCAAAATGATGAGTATAGTCAGATGTAGTGCTTGAATGAGGACACCTGGCATTTGCCTATGAAAACAGAAGGAAAGTTACAGTTAGGATACAACATTCTTTCTAAATTGATGGCAGTGATGCTTGGTTTAGAATGTAACAGTTGAAACCCCTTAAAAGCAGCCTTCAGGAGAGATTTTCCATTTAATTTGCATTGACATTGGAAAGAACAGGCCTGGTCAATTTCACTTCTTCCCACTGAAAGAACGTGCTGGTTGTGCAGCTGTCTGCAAACTGCCTGCTGGGGAGCGGCCTGTGCCAGGGTCTCGCCCACCTTCTCCTGGAAGAAAAGGTCCAAGCTCCCCTCCTCACTGTCTCCTGGGGATGTCCCAGGACCGAGCCGCAATGCCCCGCATCTCCAGCAGAGGGCAGGCCGCCCCTCCTTGGGAAGAGGGTCCCCTGCAGAGGGTACTTCCCGGGGCACAGCACCCTCAGGGCGCCGCGGCAGGTCTCCTCCTTGTCACTAGCCTGGCAGTTTTGCTCGCCAGGGATGCAGAGACTTCCTCTGGGACGGTCCCCTCCGCCAAGCTGCACCTGCAAGGCTTGTGGGGACCCTGGTTTTATCTGCAGAGGCCGTGCTTGACCCCACGTTTTAACACACTCTGCACTTCTCAAGGCGGCATCCCTTAGATGCCCTTAGGAAGAAGATTTCCCTTAGAAATGTGTCAAGAATTGTTCACTCTTTCAGGAAGGACACGCTCAGTGGCAACACCCTGGAGGCAAAGGGTCCGCACAGCACGCCCGCGGCCCCGTGCTCGCAGAAATCCAGGGAGCTGCCGCGGCTGCTGCGCCCTAGGATGCCGGGAGAGCCAGGGGACAGGTGGCTCTTACAGGCCTGCCGCGTCCCTTCTGTGGTCCTTCTGATCAGGGCACACGGGCGTCCTCCCAAATTCACACGGGTTGGGTTTTGTTATCAAAGAGTTTTATTTCCAGATAGAAAGGGAGCATTGGGTCTGACACTGACGAGACCTACCCGGGAAGAAAGGAAACGTGGGTGGAATGCACGCATACACTCGCGCTCACACACACCCCACACACCCTACACACCCCACACACATGCCATAGTCCACACATGCCACACACACCACACACTCACCCCACACACGCCACAGGCTCACTACACACACCACACGGGAGAAAGGAAACGTGGGTAGAATGCATGCATACACTCACATTCACACCACACACCCCACACACCCCACACTCACCCCTACACACCACACACTCCCCACACCCCACACACACACCACACACATACTCCGCACACACCTCACACCCCACACTCACCCCACACCCCCCACACCACACTCACCCCAGACACATCCCACATACTTCACATACGCCACACACACCACACACCCCACTCAGGCCACACATACCACACACTCCACACACCCCCCACACACCAAACACTCACCCCACACATGCCACACACACCTTACACCCCACACACCCCACACTCACCCCACACACGCCACATGCTCACATTACATACATACCACACAGGGAAGGAAACGTGGGTAGAACGCACACGTACACTTACACTCCACACACCCCACACACCTCACACACCCCACACTCACCCCACACACTCATCCTACACACACCCCACTCACCCCACACACACCACACACACCACAGGCTCACATTACACACACTCACACCACACAGACACGCCACACGTTCACACTACACACACCCCACACTCACCCCACACACTCAGACACCCACACTGAGTCCAGTGGGGGAAACAGCTCCATGGTCAGCAGTGCTGCTCAGGGCTGAACGAAGCTGGCATTTCCAGGATCTGATTTAGACCGTCTGGTGATATAAAAGGCCTCTTCCACTTTTTATAATCTAAGTGTGACCAGAAAACCTGAGTTTCCATACACAGGCGAATAGTAGGGAGCCACAGAGCTGCCACTGGGGATCCCGGGGCCCGCGTGTCCACAGTGGGGACTGGGCCTGCGCTCCAGCCACCTTCAGCCAGACCAGGCTGTGCGGCTCACAGAGGCACAATCTACAGAGATGGCTGAGTGGGTCTTGTCCTGCGGGAGTCTGGACCCATCTGAGATTCCTGAATCTCAGGAGAAGAAGCAGACAGAGAAGTGGGGCAGCGGCAAGGGGGCTGTGGAAGGTTCCAGAACACTGGATAAATAGCAGTGTGCACATATGAACACGTGTCGCATACCACACTCTTATAGTCTTGATGGGTGGCCTCTGAGCACTGCAGATGCTAGAAAATCTCAAGAAAAGGGATGTGGGTAGCTAAGGGACTCCATGAAGTTTCTAAGACAAAAGAGACAGGAAGGTTCAACGAACAGGAGACACCCCAGCTCATGGCTCCAAGTAGCAAGCACTGACAACAGCCCTGACTTCTGAGAATGAGTCTGACCAGTCAGCATTCAGTGTGGACACCACAGAATCTCATTTAGCCCCATGCCGGGAGGCGCCATCAGGGGGCGGATGTACCTGCCAGGCCGGCCGTCCCCTGGGGCACAGGCCCTTCCTCCTGTGCAGGTGACAGACACAGGCCTAGAGACTTGGAGATCACTGCCCTCTTCAAGGACACCCTCTGGCCACAGCACACCTGGAGCCCTGTCCTCGGGGTACGGCCATGGGTCTGAGCCTTCAGGCGCTCGCCTGCCCAGCCATCCACTTTCTCCAGCCATCACCCCGTTATTAAGACTCATCTATAACATGGGCTTAATAACTGCCTTCCTGCCACAGTGCAACTGAGAACCAGGGAGGAATGTGGGGAAACCATCTGCAGCATCACAGCCTTGCCCCACCAAGCCGGTCCCATCAGCCCTCAGGAACTCGGCCACTTGGCCCGAGACCAGCCCCTCCTCCATGCACTCAGCTCAGCCAGCAGAGCCTGGTGCATGGTGGGTGCAAGATTCTCACAAAAGACAAGAGACCGAGGTCAGAACCACAAACCCAACACACAGTGATTTGGGGTTACCAGGACACTGCCATGTCCAGGCCTTTGACCATAGCTGGCCACGAGCCAGCCCCCTTCTTTCTGCCCACCAAGACGTCCTGCCCCTGACAGGCTCACAAGCTCCCTGCTCCGCCAGCTCCCACCTCTACCTGCCAAGTGGACAGAGGTGCCCACCGCTCTCCCTCTCCTCAAGGCATTACTGCAGAGGCTGGCTGCTGCCAACTGGTGGTTACGTGACATTTATCAGGGGATCTATGTGCTGTTTTCCAGGTCAGGCCGATGCGCTGAGTTCTCAGTTACCAGGCCCAGTGCGCTGTTGTCTTTAAAGACTGAAGAATGAAGGAGAACCTTCACAGTAATGGCCGCGGCCACACTTTCACACTGACGGTTAAACATCTCCTCTGTTTTGCCACCTTATGTAATGTGAGGGATACAGATGCCACATTTAAGGATATTTCTGTTTTTACTTGGTGTGTGGTTCACTATACCCCAAATGGAAGCAGCAGCTACACTGCCTGGTGTGTGGCTGACATTCTCAGCATCTTCCTGGTGGCTGGGGTGACCGCAGCAGATGCGAGACCCCCGTGGTGCCCCCCCCAGGTCAGCCTGCGGCTCACGGGCCTGACGCTGCTCTCCCACCGGCCGCTGGGGAGACACAGAACTGGACTCCCTGCCTTTTCAGAGGACGGGGACCCAGCTATGCCTGGAACAAAAAAACTGCAGCCTAAGGGAACCATTTTTGCTAACCCGATTTTCTGGTACCTCTGGGGTCAGTTCTCTCCTGGAAAGGGCAGGAGGCGGCCACGCCCCCAGGTCCTGACCACACCACAGAGAGGCCACGTGGACGGGCTCTGCTCCCATGAGCATCAGGCCCCGTGCAGATGGCCTCCGCGGCATGAAGAACACAGGACCCTCGCACCAGAGCACTGCTGATCACACAGGCATGCGCAGTGACAGTTTATGTGGAAGAAAAGCGGTGCCCAGGCTAAGCCAGATCCCGACTGCTGAGCAGCTGAGCCTCCAGGTGGTAACACAGGAAAGAACAGCAGCTTGGAGCGGAAAGGCTGGATTCGGACCCCAGATCAGATCCGAGGCAGACTCCTGAGCTCCTCAGAGCCATGATGCTGACAAAGCTCTAACCCCTCAGCAAAGCCACGGGGAATGCAACGATGGCTCCCACAGACCCTAATTCATCCCGCAGTCACGGGGACCCCACCATGGTGAAACCTCAGACTGCCCTGTCCCACAATCATGGGGGGCTCTGCCCCAACCCACATTCACAGGGACCCCACGACGGGGAAATCTCACAGAGACTCTGCTTCATCCCATAGTTGCAGGGACCCCACGATGGTGAAACCTCAGACTGCCCCAAACCACAGTGTCTGCCAGGCTCGGAGCGCACGCACCTGGGGATGCTGGTGAGGTAGGTCATGACATTCTGGAACTCCTTGTCCGGGATCTCGCTGAAGGCCGGGTAGTCAGGGAAGGTGATGACCGGGCTTCCGTCCTGCCCCCGCCCACCTGGGGAGAGACCAGAGGCAGACACTTAGCCGAGGGCTCCACGGCCCCCGAGGACTCCATGCATGTTGGCCCGTTTCCATCAGCACCCAGTATTTCAGTTAAAACTGAGGCATGTTCTTCATCGTTACATAATTTTTATTTGAAAGAAATGTGTGCTGCTTGAAGAAAATATTTGGACAGTACACAAAAGTGACGTGAATTTAGACAATTACCCGTTATCTTGGCCACCGTGGGACAGCCACCGTGGGACAGCCACCGTGGGACAGCCACCGTGGGACAGCCACCGTGGGACAGCCACCGTGACAATTCAGTGTGTTTCCTTCCAAGCCTTTTTCTCTGGGCTTTTTTAACCTTGTTGGGATGATACTGGATAGAGAAGCTTGTCTCCTGCCTCCTTCCTAACCCCGAGAACAAACTGTTTCCATGCTTTTAAACAATGTAACCATTATTTTAAATATCGCATAATATTCCACGTCTATGTGCCCTAATAACCTGCTTAACTGTGCTGTTGGTGGGTATTGTCCAGCTTCTCTGACGTTGCCGGCTTTTAAGCAATTCAGTTTCAAAGGGTTCCATTTGAACATTGACTTTGGAGTCCCACAGGCCGGGCTCCAGGTCTGCCTGCTGGAGCTGGCCACTGACCCTGCCTCGCCACCTTGGCTGGACAGAATCCATTTCTCTCTCCCAAGCTGGGGTCCGGCCTTGTGACCTGTTTCAGGACTCAGCAGAAGTGAACTTGGGACTCAGGACACTGCAGCTGCCCTCTCATGCCCCACGGTCATTGGAGAGGTGGTTCCACCACCCAGCGTCCACCTGCTCTGAGGAGGCCCAGCACCGAGGGCTGAAGGTGGGCTTTGTGAAAGGGCAGGGAGGTGGGGGTGTGGGATGGCAGCCCCCAGGATCTTCCAGCCCGCCCCACACGAGGACACAGCTGAGTGAAGGACCCAGTCAGTGCCCCGTGGAGTGGAGAACCGCCTGGCTGAGCCCTTTGGAACTTCTGAGCCACTAAATGAAGAATAAATCCGTAAAATCGGGCTGTTTCAAGCGAACAAAGTCTAGGGTAGCTTTTTATGGAGAAGAGATAATGGTGAGTTCGCTGTTCCTCATCCATGTCCTCACAGAGAAGACCCAGGGTGCACACAGCCTGCGACAACCACAGTTTTGTCTCTTAACAGCGACAGTCCACCGCTGCCTTGCGCCCCCCCACAGCCACCGCCTTCAGCTTCCAGAACTTCTGCTTCTGGGTCTTGGCCAAGCCCAGCCACGCCAGGACGCCAGGCAGGGCAGCTTTTACCATCCAGTGATCCTGGGACGCTGGGCCTGCGAGGTTCCCTGTGGGTGTCTCCTCAGCACAGGGCTCCGTGGCCTCCTCCCAAGAGCCTGTCCAGCCCTTGTCAGCACCCCTCAATGGGACGTGACTCATTATCTGACACAACTGTTCTCACCTCAGCCAGCACGTCACATGAACATATCTTTTCTCCCTAGCTCGTTCCTAACCTCCTTTGAGGGCTCATGCCTCAAGCCCATCCCAGCTGCCGAGCCTCTTAAAGGGCTGAGCCGAGGGGCGTCCACGCACCGTGATGGCCTCCCCTTCACCTGGGACAGCTCAGTCCCTGCAATGCTGAATTCTAATGAAGCCCCTGAATGGGAAGGCGGCTGCTGGGTCTGGCTCCGCTGTGCTCTGATGACTTTTGCCCTCTGAACTCTCCCAGCCCTCAAGGGCTCTTGACCTCTGCCCCCGTCTCTGGCAGCGCACAATGTCCCATGCAGTCCTCAACAGAACATGCCTGTCACTCACCCACAAACCTTTCATCATTGTTAATTCTCACTTCCTCTCGGAAAATTCCTCGATCTCAATGATAAGAGGCCGCTGAGTGAACACTGCGGCCCTGTGTCCTCCTGAGCGAATGTGACAAGCCTTCCCTCAGCCGCCGCCGCGGTGGGGGCTCAAAGCCCCCTGGGATGTGGCTCACGCATGTCTCAGCTTCACGCAGTACCTACCACAACGACCAGGAGCTCGTGGCAACTTTTCGGTTGCCATTAAAGGCAGCCTCCAGCTGCCCAGGGGAGAGGATGGGGGCCAGGTAACCCCAGAGCTGAAATCGCCCGGGGGCCTGACCTAGGCCGCACAGCCTGGTTCAGGGGGTTGCTGGTGCTGGTCTCAAGCTGCTGCTACCCTAGGTATCTCCGAACTCTCTGTGCTCCACCGCAGCCTCAATGGAAAGCAAAGACCCTGTTCTTTCTGCCCAAGTCAGGAGTGGAAATCCCAGCCTGTCCACTGAGATTGAAAAGCAGGCACCAAAGCTCCCGTACCTGCAGGTTATGAGGCAGTCAAACACCGCTGGATGCAGAGTTGGGGGCAGAGTCCCTCTCTTGAGAAACCATCCCCACCAAGGTGGGCAGTGCCAGGACCCTGCAGGGCCAATGGCACCAAGAACAAGCTCTACTTCTGCGTCTGCACCCGGCCTAGTAACTGGAGGCCGACGGAATGCCACAGAGGACAGAGGGCTCCGAAGTTCCTCTGTGGTTCAGAATAGCACCCTGCCACACGGCACCAGGGACAGCTTCCGGTCCCCACCCACGTCCAAGAACCACTGTCCTGGCTGAGACCTGTCACACCTGCACGTGAACTCTCACACCCAAGCAACTGGGCCTGTACCCACTTGCTAGGGGTGGAAGGCAGCTGCAACCCCCTCTCATCCCCGTCACCAGAAAGAAGTATGGTTCCTATGGGATCTTGCTTTAATGTGAGATACACACTCAGTTTAATACACACACAGCTACACAAATACACACACACAGCTACACACAGCTACCTATACACACACACATGCACATATACACACATACATGCACATATACACATGTACAGACACACAGCTACACACACAGCTACCTATAAACACAGACACACATACATACACAGCTATACACAGATACATAGCTACATATACAGCTAGACACACACCTATGCACACATGTATACACAGCTACACACATACGCATATATGTATATGTACATACATGTACATACACACCTACACATACACACATGGATACACACATACACAGCTACACACACATACACAGCTACCATACACAGATACCCAGCTACACATGCACATGCATACACGCTACACATCTACACATACACAGCTACACATGCACACGTACACACATATACACATCTACACATACACAGCTACATATGCACATGCACACACACTACACATACATCTACACATATCTACACATACATCTACACATGCACACACTATACACACACACATATACACACTACACATACATATACACACTACACATATACACATCTACACACACAGCTACACATACACAAACATGCTACACACACAGCTACACATGCATACGCACACACACTACACATACATCCTACACATACACACATCTACACATACACATCTGCACATACATCTACACATGCACACGCACACACGCTACACGTACACACATATACACACTACACATACATCTACACATACACAGCTACACATGCACATGCACACATACTACACATCTACACATCTACACATACAAATATCTATACATACACACATATACACACTATACATACATCTACACATGCACACCCACTACACATACACACATCTACACATACACAGCTACACATGCACACACACACCCACTACACATACACACATCTATACACACACATCTACACATATACACTGTTACGGATTGGATATTTGTCTTTCCCTGAATTCATGTGTTGAAATGCTAACCCCAGGCGGACAGTGCTGGGAGGTGGGGCCTGTGGGAGGTGAGGAGGCTGTGGGAGTGGGGCTCTGTGGGATTCTGTGGGCTTGCTCTGCTCGCCGGGCCACATGAGGACAGTGAGAAGGCGGCAGTCTGTCAATCAGGAAGTGAGCCCTCACCAGGCAGCACATCTGCCGGTGCCTTCATCCGGGACTTCCCGCCCCAGAACCAAGAGAAATAAACTCCTGTGGCTTAAACCACCCAGTCTAGGGGACTTTGTCACACATGCACACACGTCCTGGGCAGGAGGCGTGTGTAATGGCCAAGCTGGGTGACCAAGGGTGTGACGACTCACACGTGTGTCCTGCTTCGTTTTCTCCATGGACATGATGCATCTTAGGGACTCCCCCTTGAGTGATGCATCGGCCCAAACATGGCTTTAGAAACTCACCCACATGAGCTGCTTAGGAATGAAAGCATTCATGTGGTTAATTTACTGTGATATCTGTATGCTAAGTTAACTGTTGGGTAGGAAAACCTTAAAATAAGAACTACATAAAAACCTCCTGTCAGTGTGAAGATGACATCAAGAAGGCATCACTTTCTGAAACTGGACCCTACTTAGCCACACGGAGCTCCTACCTGGACAGGATGCCTTTGTCAACACCACTCGTTTATGGCAGTGACTCACATTGTCAACACCACCCCTTTATGACTCACATTTTCACACAGGTTGTTTGTTGGTCTCTCTGGGCGGCCATAACAAACCACCACAGACCGGGAGGCCCAAACAACAGAAATTTATCTCACAGCTCTGTCCAGGTAAGTCCAAGATTAAGGCGCCCACAGACCTGGTGTCTGGTGACAGCGGCTTCCGCATTCACAGAGGTCTCCTTGAGGCATGGCCACGCTGCGGAAGGAGATCTGGTTTCTTCAGCCCCTTACAAAGGCACTGATCCCACCTGGGAGCTCTACCTTCATGATCTAATCTCCCCCCAAAGGCCTCGCCTCCCCAAACATCACCTCCGGGGTTAGGGTTTCGACATCTGAATTCGGAGGGACAGAAACATTTATCCCACAGCAACTGGTTTGAGGTCGTGCAACCATCGGATTCCTTGAAGCAGGTCCAGAAAGGAGCACATGCGGCTCCGCCCAAACCTAACAGGATTCCTGTCTCCATCTCACGACTTTGATTCTCCGCAGAACACCCAGGGCCACCCCAGTGACCCTGTGTCCATTTCTGTTTCTCTCCAGCAAGGGCAAACCCCCACGGGCAGGGAATGTCTGTCTGTCTGTGGCTGAAGCCTGGGTGTCAAAAAGCTGTTGGCCTTAGGGAGTGCAGGATCGGATCAGTCCCCATAGGTTGGAGCAGCCGTCAGGTCGTGGTAAGAGCAGACTGAGCTTGGGACTTGGTGGCTGGAGCCTCAGACCATGTGCCAGGAAGGCTCCGGGGTCCTTCCCCACTTCGAATTCCTCTCTCAGGACTGCCCAGGCAGGTGCCATGTTGGAGTCCTGCAGCTCATCTGAGAACTGCAGTTCAGCTGCACACTTAATCCTCAGGATGAGATGTAAGCTGGGACCAAACCAAAATGGGGTGGGAGAAGGGGCAAGACAGGAGGCGGCTTGTGCAGCGAGCGCTTGGGGAAGATGAGGAAAGGAGAAGAGATGAAGGTCTCCAGTGTTCTTCCCGGGAAGACAGCACAGGCCAGGGGGAGGGTCTCCTAAGTCTTCCCCGTCTCCACACACCTGGGCTGCCTGGACATGGGATGGAACAATCCTGTCAAATCCAGGTCCCTGGACAGCTGATGGCTGCCTCTGACCATGCCACGTTCCTGTAAAAGCAAAACGAGATTTCCAAGAGCTGCCTGGGCAGTGGAAGGGGGCTGCCATCCGCAGCAGGCGTGAGACACGCAGCGCAAGTGGCCTCTGCGTTCCGGGCACGGCCTCCATTTCAGCTTTGTGGTTTTCACCGGTGGCAAGTCTGTTCTCAGCGTTTTTCACTTCAGATCATAAGTTCCTCAGTGGTAAATTCTCCAGCCCTGTTTTTAGCTCTTGCTGACGGTCGGCAAGTTGAAGCATCTTTTCTAGGATGACACAAGGACTGAGTTCTGAGCCCACGACGTCCTCGGGGCCTGCTCCGACCGCCACACCAGGGGACGCGCCATTGCCTCTGGGTCTGGGGCACCCATGCGCCCCCCGCAACCCTCATCCTTCAGTAAGAAAGAGTCAAACGGCTGACTCGTGGGACGCGGCTCTGCCCGGAAGGACAAGAATAATCAAGAATTTACATGTAGGATATTTCCTGATTTTACACCCAATTCCTCGTTCCTCAAATCTCAGAAAACTAGAGGGGACAGTAGGGTGGCAGGTCTCGTAGCTTCAGGGTGAAGCGAAGTGCTTTTGGGGCAGACGTCACTGTGAGTAGAGGGCGTGGATGATGAGGGACGCAGGCTGAACTGGGAGCTGCTGTCTGTGGGTGACAGACACAGAGTCCAGGTGTGATTTCCGCAGCTCGTCCTGACTTTGGGCAGCAACGTATGGGGGTCTGGAGCCCCGAGGTGTAGGCATCCCTCACTTGGCCGCCTTTCAAAAGCTGCCTCATTTGGATTCAGGACCTGGACAGAGCTGTGGGGCTCTGCGTGGCACCTGTGCATCCACAGATCATGGAGGCAGAAGAGAGGGGACCACACACATCACAGGGGCAGTCCTGGCTCCACGGCACACAGCACAGGGCCAGCGCGGACGTCTGCAGGGAGGGGAAATCAGCAGGGCACATGGAAAGAAATGCAGAGTCTCCTCTTGAAAAGGAGAATTCGGAGCCGTTCCTTCCTGACATCTTTAGTTTTTTGCTCTGGCACTTCATGGAAGCCATTCTAGGCATGCAGAGACCAGCGAATTCAGCCAATGTCCACAGAACAGGCTGGGGCGCCAACCTGTGGGCTCTAGCCACAGGGAAGCGTCTCGCCCAGCTGGGCCCAGCGCCACGGTGGTCCGTGTGCAGGAGTGGCTGGCGGGGGAGTCTGTGTTTCCTTCGGGTGGAGTGAGACAGGGAGAGCGAGTCCTGTGGGTGATGCTGGGGCAGGAGGGGAGCCCCGCTTGGGGGCAGCTGTCAAGACAGCAAACCTCGGAGTCAGATTTACCGAGTCCAAGGCGGGCCCTGAAAGGCACGTCCACTCCCTGTCCCAGGAGCCTGTGAACGTGACTTTGTTTGGAAAAGTCTTTGCAGCAGAGGTAACAAAGTTTTCAAGATGAGACCATGATGGATTATACGGTGGGCCCTAAATCTCATGACGGGTGTCCTGGGAGAAAGGCAGAGAGGCTTTGAGGCAGAAGAGGAGACGTCGACGTGCAGGTGAGGTGGCTGCATGAAGATGCCAAGGGACACCAAGGAACACCTGTGCCCCGGAAGGAGCCTCCGGAAGGGGCACACCCCAGGGAACCTGAAAGACGAACCCCGGATGTTTCCATTCCCCAGTGCACGGCCTTTGTCATGAGGACACAGAAGGGGGCTTCATGGCAGGAACCTGGAGTACAGGTGCAGCCTCAGGACGCAGCCATGCTGGATACGGTGAGGAGGGGACGGGGTGATTGCAGACCTACAGACCCGAGGCTGCCACAGACTTCATCCAAATCCGCACATCTGCAGGAGAAGCTCAAGCCAACACCCATCCGTCTCAGACGCGGTAGTGCTGCTACGACCTGGATCCCGAGAACAGCGTGGTGTGCGTGGGGTCCCACCCCAGACGGGCCCACAGCTGAGCCCTCCGTACGTGGCTCTGAGGCTGGGTGTACCTCTAGGAGCCGGGAGGCAGCTGTGAGCAAGCCTAGCCCTCAGGAGGGACCCACGCCACACACAGGAGGATGCGAGGGCGTATAACGAGGGGGTGGAGCAAAGAGCAGGCGAGGAGGGAGAGGGCACGTCCAAGGGCGTGCCTCTGAGCAAGGACCTGAGGGGACAGGCCAGCCACAAGCCCCGCGGAAAAAAATTGCTGCATGGAGAGCGCCGCCCGTGCAAAGGCCCCGAGGTTGGTGGGAGGCAGGGCGATAGGGAAGCAGCTTGCCTCCAGGGCGTGGGCAGGAGACGAGGTGGGGGCAGTGGTGCCACAGGGGACTCTGGCTTATATTCCAGGAGGGAGAGGAGCCCACGGAGGCTTTGGTGTGGTTCCTAAGATCACTGACGCTCAGGCACTTATCAGCTTGTGGGTCTCTGCTCAGGGTCTCTGGGCCCACGTGGAGGGGTTGCTGGGCTGTGATTCTCTCTGAGCTCAGGCTCTCCAGCTCCCCCAGGGGCTTGGCAGAGCTCTGCTCCCAGCTGCAGCATTGAGGCCCCAGGGTCCTGGCGGCTGCCCGTGCGGTGGCTCTTCTGCTCAGGCGGCCTCTGCCTCCTTCAGGGCCACACAGAGAACCCCTTTGTGTCAAATCCTCTCTGCACCTGGAATCTCTCATGCCAGGAAGAGCCCCATCTCTTTTAAGGGCTTAGCCGACTGGGTCAGGCCCACCAAGGAAGATCTTAAAGTTGCTGATTTGGGGCCTTAAATTCATCTGCAAAATCCCCTCACAGAGTTCCTGGGCCGGCGTCTGAGGAACGACTGAGAAAAGGTGGGTGGCTGGGGCCGTCCCGGGACTCTGCCCTCCCAGGCACCACTGGGGTGGGGGCACTGCCTGGCAACTGAAGGAAGGTCAAGGCTGGAGGCCCAGGTCGGGGCCCTCCTGGTGGCAAAGCTGTGAGCCTCTTGGGAGTTGTGAAAGGGGCAGGGAGAGGCTGGGGACGCAGGAGGAACTGGCAGAAACCACGGTGCCTCTCCTGAGTCATCACCACATCTGGTCCCCGACACAGGGGGATTGGAGCCCTTGTCCCCTGGGAGTTGTCAGTTCTCCAGAGACCCCCTGCTTTCTATCCTTCCTCCTCCTGGGCCTCTCCGCCATGGAAAGCAGGACCGAGTCCCTGGACAGCTCTCCTCCTCTGGCCATCATGTTGCTGTCTCTTCGATTTTGGTCTCGTAAAACTCGCCAGCTACACCTCGGCCCCTGGCAGTCAGCCTCCCTCAGACCCCAAGGCCCGGCCTGGGGTGTGGGCTGGCTCTGGAGGTGCCAGTGCGGGATGGAGGCCCTACCATGCCAGCCATGGATTGGGGGCCGGGCTGCTAATGAGAATGCAGAGGGGCAGAGGCTGAGCTCCCGAGAGCACTGCACCCTCGGCATCAGGGCACCCTTATGTCCCAGGGAGGGCACACATTTCATGTATTTTTTCTGATGGGTCCTGTTGGGCAGATTTGTTCACATAAGAACAGTGTCTGCACAGCTCAGGCTCACTGCAGATGCCCTTGCTGCACCCACACGGCGGGGCTGGGAGCCTCACTATGTCCCCAAGTCTGCAGGCACCACCTCCACAGGTGTGCCAGATGCAGGGCTGGAGGCCACAGTGGACAGAGGCGTGGCCTGGGGAGGTGCCCAGATGCAGCAGGAACTGCGGGTCACTGAGGCCCATGGGCTCGGCCACCCATGCCCCACTCCATCTGTCCCTGGTGGCCGCTGTCAGGGGTGCCCAGGCCACGTCCCCCTGACCCTCCCCCGCCCACCTCCTCCCAGTGGCCGTGTGCCAACTGGCATGGAGCTGCCCACTTCACAGAGATGGGGAGAGCCACCAGGTCACAGGTCAGACCCAAGGCAGTGAATGACCAGGCCGTGGGGACTGCTCAGCCCACACCTGGCCCCGGACCCCTCCCTCTCCACCCCGTCCCGGCTTCTGGAACTCACCGGACAGGTAAGCAAAGCGCTTCTTCAGCTGGTCCTGGATGTCGGCAGCACAGAGTGGGACGATGTCCTGGTGCATGATTTCATCTGCACGGAAAGAGCAGACAGCACGCGTCAGTCCCAGGAAGCTGCCTCACCCTGCAAGCGCCCACCCGATCCCAGGCAGAGCCGGCACATCCACAGGCACCTACGGGAGCGGCATCACGTGGCTGGAAAAAGGCTTTTCAGTTTCCAATACGTGGAGTCCTTTGTTTCTCAGCACACAAAAGCTGTGTGTTGAATGATTCACCATTGATTTTGAAAGTGTGGTATAAGAGGTTCAGAGAGAGGGACTGACAGAGGGAAGGACAAAGAGAGAGACCTGGGCAGAGGGGAGGCAGGGGAGCAGCAGGAAAGGGCTTGGTCCTGGTCCTGGGATAAATACACTTTGGTCTGAGTCCCACTCACACTGGGGAAAATGTTCAGGTGGCCCCTGCCCGCCTGTTGCAGGTGCAGTAACTTATGCCCTATGAGGAAAACCTGACCACGGAATGGGCCACTGCCTCTGCACACACGGGACCCTTGGGGGTCTGTGCCACATCCCTGGCCTTGCCATTAGCTGGACATAAATAAGGCAGGAAGGCAACAGCAGGGTCGACTCCCGCACCCATCCCCCCACCCAGCAGATTCCAGATGGGTCTGGACGCACTGAAGCACCTGTGGCCACCAGGCCAGCACCAGCCAGGAGCACGGGGGGAGCACTAGGCCAGCATCAGCTAGGAGCACGGGGTCAGTACCAGCCGGGAGCACGTAGCCAACATCAGCCAGGAGCATGGAGCCTGCACCAGCTGGGAGCACTAGGCCAGCATCAGCTGGGAGCATGGGGGAGCACGGGGCCAGCACCAGCAGGGAGCACAGGGCCAGCACCGACTGGGAGCACAGTGGGAGCACGGGGTCAGCACCAGCCGGGAGCACTAGGCCAGCATCAGCTGGGAGCACGAGGTCAGCACCAGCCAAGAGCACGGGGCCAGCACCAGCCACGAACACGGGGGGAGCATGGGGCCAGCACCAGCTGGAAGCACAGGGTCAGCATCAGCCGGGAGCATGCAGCCAGCACCGGCTGGGAGCATGGGGGAGCACGGGGCCAGCACCAGCAGGGAGCACAGGGCCAGCACCGACTGGGAGCACAGCTGGAAGCACAGGGTCAGCATCAGCCGGGAGCATGCAGCCAGCACCGGCTGGGAGCATGAGGTCAGCAAGACCACAGGGAAAGCTGTGTGGACTGACAGGCTGGTGGTCTGTGCCACAGAGCGGCTGCTGGGCTACTATGCCTCGGGGACACTGACCACTGACCACAGAGCAGACACGATTTCTGGCCAGCACGCTCATCATACAGCCACATTTGCAGTCTTGAACATCCACACAATTTCTCTCTGAAAGACACAGGACTCATGCTGATGACCTGAGAATGGCTTAAACGTTCAATTCTTCCACACCTGAGGACCCAGGCCACTAACAGCCTGAAGATATGGGACAGAAGTGTTTGTACCTGGAAATTCCCAGCAGAGGCCACAAGATAATATCTACCTGGCATCAGACTTAAATCCTGCTCTTCCAGTCTTGCAGACAAACAAGTGTAAACATGGGACACAGTGGAACACACAGGGGCCCCTCCTGGGCCGTGTTGGCTGCGGCCCTGCCGGCTACGGGACTGCTTTGCCTCGGAGCCGGAGACAACCCTGGTGCTGGTGAGGAAGTGGCGGGACCACGGTGTCACGGGGCCTGCCAGAGCCAAGCAGATGTCAAGGCCCTTGTGCGGAGCCTCGCAGGGAGAGTTCAGGGCACAGACCCGTTCCCAGTATGCAACCATGTGTCAGCAATGGCTTCTTTTGTGGGAGAAAGAAACAGGCAAGCAGTAAAGCATGAAATACTTTTTTATGCTCCTGGCAGGGTGACTTCCACCGGCGCACACCTCTCTGGAATGTGTGTCTGGTGCAGCTGACGGCAGCCTAGACTGCGCAGTTGGACGTTCAGATTTTACAGTAAGTTTTTCTCTCCCACCAGGAGTGACTGTAGCCTCAGAGAGGAAATCAGGAGGCACCGTCCTCAAATCCAACACCTGCTAACCCCACGAGAAGCACATCGCTGACATGGAAAGGGTCACAGGGGAAGGTCTCCCAGAGTTTTAGAAATTCTAGGGGCTACAAAAAAAGATTGTGGATACTGTGAGTTGGCAGGTTCATCACGGGGGGGACGGCTTGGACAGGGGGGTTCCAAGGTCGGTGATGGCCGCGGGATGCTGGTGGCCCAGGCTTACTGGGGCCACAAACGGGGAGGCATTGGCCCATGTCTGTGGCTCCCTCTCCGCACCTCAACTTTCAGAGGCCATCGACCGCAAGAGTCAGGCATCGATGTGGACACTTCTACCATGACTCCTAAACGCTGTTCTGGCAGCGCTGAGAGGTGGCGTGTCTGGCCTGGCCTGTTCCCTACGAGCTCAGGCGTTCCTGACCTGGCTCTGGACCTTACCGGCGCCTGCTCTGGGGCCCTGCTGACAGCAAATGTCTTTCCCGTGTGTTAGAGACGGACAGACACTGCCCGCCGTCCCTCCACATTCTGAGAGAGTGGTGCGTGTGGGTGTGAAGGTGCCTCTGGGACAGGCTGTCCACTGTAGTCTCCTCATCCACCCCTCCAGGGGCTGCCACACACTCGGGTCCTTGGAAGGGTGAGGTCCAGGCCTGGGGCCCTTGCTCAGCCGCTCCTCTTGTGGCCAGTCTGACCCCACTCAATTTTCTACCAAGATGCCACCTCAGAGAGGCCTTTCTCCACCTCCCCATCAGGCAGGGGCCCTCATGGCAGCCTGCACCCTCCATGGGTGCCTGCAAACCCCCACTCAAGGTTGCAGGGACCATGCCTGGGGTTCCCCACCCTCACCACAGGGCCTGGCCCAGCAGCTGTCCCTGCTAACATAGCAGAGGAAGGGAGGGGGTGCCTTCCCACAGCATCCTGTGGAATCCAATGTCAAGGCCCCCACCCCTCACTGGTGGGTTCCCACTATCTGGCGTCACAGGCCCGTGGGGGGCAAAGCAACACCTGTGCACCATCCGCACTGCAGTGTCCACCGTCCACACCACCTGTCCACTGTCCACACCGCCTGGCCACCGTCCACACCGCCTGGCCACCGTCTGCATCGCAGTGTCCACCGTCCACACCGCCTGTCTACCGTCCACATCACCTGTCCACCGTCCACACCGCCTGTCCACTGTCCACACTGCCTGTCCACCATCCGCACTGCAATGCCCACCGTCCACACCGCCTGTCTACCGTCCACACTGCCTGTCCGCCACCCACACCGCCTGTCCACCGTCCACACCACCTGTCCACCATCCGCACTGCAGTGTCCACCTGCTGGCAGCCCCCAGTGCCTCTGGACTCTTTGGGCCAGGACAAACTAAATATTGTCCTCAGACCTCATTCTGGGTTTGAAACGCAGGGTTCCCCATGTGCGTAATCAGAAACTGCACACAGCTAAGCTCATACAAATAAACTCTAACATATCACGACATCTGAAGTGGTCACCGGCCACTCTGTGAACCTGAAAAGGCCTGCGGACGCTCTCCGACCCACAGCAGAGTGTCGGCCTTCTCCCATTCTTCAAGGAGCCTCTGCAGGCGGCGGCCCTGGCATTTTCAGGGCGCTGGGCGTTCTTCCATTTACGTGTGTAAGTTTTCATTCTTCCTGGTTTTTTGAACCCACTCAAGAATGATGGGAAAATTTGCCCTTTATGATCATAATTTCTATAAAAGTTCCAATCTACTTAATTTTGCAGCCACAAGACTAAGAAGTGCACGGAACAATGGTGGCCACTCGGTTCAGGAGACAGGTCCCCGGAGGAGACGCAGGCAGGCGAGCGTGGCCTCTGTGGGGCTCCGTGCTGTCGGATGTCTGGGAGGTGGTGGGCCCCTAACCCGTCTTCGCCACCCAAGCCCAGCTCCCTCCCCAGCCCCACCCCAACCAACTCCCCAGTGATGACCCCATGACAACCCCACGGCAGGTCTGAGAGGGGAGAGTTAGGGCCTCACGTCTGAGGCTGGGCAGAGGTTGCCCCGCCCATTCCCCTGCCGTGTGGGCAGAGGTTGCCCCGCCCATTCCCCCGCCGTGTGGGCAGAGGCAGCAGGTGGGACCGGCGAGGGGGTGGCCAGGCCTGCCCCTGCCCGTTCCCAGCACCGACCACAGTAGCCCCACCTGGGAGGGCCGATCTCTTCTGGCCACTACAGGGCCGACGTGGTGAGATTTCCCAAGGGTGGGAAGGGCAGAGGTGCCCTTGGCTCACCTGATACACAGGTGAACCGCCCCCCCACCGAGTTTTCCTCACAGAAACAGGGTCCCAGCAAAGACAGTCCAGGGAGGGGAGCCATGTGTCTATCTTTAGATCTCTTTGTTCCAACAAAACGAGACGACTGAAGCAAACTTCCTTCCTCTTACAAGCTGACTCAAAAGCTTGCTTTATTTGATGGCAATTTTCATCCTGCACTAACTGGAGACGTGGGGAACTGGGGTGGGGGGTGGGGTGTGGCAGGGAGCCAAGACATCTGGAGCAGCCATCCCGGGCCACCCTTTCCAGCCCCAGCGTGACCTCGCAAGCGCAGAGAGAACACAGGAGACGGCGATGGCGAGGCCCAGTGGCGCCCCTCACGGTGGGGTGGGGTGGGGTATACCGTCACAGGTGGAGCTGGGTGGGGCCCTGGAAACCCTCTCACAGAGGGGGTAGGGGGTGGGCTGTCACAGGTGGAGGCAGCAAGGCAGCTCCTGGCAGCAGGAAGAGGCCCAGGTGAGGGAGGAAAACCCATCTCTGGTGCTCACTGGTGACCGTGGGCAGAGGAGAGGACAAGGCTCTCCACATAGCAGCCTGGGGCCGTGGGGCCCAGACCATCTTTTGCCAATTGTCTCCTTTTATTTATTCTGGCAACAAGCCCATTCCCAAAGGCTTCTGCATCCTGTCCATCGGACGGGACAGTCGTGCCTTTTCAAAGTCCAAGGCTGAGCGTCAGATGGGATTACGTCACCAGATCGTCTGGCCAGAGGCCTTTCCCAAGCCCATCCATGAGGATCTCCAAAGCCAGGAAGGGCAGGGCTGCAAAGCAGGGCAGTAAGAAAGGCAGGTCGGCCGGGCGCGGTGGCTCAAGCCTGTAATCCCTGCACTTTGGGAGGCCGAGACGGGCGGATCACGAGGTCAGGAGATCGAGACCATCCTGGCTAACACGGTGAAACCCCGTCTCTACTAAAATACAAAACTAGCCGTGCGAGGTGGCGGGCGCCTGTAGTCCCAGCTACTCGGGAGGCTGAGGCAGGAGAATGGCGTAAACCCGGGAGGCGGAGCTTGCAGTGAGCTGAGATCTGGCCACTGCACTCCAGACCGGGCGACAGAGCGAGACTCCGCCTCAAAAAAAAAAATAAATAAAAATAAGAAAGGCAGGCCGCAAAATCTGAACAAAATCTGAATTCAGTGAGGAGAATGCCTGAACCACAGGCTTCAGACAAGGACACCCCAGGAGGCCAGCGTCCCCGTCCCCTCCAGACAAGCTCCTGACACCACGTGGGTCAGGGAGGAGAACCAGGACACCCCGGGGCCAGCGCCCCATCCCTGCCATTGGGACAAAAGGGGCGTCCACACCTCTGTTTGTGACGTGGGTTAAAGGGTCTGTTTGATTTTGCATTCCCAATGCTCAAGGTTTATCCTGACGTGGTTGGCAGAATTCTCACATATTAAATCTCAAATATTTCTAATGAGCCATTTGCTAGTGGGTTAGGTATAAATATTTCATGTCACATACACAGTGACTTAAATCCCATGGCTCACTAAATAATCTTTCTCTGATCTCAGAAAGCTTCACCTTTACATCTTTTAAAATAAAAGGTCCGGCCAGAAAAGATGGTCAACAGAAGTGGTGATCGGGAAACCCCGCCCCAACCACGGGGGTGTCATCTCAGACCCGCAAAACCAACCGACAAGGGCCAGGAGCCGGCGGACGCCCCCGCGGGGTGCAGGAGTCAGCGCACAGCCACCCTGCAGAACCCTCCAGACGCCCTTTGGAGCGAGACGGTTTACACCTCGGGTAGGGAGGACACACACGTCCCGCACTTTGTCAATCTCCTCTGGGGTCGTCTCCAGAGCCGCCCTCTCCATGCTACCTCGCCCAGGCTTGCAAAGCCCTGGGTTCTCTGATGCAGGCGGACGCGAGAATCCCCTGGAGCGTGTCCTCAGCACACGTGGGTGTGTTGTTTGGGACCAAGCTCCTGCCTAGGCCCCAACAGACCAGACTGAAAATCAAAATGAAGTCCCCACACTCACCAGGGTTGTTATCGGACCTTGGAGGAAACAGGAGACAGAGAGGCCAGTCTTCCAACCAGGCCAGGCTCTGTCTTCCTTGGCATAGTCACGGAGGTCCCTCTTTTTGTTGTTCTTGTTCTCAACTTGTTTAATATGTAAAAGGGCAATCAAAACGGTGGTCAGAATTTCCATTTTTGATACATTCTTAGAATGCGGCCCATCCAGAAAGCATCACTTCAAACAGATGAAGAACTACCCAACTTTTTCTGTCTCGAAGACTGTTTGCTTAGATTTTAAAAAGACCTAATTCCATGAGTTACGGCAGTGAATTTAACCATTTTAAATTAAATATAAAAACGTGGAGGTTCTGAGCTGCCCGCAGAGGTGGGACTCCTACGAGGGTGACTGCTGAAATCCAGGGGCTGAGACACGGCCACTCACAGCATTACCGTTCCCCTGTAACAAAGGGTTAAGACTTTACCATAACTTAATTATACATTCATTACGGTGCTTTAAAAGAGTCAAGCCTAAATAAATTCTTCACACTGTCAAAAAGATATACATACTTGGCTGGGCACAGTGGCTCACACCTGTAATCTCAACACTTTGGGAGGCCAAGGTGGGCAAATCACTGAGGTCAGGAGTTCGAGACCAGCCTGGTCAACATGGCGAAACCCCCTCCCTACTAAAGATACAAAAATTAGCTGGGCATGGTGGCAGGTGCCTGTAGTCCCAGGTACTCAGGGGGCTGAGGCTGGAGAATCACTTGAACCTGGTAGGCAGGTGTTGCTGTGAGCCGAGATTGTGCCACTGCACTCCAGCCTGGGCAACAGAGTGAGATTCCATCTCAAAAAAAAAAAAAAGAAAAGAAAAAAAGAAAAGAAAAGAAAAAAAGATAAACATACTAAAAACCCATTTAAGCACAAACTTAGTCACGTGACAGCTCTTGGCCTAGGCCACACGCATGTGCAGAGATCTTCTGTTTCTTCAAGCTTGATGTAAGTCCGGCAATCACCTAATGTGAAACTAATCCTTACGACACAGAGCCGCCTAAAGTGACCAGTCGGTCAATTCTCCCGCTGACTCCCCAAGCTTACAAAGGACAGTGACTGAGGCCACAGAACCGCGTTTGCTCAGTTTCCACTTTCTTCAGCCCTGTCCACACAGCCGGCTGTGTTTCACTGGAGCTCTTATTCTAGTTCATGGAATGAAGTGCTGCCCACTCTAGAACTGCCAGCACAGCCCAGTGAGATCTTTAAATCACACGGATTGCAATTTGATCTTCTGGCAGGTATTTCCTATCTCTCTGCCCCACGGTGGCCACGGCCCACTCAAGTGATTTCAGAACCACGATGCAGAGGTCTCGAGGTGAGGCTCCCAGGTGATGCCGATGTGGGGGTTGTTCTCAAGGTCACATTGTCTGAGCCAGGGGCTCCAGGAGGGTCTGTCATCAAGGAGGGCACTTGCCTGCTCACCAGCATTTTTATGAACGTTTCCTGGTATCAAAAAAATGGCCCAAGTGCAGTTTCAGCCAGCTGGGCCTCGGCGTCCACCCCACACCTGGCAGGCTCTGCACGGGGCCTGGATCTGTGTGCATTCATGATCTGCCTGCATTTGTGCCCAGCTGCATTCATGCTCTGGCTGCATTCGTGCCCAGGCTGCATTCGTGCCCTGGCTACATTCGTGCCCTGGCTGCATTCGTGCCCTGGCTGGGGGTAGTCACACCATCCATGCAACGGCTTCTGAGCTAGAACAACTTAAAAAATCATGGGGCAGAGGGACCAGAGACCAAAGTGACTGAGAGCCACTGTCTGAGTGACACAGGAGGCCGGGTTTCAGGATGAGGGACGCAGATCCTTCCAGAGTTCAGAGACCCTGGCCCTGCCACCTTCTCCCCTGAGGGCCGGGCTGGCTGCCAGCTCTGCCACCTGTGGTCACAGCCCCACCTGCTGCACAGTACCCATGGCTCCACTGCCTCCCCACACCCCGCCTCCCGGGCCACATGCTCAGGGCGTTCTCAGGTGACTGCTGAGTGGGCAGGGCTGGTGGCACCCACAGGGAGCATTTCCACAGGGCCCAGACCCAAGGGTCTTGAACACCTTAGGGTCTCCCACCATCCCCCACTGAGATGCATACATCTCTCCCTTTCTCTCCTGGAGGCCGTCCAGGGTGCACCTGCTCTCCCAGCCACTGTCTTCCAGCACCTGTCCTGTTCGGAGGCAGCTGAGCTCTCACACAGACCCCCTGTCCGCAGAAGGGGTTGCACCAGCAGCTGCACCTGGAACGACTGGGTTCCAGGGAGCAAGGGCATGCCCGGGAGACCCCCTCAGGATTCAGATGAGGACCACCCTGTGCTCTTGGGGGGAGGATCAGGCCAGAAAGACAGGTTTTCTACTCACTCCTGGCACCAGTGATGGAGTGAGTCCTCGCAAGGACCTAGGGAGCAGGAAGCCTCATCATCCTCGTTTGAAAGACGGGGAAGTCAAGGTCAGGCTCAGCTGTGAGCAGCCCAGGCCTGCAGGGCGGGCAGTGCCAGGACCGAGCCCATGCCGTGTGCTCCAGCGCCTGGGACCTTCACTGCCACGGGCTCAACTGTGAGGCTATGGAGAGGCTCTCACGAGGCCTGGGAGGGTGCCAACATGCGTGTTTCCAGGCTGATGGGTGGGTGAGACCCCAGCGGCTGGGACAGGGCACGCCTGTGGGCAAGAAGGTGGGGACATGGCAGGGCACGGCCTCCCATTACACAGGAGCTACCCAGAGTCATGGGACATGTTGGAGCCATCAGGGAGCTTCGAGCCCAGTGATTTTCGCTAAGCAGCCCCATTCACTCAGCTCTGTTCACTGTGCAGGGTGTTGTGAATGGAGCCACGGGCTGGCTCCTCACTTGCTGAGCTTCTGGCTTCTGGCTATTTTTTCCAGCTATATTGAGAAAAATAATTGTATATATTTAAGGTGCACACGTGCTCTTTTGATACAGTTCACATTGTGAAACCACAGCCACCACCAAACTCACTGGTAACTGTCACCTCCCACAGCTGCCATTTCCTTTTGCAGTTAAAATACTCAACATCCACTCCCAGCAAACCTCAGGTACAAATACAGTGTTAACCACAGTCACCACAAACAGACCATAGCCACCTTGAACAGATCACAGCCACCATGAACTGACCATGGCCACCATAAACCAATCACAGTCACTGTGAACAGCCCACAGCCACCACGGACTAACCATGGCCACCACGAACCAACCATGGCCACTACAAACAGGCCACAGCTACCACAAACTGACCATGGACACCACAAACCAACCACACCCACCACGAACCAACCACAGCCACCATGAATAGCCCATGGCCACCACAAACAGACCACCATGGCCACCATGAACAGATCACAGCCATCATAAACCAACCACAGCCACCATGAACAGCCCACGGCCACCATGAACCAACCACAGGCACCACAAACAGACCACGGCACCCTGAACAGATCACAGCCACCACAAACTGACCACAGCCACCACAAACCAACCACAGCCACCATGAACAGCCCACAGCCACCATGGACTAACCACAGCCACCATGAACCAACCACGACCACCACAGACCACGGCCACTATGAACAGCCCATGGCCACCACAAACAGACCACCATGACCACCATGAACAGATCACAGTCATTATAAACCAACCATAGCCACCATGAACAGCCCATGGCGACCATGAACCAACCACAGCCACCACATACAGACCATGGCCACCATAAACAGACCACAGTCAGTCACCATGAACAGCCCATGGCCCACCATGAACAGACCCCCAGACTTCATTCATTCGGCACAACAGGAACTCTGTGTCCTCTGGCCAGCATCTCCCCAGGCTTCCCCACCCCAGCCCCCAGTGGCCACCGTGCTTGTTGGCATCTCTGACACCCCATATGCGTGGGGCCGTGGCTTTGCCTCTCTGTGCCTGCAGTGATTTTACTCAGCAGGCCGAGGACACCTGCGTTCTGGAGGGTCATACCAGAGCCAAACCTCCCCACTCACTGGGCCGGGGGGAGGTGTGACCTGCACCAGCCATGAGGGAAGGGCCACAGCCTGGTCTGCCTGGAACACATGTTAAAAATGCATAAAGGAGAACAAAAACGGTCGTCATAATGAATTCTTTCCTTTAAAATTAAAAACAACAGTCCTGACTGTACCACGGTGACCTCTCTGTGGAGTCCAAGTGTCTCAGGCCTTCTGCGCCTCCCCCAACTGGCCCCTTCTGGGCCCGAGGACAGACCCTCCGAGGCCAGCAGGGCTTGCCCCGCCCTGCATTTTACCTTCTGAGAAAAGTCACCCACATATGGCAAGTTCCTTAAAGGTCCCTAGGCCTCTGCAGGAGCGAGGAGGGGCACAGTGAGGAACGCAGGCCAGGCTGACCCCGGCTGACCCTGGCACCGACAATGCTTCTCCCTCAATGCACCCTAAGAGGATGTGAGACACTAAAACAGAGCCTGGGGCAGGTCCCCGGGCTGATCAAGGAACCGTCAGGACTCAGAAGGATGATTTCTCCTCTTGTCCACGGTGGTCCTGGCTTTGCCTGGTCCTTCAGGAGGGAACTGCAGGATGGGATGGCCGGGGCATCAGGGGTGCAGACCCGGGGGGCACCCAGGGGACACAACCTCCCTTAAAGCAACCACCTGTCCCCGCTCACCCCGGAGCCTTCCACGGTGCCCCAGAGCCAACCCCATAACCCCAGCGGCCACCTGCACCTACTCATGCCCTCACCCAGGCTGGAGTACAGTTGTGCAATCATATCTTATTGCAGCCTTGACCTCCTGAGCTCAAATGGTTCTCCCCTCTCAGCCTCCCAAGTGGCTGGGACTACAGGAACACACCACCACACCCAGCTTATTAATTTTTTTTTTCTCAGATATGAGGTCTTTCTATGTTGCCCAGGCTGGTCTCAAACTCCTGGGCTCAAGCGATCTCCTAGCCTCAGCCTCCCAAAGTGCCAGGATTACAGGCGTGAACTGCTGTGCCCAGCCAGTTCTTTATTTTAAAATTGGAAACTTTAGATGTTTATTCATTGCCATTGGTAGCTAAGGTCTGATTCAATAAAATTCACAAAGATGCTTGTTTTATGAATTATTCATCAACAGTTAGCATAAGTACCCACTGGAAAATATAATTAGGACAAATCTCTTGAAAACGAGTACTCCACTCTTAGAAAAGCATCAACAAAACCCAGGCTGTTTCCTCCCCACGTGGCTCCTTCTCCAAGGACCTTGCCCCAAAGCTCCAGTTGTCAGGACAGGGCCAGTGTGGACCAGCAGCCCCTGAGCCCCAACCAGACCAAATGTACCCAAACCTAAGACCACATAGGCTGCCCAGCCAGGTCCACAGGCTCGGCCAGGGGCCTCCCAAGTCCCATTTGCCTAGAGAGGGCAGCTTGTCACGCCTGGCACCACAGGTGGCCCCACTGTGGGGACAGCAGTGGCCGGGTGTCTCCTCCAAGGAGGAGCTACAGCCTCTCCACCAGCCAGACGTGGGTGCTGCCGTCATTTGTCCACATAGCCTGTCTATGAGAAACCTCGAACAAAGGAGCCAGTGGAAAGGTGATCCAGCCTTCCGGGACCAGCACAGATGGTCCCTCACAGGCCAAGGGCAGAGGCGGCCCCAGTGCTCACCAGGGACCCCAGGGCCATGGCCTTAAACCATCCATCCGGCAAGGCCTGTGCACACCTTCCCTGCCAAGGAGCAGGGCTCCTCCCGTCTTGGAGGCACCTGTCCCAACATCCATCCCCGGCATCCCCCAGCCCCAGGCTCCTGCCCCAGCAGCCTCCGAGGACAGGGCTGGGTCCAGAACGTCCACCCCAGCCCCATGTCCCCACACAATCGCCCCACACCTTCCGGGGAGGCGAGGACCCACCTGTGCCCCACGCACCTGCGCCGGCCTTCAGCAGCAGCCACAGCGCCCAGAGGTCCCGGCACAGCAGTGACAGCCGGCTCACTGTCATGCTGCCCAATGCGAGTCAAGAGCCCCCGACCCGGCTCCTGGAACGCCCTTCCCGGGCACACAAAGGATGGCGCAGCACCAGCACCATCTTGGCTGCGGAGCAGGGACGCCACACCTTCCTGCGCTTGCTGCGCAGACCTGGCCTCTGCAGGGCAGCCAGCCGGCTGCTCCTCCCAGGGCCTCCGATTTGATGTCCCTGATTAAGGAGCAGCATCGGCTCACTTATCCCGCTGCAGGCAGCTTAACTGTTGCAGTCCTGGCGACAGCTGAGCCCCAGCCCGGGAGGCTTCAGGTTCCTGGTGTTGCTTGTCTAGACCCTCCCTGCAGGGGCCCCATGCTCTGCCAAAGTCCCATCCACTGAGTGGATGGGCTGGCAGGGGCCATGCTTAGCAGAGATCCGTCCCCTGAGGCAGCCCCAAGGCTATGGGGACTTGGGCCGAGGTCCCCAACCCCTGAGCCAGCCCCAGAGCTGCAGGGACCTGGGCTGGCAGGAATGAGCTGTCCAGAGAGTATGCTGACCCAGGGAGCCGAGCCTTCTGCCCCTGGCAACACATGCCCATGGGGAGTTGAGCCTTCGAGCGCCCGGGAGGCAGCTGTGTCTCCTGTTCTCATCTGTCCGTGGTCACTGAGTTCCTTTTAAAGCTGTGTGAGCAGGGGCTGTTCTCAGAATACCCCTGCACCGAGAACACAGAAGGCAGGCTCCTGGCTGCCTCTCTACTTTTCCAGGGCCCGGAGGGGGATACTTAAATACGACACTTGAAAACTGGCAGTCCCCGGGGGGGCTCCCAATCGCTGCCCTGGGTGGGAGTCCCACAGAAAACTCGTTCAAACTCAGGTTCTGTCCCCGACGAGCTCCCAGGTGACCTGAGACCACTCGTCCAAGCCCAGAGTTTGAGCAGAAAAACCCAAGAAGCTAAGGGGACCGATGCACATCTTCTGAGAATGTACCCAGTCCTGGAGTCAGCCCGAGCCAAGAAGGACTGGGAGGGACACTGGATTTTGGTGGGACCCCGGCCTGCCATGTCCCTGCTGGCCCTGGCCTCTCCTGGCGCCTCTCTCCGCAGAGCTTCACACCTGCCCTGACTCCTGCCCTGCATGTGACCAGCACAGCACAGCCGGCCCTCCAGGCTTCAGCTTCTCCTGCTGGGAACACTGGCTCTGGGGTTGGCTGACCCCGAATGCCAGACACCTGGCTCCTGCCTCTGGAAACTCGGCTCCCTCACGTCCAAACGCTTGCTGGAGGGGAAAGTGTGGCTTCACCAGGCCCTGCCTCTGGGAACGTCAGCCATGGACGCTTTTCTTGTGGGCATGATCGCACTGACAAGCACCAAAGCTAAGTCTAGAACCTCACCCTTCCTGCTGCGCACCCTGCGCACACCTAGAGGAGGGACGCTTAAGAGGGGCCACTGCTTTCTCCACACCTGGGTTCTCTTGAGAGTCAGCCTCATCCCTGGGGCAGGAACGTCACTTCTGTAAGCCCCTCTGCAGCACTCACGCCCGCCGAGGGGCTGTGACATCCACCCATAATTATTTCTGTCTTCCCAGCCCAGCTGTCCTTCCCTGTAAGCTTGGACCTGGGGCTGGCTGGTGCCCATGGTGTGAGCTGCCCCCGAGCCACAGCGAGTGTGGGCTCTGCACATTGACCCAGACCTCCCGTGTCTGGGATCTCTTGTGTTCCTACCTTCTGCCGTCAGAATGCATCCCAGATAAGCTCTCCCCGGAACATGAGCCCCGGGGGAGGCCACCGCATCATGGCCCCTCACGCCGTCACCATGGCACTAGCTGATGCACCTGCCACCCACACCTCAGGCCTGCCTCCGCTCTGGGGCCTGCCGGCGTCTTCACTCCTGGCCAACTTGCCACCCATGCCTCAGCCCTGCGTCCGCTCTAGGGCCAGGTGGCATTCATTCGCAGTCCACTCACCACCCGCACCTCAGCCCTGCCTCCACTCTGGGGCCAGGTGGCATTCATTCCCAGTCCACTCACCACCCGCACCTCAGCCCTGCCTCCACTCTGGGGCCAGGTGGCATTCATTCGCAGTCCACTCACCACCCGCACCTCAGCCCTGCCTCC
>NW_016823752.1:991244-1023546 GCF_001698545.2 Rhinopithecus bieti
CTCTGGGGCCAGGTGGCATTCATTCGCAGTCCACTCACCACCCGCACCTCAGCCCTGCCTCCACTCTGGGGCCAGGTGGCATTCATTCGCAGTCCACTCACCACCCGCACCTCAGCCCTGCCTCCACTCTGGGGCCAGGTGGCATTCATTCGCAGTCCACTCACCACCCGCACCTCAGCCCTGCCTCCACTCTGGGGCCAGGTGGCATTCATTCGCAGTCCACTCACCACCCGCACCTCAGCCCTGCCTCCACTCTGGGGCCAGGTGGCATTCATTCGCAGTCCACTCACCACCCGCACCTCAGCCCTGCCTCCACTCTGGGGCCAGGTGGCATTCATTCGCAGTCCACTCACCACCCGCACCTCAGCCCTGCCTCCACTCTGGGGCCAGGTGGCATTCATTCGCAGTCCACTCACCACCCGCACCTCAGCCCTGCCTCCACTCTGGGGCCAGGTGGCATTCATTCGCAGTCCACTCACCACCCGCACCTCAGCCCTGCCTCCGCTCTGGGGCACACCGGCATCTTCATTCCCAGCCGACTCTAATGTCCGAAGCATGTTTTGCAGGAACAACTCCTACATCATCAGCCGGCAGGGGCATAGGAGCAGATCACGGTGCCACACATGGGTCCTCTTACAGCTGAGCACAGTCCAACGCATCCTCACCTCCAGCTTCCAACCCCCAACAGCAAAGCACACCCAGAGGCATCAGCCTTGGGACACACGTACCAAACAACCCCTCTCCCACAATGTGCTCAAGGCCTGCAGAGACCCCCGAGGCCCAGGGCCCACCTCCTCCCTCGGTGGTCCCAGCACTGGAGGACACGGAGGGCTGGGATGTCTCAGGCAGCCGCACAGTGGCCAATGCAGATGAAGTGAGCAAAGATCAGCCGAAAAAGAGGACTGTGTTCTGAACAGGAGGCTCTCACAGACAGGCCTCAGTTTTTAAACAGAGGGACAGTGAACGGTGCCAGAGGCTGTCCTCTAAGGAGAGGGCGCCGTGTGGGGAAGGAGGGGCCCCTGGTACGGATGCAAGGACCTTGAGAAATCAGCTGCTCCCCTCTTCTGTGCGTCTCCCCCGGCCCCCGATGTCTTGTCACGCTGAAGTTTCTGGTGGGCAAAGGCCACGCGCCTTCAGGGTACACGGTGGAGTCTCACAGATTTGCTCAACAAGCAAGGGGGCCACGCCACAGTCACCACAGGGCAGACCCAGGCGGTCTGGCCCCAAGCCAGGGAGGACCTGGCCATCTTTAGGAGGGACTGGCTCATCATGGCCCTGTTCCAGGGAGGGCTGGCCCTGCTGTGTGTCTGTGGGGGTGCCGCGGATGATCACAGTAACACTCATCAGAGGCCGGAACACGTGGCCCAAACCACATATGGGAAACCATCCCGGGCTCATCGCTGTGGCTGCGGCTGCTCACCCACCGTTTCTCACCCAGTCCAGGAGACTAAGGGCTCCCCACCCACAGCTCTTGACCCTTCCAGCTCCCTGCTGACCAAGTCAAGGCCAAAGGCATCCCTGCAGCTTCTCTGGCGGGGGCTGGAGATGGGAAACAGCTTTCCTCCAAGAGCCGTGGGAGCTCGCATGGCCTCAGGCTGGTTTCTGTCCAGTTTCCGAATCACAAAAGCGGCTCCAGGCACCTGGACCTTCAGCCAGAGACAGTGCACATGAAACCACACCCATAGCAGAGGCCTCCATCCGGCATAAGACAGAATCGACCCCACACCCGGGATCGGCAGCGCAGTAGAGAAGCCAAGTTCAGGCCGAGTCGATGCCAGACACGTGGCTGTTACCCAGGAATGCACATTTCTGACACACAGCCATCCTGTCCCCCAGGAACGTACACTTCGGACACAGAGTCATCCTGTCCCCCAGGAACGCACACTTCGGACACACAGCCATCCCGTCCCCCAGGAACGCACGTTTCTTGTGACTTCTTGCAGGCTTCCCTTTGGTGTGATTTCCGATCCATCCTGCAAGCCCAGTCAGCTCCATGAATAACGTAATCAATCACCTGGCCTCCTTGGTGAGGCCTCCAGGACCCTCCGGAACCCTCCAGAAATGTCCCCAGCCCATTTCCCCAACAGCCCCGGCCAGGCCTATGGTTCGCAGCCTCCTCATGCTTGGCCTGGCTCTGAGCTCCCCCTTCCCCGACACGCCAGGGCCCTGGGTTTTTAGTTGTTGTCTTTTGTGTGCTATTTTCCAACTTTTTTACACATTTAAGTTTTGCCTTCCCAAGAACAGCAGTGAGGAGACTTCATGCTTTATTTGGCCCTTACCTTTTATTTGTGTGTGTGTGCTTTACAAATGTAGCTAGAAATTACATGAATGACCGTGTCTAGGAGCTGTGCTGTGTGTGGGGGTTCGGAACACAGGATGGAAAGTGGCCCAAACACTGCAGTTTGAGCCCAGCAGGCGCCCAGTGGACCCTGGGGCCCTCACTGAAATGCAACACAAAGGCCCTGCACACATGGGCTCACGCAGGGCACAGAGCTGACACGCCAGCTTCAGGGAGCCGCTGCTGCGGGCAGGCCCAGCACCTCAGCCAAGAGCCCACTCCTGCCCTGGCCGGATCAGCTAAACAGGAAGGTGCTCCTTGCCTGGAAAGGAAACCAGACACGCCAGCCCCAGATCGGCAGATCTGAACAATGAGCTTCACCACTCTGGGTCCTGCACCTTGGGGACGCCCGGGGGGCCTGGGGCCCATGTCCAGCAGGAACTCGACCCATCGCTTCCCACCCCAGGAGCTGTGGGGGTGATGGCACCAGGTGTGACGGATGAGGGTGGAGTGGCTGACCTGGACAGGCGGTTGCTTTCTCCTCCTCCCGGATCGACAATGTCATCTTACAAACCTGGTCAGCCCTGTCTGGAGCCATGAGGCTATGGGGTGGGACCCGCTGCACAAAGCAAACAGCTAAACCTTAAGTCAAATAAAACACTCAGTAGCAGCAGACGCAGAGGGTGCGGCTCACCAGGTGGCTGGGGCTGAAGGGACAGTGGACACGGGGGCAGGGGTCAGAGACGTCCACGCCCCCTACCCTGCTGTAAACGCACGGGTCCCGGCTACGGGTGACATGGACGTCTACACAGGTATCTGCAGGAGCTGCCCGTGTGACACTGCTCCGAGAGTCTGCCTGCCAGCTCCTCGGCCCCCACCCTGCGCAGGGGTGTCAGCAGCACCCCCATCACAAACCTGGAAGCGCAGACGGCACCTGCTGCCTGGGTTCAGTGCAGTCGAGAGAGGGCAGTGTGTTTTCCTGGGCCAGACCCACAGTGCTCTTGGTCTCAAGACTCACCTGAGGCTCTCAATGGGAATTTGGGGCTCTGGGTCTGCCGCCGAGCTGGGAAGTTGCTCTCCCCAGACGGAGACATGAGGACAAGATGATCTCAGAGTCCCCTGGTTCATGGGAAGCAGCTGCTCAGTTGGGAGAGCCGTGCAGGCGAGGGAGGCCCAGGGCTGGCAATAGCACCTGCCCAGGCCCAGCTCCCGCAACTGCCTGGCCACACCTGAGACGCAGCGAGGGCAGGACTCGGCCCAGCGGCTTGCCCAGGCGCGTCCAGATCTGTGCAGGAGTTGTTCATGGGGGTGGCAACAGCAGAGAAAGCAGCTGAGGATCCCAGGCAGGGGCTCGGCTGTGCACAGGCACAGACGACACAACACAGCCCCCGTCCGGATGCTGTGGGCAGCACTGCCAACCATCAGGACTCAGGAGAGATGAGGGGTGGCACCAGGTCTCCACCCACAGGGCTCACCAGGAGCTTGGACGCCATTCTGGGCCATGAACCCATTTGAGCAGGACAGTCTCGGGACCATTGGGTGCATCCGAGAAGGGCATTCCCGGGTCTGTGGGGAACACCTGAGGAGCACGGATGCCGTGGAGAAAAGATGGAGATGCAGGGCCTCTGAAGAGCGCTGCACACTCTGGAACACCATTTCCCCAACAGACGTTCCACGTGGTGGGAAACATTCGCGATCTTCTGGGTGGAAAATCACAGCACAGGTCAAGCCTGGCCCATCCCAGCCCCGCTGCACACACAGCCCAGGGCAGGACGGCCCATCCTGGAGTGTCAGGGTCACCATGGCTGGCTGGATGCAGGGACCAGAAGCATTTCAATTCTTTTGTCGAAAACTCTCTAAAGTCAACACCTTTTCTTTATTTTTTTCTAGGCAAGGCCTCGCTCTGTCACTCAGGCTGGAGTGGAATGGTGTGATCTCACTGCAGCCCTGACCTCCAGGGCTCAAGCGGTCCTCCCGCCTTACTTAGTTTCCTGGGATTACAGGTGCAAGCCGCCAAGCCTGGCCTACATTTTAAATGCCATTTACCTTTGTGATGTAGGATGTCCTTAGAAAATGACGCGGGCTGGGCCAGCCTTGGAGACTGCGTGAGTCTGGTGGCTTACAGAAAGTGGGAGGTCTCTAAATGGGGCCCTGGAAGGGGAACTCGGGACTACGTGGGGAGAAAACGCCAGGCTTGGATCTGGTGAAGGTCAGTCTGGTATGGGGTGAGGGCAGGGCCGTACTGTGCTTCAGCTGAATATAAAAGCTGCACCCGGCATCACTCTCTGGTGGCCCCCAGGTGCTGCTTTGCGTGGGGATGTCGGTTCCTGTGGGTATGCCTAGGACTGAACTGGCTTCCAGGCCATGCCTGCCCACTCACCTGGTAAGTCAGATCCCACCCTTCCAATGCCACAGGGAGAGGAGAAAAGTCTGGAGGAGAGGGCAGGAACAGCTGAGGCCCCATCTGCTCTCCCACTCATCCCCCTGTTCCTATGGAAGAAGGGTTCAGTGAAAGGATGCCAGCCGCCCCCCCACCTCCACCCCCAGAAGCCACACTCGTCCCTGCATCCTGCACGGTCCCACGCGGGGCACAGCCCAGGGGTAACTCTTCAGGCCAGCAGGCCTTGGAGCTGCAACACTGCAGGCTCACCCTGCCACCGACCCCACCTCAGCCGCCAGCTCCCCTCTGCTCTCCTGAGGCAGCAGTGGCAGCCCCGAGACACTGGCACCCAGCAGCAGCTCACACAGTGGCAAGCACAGCAGTTGCAGTGCCAACACGTACTGAGCACCAACTGTATACTGGATGCTGCCTTAAGCTCTCACACAGCTTAGTGCTGACGGTATAATGGGTGCTGCCCTAAGCTCTCAAACGGACCCTCTTTCCTTCTCTTAATCATATGCTCAGCAAACAGGTGTGTTCAGGGGGCGGCCGGGCTCGAGAGCGAGCCCTGGTTTATGTCCCCATTCTGCTGGTTGACACGAGCTCCGTGCCCTCAGAGAGTCACTAGACACCCTGAGCCTCCGTGAGCGAGTCTGTGAAACAAGCTGAGCCCGGGGCACAGGCACAGCGCCTTCACACAGCGGTGTGCCGCCAAACAGCTGCATCCTGGAGAGGAGAACACAGCAGGGGCAGACACACGTGAGCGCCAGGCAGGTCAGAGGGTGCGGTACCACGTGCAGAAAGGTGACAGGAGAGGAGGGGATGCAGGGAAGCGCCCCAGGGCCTGTCCAGGAGCAGAACCTGGGGAGGTCCCCGCAGCCCAGCACACACGGACGCTGCCATTGTTCCCCCTTTCTGGGCGGTAAAACCGAGCCACACACAGGTCGAGGGCTGCCTGGGCTCACAGGGGAAGCGCAGGCCTGGGTTTGAGCCCAGCCCGCTGGCTCCACAGCCCCCAACCTCGGTGGCCTTTCCGACTCACTCCCCCGACCAGCGCAGATGGGGCGGCTTGGGGGGCCCAGATGTCCTGCCCGCAGCGGCGACCCCAGGCAGGAGAGCGTGTGCCCGGGAGGATGCCCCACCCTCGGGGCTTGATTTACTCCCCGGGATGAAAGACATCGCGCGGCCTCACCGCAGGCTTCCGGGCTCTGGGCACATTGGTCACCGAGCCCAGCTGTTCAAGCAGCCACATCCCTGACCAGCGGGAAGAAACGAGAAAGCTCACCAAAGGGGAATCCAAATGTCTGAAAATATTTTCACCAATATTTTCTCCACGCTCACTCACTTTTACAAACTCAACTCAGCTATTCACGACAACTCCCCCACCAGCCCCTGCCCGAGACACCGGCCCACACAGTGACGTCAGCTTGGCGCCCACACGCCCCGCCCCGCCGGCAGCCACGCCCCTGCCTGAGACAGCCACACAGACGGTGACGTCAGCTTGGTGTCCCACGGGCCCCACCCCGCCGGCAGCCACGCCCCTGCCCGAGACATCGACACAGACGGTGACGTCAGCTTGGTGTCCCACGCGCCCCGCCCCGCCGGCAGCCACGCCCCTGCCCGAGACATCGACACAGACGGTGACGTCAGCTTGGTGTCCCACGCGCCCCGCCCCACCGGCCAGCATGAAGGTGCTTTTTTTAATCAGGAAAAAGACGAAGGCAGAGCGTCGACTGGGACCCTGTACTGGGTACTGCCCTCCCACCCCACCCGTCCTCTGCTTTCTTTAAAATGAAGGTGTGTTTGCTGCTGTTTTGATTGTGCGTTTTATTTGAAAGGAAATCGAGCTGTGGATCTCCTCCCTGCCTTTCTTCGCCTCCCGATCTAAGGGAGGGGAAAATCCTACCCAGGAGGCAAACATGTCTCTTAGCTGGAGGCAGATCTCCAAGGTATCTGTGGTGTCATCCTCACTCAGAACCCCAATCCCAGCTCACACAGCCACTTCTGGTTCTGAAATGGGCCGGGATCACCTAACCACTCCCTCTGAAGTCTGTCTTGACCGATGGCACCACCGTCCACCCCAAATTCCAAACCCGACATTGTGGGGCCATTGACGATGACTCCTCGCTTCTTCTCTCCAAGAAACATCCCTAAGCCCTGTCCCTCCTGCCCTGAAACCTCTCTCCAGGCACTCTCCCCCTCCCCTCCCACTGCCACGTCTGTGGTTCTGATCCTGGAGCCTCATCTGACATCTGAACGACTAGGATGGTCCTAAGCCACTTGTTTCCATGCAGTCCCTCCCGACTGCCACCTGCTCACTGATTTCCTTGCTGAAAGCAGAGTCTCATTTCACATCTCTGCTGAAAACCCTCCTGGCGATCTCTGTGGTTAACGGTCAAATTCCTGAACCAGTGTTGACACCAGACCCCTCAGGTCAGCCCACACTGCCCCCCGAGCCTCTGCTCTGGGGCATCCTGGAATACCCGCCATGTCCATGTTGCATGCCTGGCGCTCCCCTGCCGCCATGTTCACAAGAAGACATCACGTGGCTTTACCAGGGCTGTGCCATCCCTGTCTCCATCACTAGATCCTCCCCCAGCCTCTGTCAGCACAGCCTCTCTGTGGCCTCCCCATGCCCCACGCCACCTCTCCCTCGGCGGCAGAGCGCGTCGTAACCTCTGGCTTAAAAGCCACCTTGCTGCAGAGGCGGGAGCTTCTCCTCACCCCGGCGGCCCATGGACTCATGCCTGATGCCTGCACACGTTTGTCAGAGACTGAGCCGGGATTGCCACTGTAAGTATCTTGGGGTTTGCACCAGAGTCTGACCTCAGTGTAGACACCCTTACGAGATGAACACACATCGCTGAGAAGTGTTTTCTTTTGTTCCCAGGTCAAATAAAATGGGAAAGTCAGTGCTTTTAAAGCCAGAACTGAGGTGAACTTTTCAGTGTTTCCAATGTTCTATAGATGTACAGTATAGGAGGCCTAATGCAATACAAATGATTGGCTATGAAACACTAAGGGGAGAAGGGTAAGTTATGTAAGTGCCAAGTTCCACCTTTCCCTACCTAGAATATTCGGTATCCATTTCACAAAAACGAGACCGGGCTGAGAAGCTTCCACGTCATTATTCAGTGGGCCCAGCTCACTGCTTCAAACTCAACTCCCTACAGGCCACACATTTCCCTAATCCACTCCCAAGGAACAGACGTGCAGCCACTGAGGATGAGAAGTGGCCACCACAGACGCACAGCAGGAACGTCTGGAGCACCCTGGGCAGGCGGTGGCTCTCCCCCGGGGAGCACAGCTTCCCCACCTACCGCCCGCACTGAGATGGGGAAGTAGGGCAAATTCCAACTGGGCCTCAAGACATCAGGAAGCACAGTCCAGGTTTAGGCAGATTCTTTTTTTTTTTTTTTGAGACGGAGTCTCGCTCTATCACCCAGGCTGGAGTGCAGTGGCCGGATCTCAGCTCACTGCAAGCTCCGCCTCCCGGGTTTACGCCATTCTCCTGCCTCAGCCTCCCGAGTAGCTGGGACTACAGGCGCCCGCCACCTCGCCCGGCTAGTTTTTTGTTTTTTTTAGTAGAGACGGGGTTTCACGGTGTTAGCCAGGATGGTCTCCATCTCCTGACCTCATGATCCACCCGTCTCAGCCTCCCAAAGTGCTGGGATTACAGGCTTGAGCCACCGCGCCCGGCCTATAGGCAGATTCTTAAATACACATCCATTGGCTCCCACTAAACATGGCCAAGTATCTCCTACAGGCTGAGTATCCTGTATCCGAAATGCTTAAGGCCAGCGATGTTTTGGATTTGGGATTTTTTTCAGAGTTTGGACTATTTGCATATACATAATGAGACATTTGGTATGTGACCCGAGTCTAAACCTGAAATTGATTTATGTGTCACACACACCTCATACATGTAGCTTGAAGATAATTTTATACAACATTTTAATTTTGTGCATGAAATAAGTTTTGACTGTGACCTATTGTGGGGTCAGGTATGGATTGTCCACCTGTGACGTCATGTCAGAGCTCAAAAGTTTCAGGTTTTGGAGTATTTTGGATTTTCCAATTGGGCCACTCAACCTGTAATAAAAAGGGAATACTTGCCTTGTTTAAATAAATATTTTAAATACAGTGAGATGACTAGGGAGGGTAAGACAGGTGCTTTTAACAAGAAATTGTTCTTGTGGGCTGAATACCACATAGGCCAAGCCCTGTGGAGTCGGCTGTGGTTGAGACCAGAACCAGCCAAATCCCGCCCTGCCAGACATGACTTCCGGTAACTTGGCCTGCAGGGAAGGGCTCCTGGCTCTGAGCAAATGGCCCCCTTTCCCAGCCAGGGAGCACAGTCTGCTGCAGGGCATGAAAATCGGGTCACAAACAGCAAACGCCAAATACTCTCAAAAAAAGCAAATTTCAGTGCATCCTGAGCTGCCATCTTGAGGGTCTTTTTTTATCGAACCATTTGCAAACTTCTGATAGATTTTTGAAATACTTAGCAACTTCTTTTTTTTTTTTTTTTTTTTTTTTTTTTTTTATTTTTTTGAGACGGAGTCTTGCTCTGTCACCCAGGCTGGAGTGCAGTGGCCGGATCTCAGCTCACTGCAAGCTCCGCCTCCCGGGTTTACGCCATTCTCCTGCCTCAGCCTCCCGAGTAGCTGGGACTACAGACGCCAGCCACCTCGCCCGGCTAGCTTTTGTATTTTCAGTAGAGACGGAGTTTCACCGTGTTAGCCAGGATGGTCTCAAACTCCTGACCTCGTGATCCACCCGTCTCGGCCTCCCAAAGTGCTGGGATTACAGGCTTGAGCCACCGCGCCCGGCCTGAAATACTTAGCAACTTCTAATAAAATTTCCAATGTTCTAAAGAAGTCACACTTTAAAAATCTGCTGTTATTTCCTTGTGGAATGAGTACTGTAACTGGAGAATGTGTCTGAAAGGTGTTCGTATCCTGAGAGACACCCCCCAAAACACAGTGAATTAGGTCCTGGGAGACACCCCCCCCAAAACATAGCAAATCAGGTCCTGTGAGATACCCCCCAAAACACAGCAAATCAGGTCCTGGGAGACACCCCTCAAAACACAGCGAATCAGCTCCTGGAAGATGCCCACCAAAACACAGTGAATCAGGTTCTGGGAGATGCCCCCCAAACACAGCAAATCAGGTCCTGGGAGATGACCCCCAAAACACAGCGAATCAGGTCCCACACAACGTGTACAAAGTTAACAGAAGCAGGTAGCAGGCGGCCGGATGTCGCAGACAGCCTCGGTGAGGGCAGTGTCATGGCCACGCTCAGGTTCAGTTGAGACTCTGCTTCCTGGAAGGAAAGCTCCCATCCTGTCCCCTCCTGCAGGCCCCACAGAGCAGCTGGACCCAGGTGCAGAGCCCCAGGTGCAGAGCCAGGTGGCGGAGGCCGAGCAAGCTTTCTTTGTTTTCATCTCTGTGGCAACGATGTGCTAGCACAGACCTAGTTTACTGTCATATGGCTGCAGGGTGGCGGCTCAGGGGAGGAGGCGGGGGTTTTTGGGAACGCGTTCAGCCAGCTGCACTCTCCTAAAAGCTGATAAACACGCCAGTTCTCCTTACCCAGGTCATCCCTGCCAGTTGTTTAGAGAACAGGGGCTGATTCTTTGCTTTCCCTGCAGCATTGAGCCTGGCCTGGCACAGAGCAGATGCTGGGCACACACTTCCCAAGTAAGTGAAGAAGGGAGGGATGAAGAAAAGCACCCCTTGGGCCATTGTCATCTTCTGCTAATTCATTTGTTCTTAGCTCCACACAGAAAACAGTTTGGTTTTCTGAAAATTCGTGCCTGTACATAGAAGTCACGGAAAGTCCTCTGAACTCCTCTTGGCAATCGTGGAAAGCAAAGGTCTCCTTGCAAGAGCAGACCCTTCCACGTGATTCTGACGAAACTGTGTGAGGGTCTCTGCCAGCCACTGCTCCCTGCCTTGGCCACCGGGTGGTTTATTATGTCACACTTCTTAAGGCACCGTATTTGGGATAAGCACTTGCATTGGGTTTGCTTAGCACACTCTTTACTTTGTCCTTGAAAAAACACACTTCTCTGGGATGAAGACAAAGTGGTCTCCTGTCCCCGAACTTACCTGACACTGCAGGGTTTGGAACAAATATCCCACAGTGTGGCTGGACCTGGTGTAGCCGCCACATTCTGTAAGTTCCAGGGGTCTTTAAAACATAAGAAAGTGACGAAGGGTAGGAACTTCGCGGTAGTTCCTGTGCTTTAAGGAAAGACAAGGTTCCCACAAATCTGAATGGTGTAACACAGGGATCTCCAAGCCCCGGGTCACAGACCGGTACCGGTTGGGCCGCACAGCAGGAGGTGAGTGGTGGGTGAGTGACTGGGGGTGAGCAGGAGGTGAGCGGCAGGTGAGTGAGGACTGCCTGAGCTCCACCTCCTGTCAGATCAGCAGCGGCGTTTGATTCTCCTAGGAGCGAACCCTACAGTGAACTGTGCATTCGAGGGATCTAGGCTGTGGGCTTCTTATGAGAACCTAATGCGTGATGACCTGAGGTAGAACAGTTTCACCCTGAAACCATCCCTGCCCCTGGTCCGTGGAAAAGTTATCTTCCATGAAACTGGACCCTGGTGCCAGAAAGGTTGGGGACTGCTGGTTTAAGAGATTGGCAAATTAAAAAAGAAAACATCACTGAACTCGCATGGAGTCTAAGAGCTCAGGGAGGACTCGGGTGTGGCAGCTCCATCCCCTGCTCAGCACAGACACCTCCCTCCAGGCCACAGAGAGCTGCCGAGGATTAAAACACACCACACCTGCGCACACACAGGCACCAGCTCCGCAGGGAAAGGTTCATGTGCCCAGGCCCTGCTCCCCACACCAGGCAAGCGCTGGCTTCCCCACGACTTTGCTTTCCACTCTTTGAGAAATACATTCTTATCATGGCAGGGCTGGACCCCAAAGGTGCTTAACAATCTTTTCGGTTCATCATGTAGAATTAAAAAAACCAAAAAACAAAAAAGAAACGCAGTAGACGACGACCACAGAGAGCATCGTGCATCCCAGGCAGAGGCAGCCACACCACCACACACGGTGGGTGCACATGCGCTGCCACAGACACCGTTGCCTTCCCTTCGGATTGGCACAAACTCCTGGTCTCAGCCCCAAGATGAGTGGCGTGTGTACCTCCAGAAGGAGGCTTCCTCGCCCCGCAGCCCGACCCCATGACTTTCTTCTAAACACACTGTTTATTCAGAGCAGTATTCTGATGCCCAGCCCTGTTCCCCGTCTCTAAAGAACAAAAATATACAGCAGGATTCCAAGTAACTGTGACAATGGGTGTGTGTTGCTTGGGTGAGGCTGTCCCCTCATGGGCTGGGCGGGGTCCGTTCTGGTCATTTCTCTCACAGGCCTCCTGTGACGAGGGGGACGATCCCACCTCTGTCCGCCCACAGCCATGGTGCCCGTGGGTACGTCCCACACCCTTGCCGGACTTCGCACTTTCCAGACACACACTGGCCCCTTCCAGGCCCTGGACAGGGATGGGAGGCTGGATGGGGGTGAGGGAGCCCAACGGCCAACCCTCTCACCACCGCGCAAAGACCAACAAGCCACAGCACAGAGGACTCCACCATGGAAGTGAAAACGTCACGTGCAGCGCAGGCCGAGACCTCACACCTGGCCCCCTCCTTAGTCTGCTAGACCGTTCTGGGCAGAGCAGCTAAAATCTCTGAACTCCAGGACTCAAATGTGAGGCTGCAGAAGGCCAGCTCTGCTTCCCCTGCTAGGCCACTCTGACGTGGTTTTAATTTGTCTGAGGAGGGGAGTCTGAGCAGTGAGTGAAAAGCAAGACAGGAAAAAGACAAATGGGTGCTGGTACTAAACTTGTGCTGGGCAGATCAGGGGGCAGACAATGAGCCCTGGGCTGCGTCTACAAGGTCCCCGCCCCCCACTGGGGCTGCAAGTGCTCCAGGCCCACACCACCCTCTGCGTGGCTGCAGACAACAAAATTTTGGAAAAGCACTGGAAGGGGCAGGTGGAGGGAGATGCCTTCTGGGACACCATCAACCTGAACCGGAACAAGCTGCAGTGGCCCTGCGGCCCTTGCTGTCTGCAGCCCTGCAGCCAGGTGAAGGGACGGCATCAGGGAAAGGCAGCTCCACTGACTGAGTTCACCGGGTGCCATCTGTGTGAAAGGACCCACCGAGATGGAAACGCGGCAGCCCAGGGTGGCTGTGGCCCTGTGACCTCGTGCTCCAGCTCTGGCGCTGGCTCCCAGTCCCACCTGAAGCCTCCCTGGAGCCTTGGGCAGGACGCTGGCTCGTTTTCTTGTCAAATGTAACTGCATATTGTCCAAGAGTGGCTCCTGCCACCCTTGGGGCATCCCCACAGTCCTGAGAGAACCCTAGATGGCCCTGGTAAAGTGCAGTGTACACTCCGCTGTCGGGGGAGCTCACCACGGTCTGTGAGGCGGGCAGGGGAGTGAGGGCGCAGCGCAGACCTGGCTGCAGCAGGACTGAGGCCCCGTGGCGGGGTTGGCACCCTCAGCCCAGTGTCCACCCACAGGCAGGCAGGCCCCGCCCAGCAGACCCTCCGATGGGGCTTCCCTCCCTCAGGGGGTCCCCAGTGTCGCAGAGAGGTCTGCGTGGCTCCTGCGTTTCTGTCCTAACCAGTGGGCCCAGGAGACCGCGTGTCCTCAGAGACATGCCTGTGGTCTCCCGGGAGTGCTGCCACTGTCCTAAACGCCCCTGCGCGGTGGGTCCTCCGAGGGCAGTGGGACCGTGAGGAGGTGGGAGGTTTGAGGGAAGCCCAGATGTGAATGGGTGGTGGTGCTGCCGTCTACTAAGCTCCTGCTGCGTCCTCCTGCACCGCCCGCGAGATGCTCTGACAACCCTGTGATACTCAGCATTTCTCTCTGTGACCTTCCAACTCTCCTCATCTGCAGAACGGGTGAGTTCAGAAGAGAGTGGATGCAGTTTGATAAACAGCAGAGCTGCGACTCTGAGGACAAGGACTCAGCACTCTGGGCCCCGGGAAAGCGCCACACGGCATGCATCTGCGGCCCCATCCTCATGGAGGCTGTGTCTTCACAGCCAGGATCAGACCCCGACCGCAGGTCATGCCAGGCAGACACACAGATGGCATTCAGCCAGTGAAGGGGCGAACCCTCCCTCATTCCAGGGCATTTTCTGGATTTCAAGGTTGAATGAAGGAAATGCCTTCTGAGGCAGGAGACCTGCTCAGCCCCACGCGTGGCCCCGGGGGCTCACTGACCACGGGACGGGAAGAGTGGCCAGGACTCATAGCTCCCTGCACGGCTGACCGCGGGCAGCTCTGCATAAACTGGTCTTCAGTGTGCCAGGGCCAATCCTCAGGCACATCACCAGGTGTCGTGTCCCATGGTCAAGGGGACGGCAAAGCGTTTGGTCATGGCCTCGACTTTGTCCTGCACCTGCAGCCGCTGGACATCAGAGCTCTCAGGATGTGGGGCAGCCTGGTGCAGGCTGAGCCCCCAGCTGTTTGCACAGTGGTATGAGGCTTAGGCTTGCCAGACAAAGGGAGCTTATTTGGTTTTGGTAGCTGTGACATAAATTAGGGTCAAAGGATAACTTTAGGGTGAAAAGCTCATTTGCTCCTCGTCCCCACTCCCTGAGCTACTGCAAATTCCACAGGGGACACAGACTGCATGTGCCCTGTGGAGCATGGGGCATCCACAGAGGGCACCTCCACGCCGCCTCACCCAGAGGCCGTCTCGACTGCTCTGAGCACACCACCTGCGAGGGACTCACGGGGAACCAGGAGACTCACCCTCAGCCATGGACAGCAGCCAGGAGCACCACTCAGAATACAGGTAGTAGCTTTTCATTTCCGCCACGGAAATCCGGACAGGCTTTCCGTCCCCCATGGTGAGGATCAGACGCCAGGGAGGACGCGTGCTGCCCTGGGCTCCTACAACCCTCTCCTTGTAACAGGACCTTTCTATGCTGAACTTTGTTCCCTAAAATCTGCATAAGGGACCAGTTGGCTTTTGACTTTCATTTTACCCACTACCTGGGACGGAGTACGCCAGGTAATTACCCTCCTGGAGGCCGATTCCTGGTCCGCCCTGATGTTTACACACAGGTCCAGGCAACACACTGCGCCCGCCCAAGAGGGACTTGCGGAAAAAGGCACAAACCTGAGCTATTCTCGCCTTGGGTCCAGGGGCCCCCGCTGGGGGCGTGGCCTCCCTTGCTTTAAACAGGCAGCCGGAAGATGAAACGCAGCAGGTTTCCCACTGTGCCTGGGGAGCAGCATATTCCTGGGGAGGTTGAGCCAGAGAGTCCTGTCGGAGGTGACTGCTAGCCAGTCTTCCTCCATCTGATCACGGCCCCAGACGCTGACACGACTGGCAATTTGAGGGATGGACAGAAGCAGAGGGGTCTCTGAAGGAGGATGAGCTGCACAGACACCGGCACCCACATCCCGATGCCCTCTCCCCTTCCAGCTTTACCTCGAGGGAGCTGAGTGGGATCGCCGAGGAATTGGTTCCTCCCAGAAGAACAGCTTTTCTTTGTGCATGATCTTAGATCCAAATGTTTTCCTTTTTGCACGCACTACCAGGAAGCTTAAAGGGGAGTTTAGCTGAGATCACTCACCCCGGGTGCCTCAAATGTATTTATCTGCTTCTTACGGTGAATGCTGATTCTGTTTAAAACTTCCTGTGCCAATCTCGAACACGTTTTATGAAAAGAATTTCTAGGCCAGGCGCGGTGGCTCACGCCTGTAGTCCCAGCACTTTGGGAGGCTGAAGTGGGTGGATCACATGAGGTCAGGAGTTCGAGATCAGCCTGGCCAACATGGCGAAACTCCATCTCTACTAAAAATACAAAAAAAAAGTTAGCCAGGTGTGGTGGCATACACCTGTAATTCCAGCTACTCGGGAGGCTGAGGCAGGAGAATCACTTGAACCCAGGAAGCAGGGTTGCAGTGAGCCAAGATCACGCCACTGCACTCCAGCCTGGGTGACAGAGCGAGACTCCATCTCCAAAAAAAAAAAAAGGAGAATTTCTAAATTCTAAGTAAAACAATCTGTTTTTCTTGGCTTAATTGGAACTCAGCTCCAAATACCCCAGGGCAGAGCAGCACAGGTGGACCCCGGGAGATCTGGCGCCCGGCGAGGGTGCCGCTGTCTCTGCAGTGTGGTGGTATCTCCCCACCGGGCCGTGCAGGACAGAGGGGAGGCGGACAACCTCAGCACCGGCCCTGACCTCCACTCAGTAAAAGGACAACATCCACTCCTGGTTATCAGAAAATCGCCACCCGCAGCTACATTTTCTGCCAGCACTGTCTTCTCCAGGCAGCAGAGGCTGCTCCTCCATGTGGGGTAGAGGTCCGCCTGCCTCCTAACCCAAAGGGGCTTTGTTCAGTGCTCAACCCAAGGAAAACAGCTGCAGTGCAGGGAGAGGGCTGTCCACAGAGATGCAGAAGCCAGCCTGGGTCAGTGCTAAACCTAAGGAAAACAGCTGCAGCGCGGGGAGAAGGCTGTCCACAGAGATGGAGAAGCCAGCCTGGGTCAGTGCTAAACCCAAGGAAAACAGCTGCAGCGCGGGGAGAGGGCTGTCCACAGAGATGGAGAAGCCAGCCTGACCCAGGCACACGAGTGGATGGGTGGAGGAGGAGGGAGCCAGGCAGAAGGGAAGGCCCAGGAGGCTGCAGACGCCATGTTTCCCCAGGGCCACAATATGTCACGAGCACTCAAGTGTCTGTCACCCGCCTCACATCCTGATTACCAAGGGCAGAGCCAGCGAGATAAGGCAGGCGACAGAGCTGTAAAGAGGCCACAGGCATCCGACGCTCCTCCCGGCTCCCTGTCTCCGCCTAAGACTCTGCCTTGCCCAGCGCCACAGGCTGCGGAGATGGGAACCCGCAGCGTGGCGGCCCTCAGATGTCGGGAGCTGCATTTACAGAGCTTGACTCAAGCCCTGCTGGGCCCGTCGAGGTGCAGGGCAATGTCCGGAGAAGGCCGCCTGCCGGACAGAAGGGAGGAGGCTCATCCTGCAATTGTGAGGTCCGGCCTGGGTTTCCGCCATGCCACTGGGCACGCTCCCCAGCAGATGGGAAGCCAAAAGCATCTTAACTTTTTTATTCTCACGACACAGAATTAACTTCTAGAGTTTCTGGTGAAAAATCCCATGGTGGATCTTACTGGAGCTTCCCGTCCCTACCCAGCTGCCATGAACCTGCAACCCTAGACCTGTGTGAGGGGCCCTGCTACCCCCTCACCTCCAACAAACCCTGAGGCACCTGTTGAGTGCTGCATCCCTGCCACAGCCTGTGGGCCACACCTGAACCTCACCTCCGGCCTTGCACTGAACCGGCCTGGCTGCCCCCATCACTTTCCACTCCCAAAGGCATCAGGAAGCGCTTTCCCCAACCTCCTCACCGGAACCAGCGCCTCCTTAGAGTCACCACCACGGACTGAGGGACAAGCTGCGCCCCAGCCCCAGCCCAGCTCCTGAGGGTTCTTCCACCCACACCCCCTCCACACCACGGCACCCCTCAAGCTTCCATCCTTGCCCTTGTTCTCTGCAATTTCCCTGATCATCCTGTCCTTTGTCACGGCTCCAACTGGGTGTCAATTCCAGCCCAGACGTCACTTCCAAACACAGACACGATCGCAGACATCACGCCAAGCCCCTTATGCAGCACAGGCTCAGCCACTGCTGGGACAGCTCACCCTGTCCTGAGGGTCCGCGGCATGGCCCCTGCCCAGCTCCCCCCCCACCATGCCTCTCCCCTCCCACAGCACACGAGGGCAGGCCTCTCGGCACAGCTGTGACACCTGCCTCCTACCAGACACAATGAGGGCTCAGCAGCCTTCAGTAGCACACACCCTCCTCCGCAGGAGGCCCCCCAGACTCCCCATCTGCCGCACCTCCCACCTGATGGACAGAGGGGGCAGAGCCTTGGGGAGACGCCCCCGGCTGCCCACCACAGAGCCAGGGCTCACTCCATCCCTGGGTCCCCTGCTGCCATCACTCTGGTTTCCTGCAATCCGCAGGCTCCAGGCTCCATGGACGCGGCCACCCTTGGCCCAGCGTCCACTCCTCTCCACTGCATGGCCGACATCTTGGAAAAAGCCTCTGTCACCTGCCCTTCCTACCCCTCCACATCCTGTGCCTTTGGCCCCAGCCCAGAAATCCCCTTCACGAGGTGGGTACAGCCCCTATTACTAGAAGCACGTGGGGCTTCTCTGCCCTCCTTGGAGCCCACTAGGCCCCTAGACCTCTTTCCAAAGCTCCCGAGCTCTTGTCCCTTGGTACCCCTCGTCGGCCCCATGCTCTCTGCTGGGGCCCCCACTGCCTGACCCCTCAGACATGGTCTCCACCGCTGCACTCCGGGCCTGGTTCCCCACAACCTTCAGGTCCAATGCGAGTTGAGCATGTTCCCCCAGCCCCGGCAGGGGCCTGCCCAGTCCAGACCTGGAAACACAAAGGGGTGTCTGTGACTCCTCCACCTTCCAATCAGAGACACACATTCTGGGAAGAAAACCTGTGCGGTGCCAAGCTCCTGCCAAGGGAGACAGCCAGGGCTGGGAGGGGGCCGGACAAGGCTCAGTCCCCAGGCGCCCATGCCGGGCAGGTCACGCTGGCAGCCCAGGCGATGGAAGGCAGAGAGCACTGGGCTCTGAGCCGCACCGGCACCGCCCGGCCTGGAGGAGGGGGCCCCACACAGAGGCCGTGCATCCCCCTGCCTGTGCCTCGGGGTGTGGACCCTGCCGGGAGCTGGTGGTCACCCAGTCTCAGGCTCACAGGCCCAGGGACCCAGGGTCTGCCTCTCACTATACCCAGGTGATCTGTGCCATGGGGGCCGCTCCACTCAGATGCCATGGGACCAGGGCTCGGTGCACACTTCCTTACAGGATGGAGGTGCCTCACCGCCCTCACATTCCAGCCAAGGGCAGGACGTGGCTCAGTGAGTGTGAACGTCATGGACAATGTCTTCACAGGGGACCAGAGCACCACAGAACTCACAGCGGATGACACTCATCGCCTTGTCTCCCACTGCTGCCACCGCAGAGGGGCCCCTGTTGCTGAGAAAGCTACAGGGACAAGTTCACTGTGGCTCCTGCGTTCTCCTGCTCCCACAAGGAACAGGGTGGTACCCCGTGCAGTGTGGAGACATCTTGGGGGTTCCTATGTGCAGTGAGGAGATGTCTTAGGGGTTCTCAGGCACAGGAAGGGGACAACTCAGGGTCCCCAGTGCACAGGTGATGTCTCGGGGTCCCCGTCTCCAAGCCCCTGCTGTGCTCATGTCCAGGGTCTTACGACTTCAGCTTTCAAAGGGTGGTGCGGCGTGAATGGAGCGCCGGTCACCCTGGCGTGTGTGGGATTCATGCACGGCCCCTGGCTGCCTCCCTGGCACCGTGCTGGGGTGGATGTCAGTGGACTCGGAGGGAGGCTGGGATCTGTTATTTTGGCCCTGGGGTACTTGCACCCACACAGCACACACTTAGCCGACTGGCAGCAAGTGACACAGTCCTCAGTGTGACAGGCTCTGTCCATGCCCAAGGCAGGGGAAAGGGAAAGGCGGCAGCCTGAGAGGCTGTCCTGCGCGTGGTGCCCCTCCTGGCCAGCGCCGCTCGGTCCCAGGGCAGTCAGGCACCATCTGGATGTGTGCGCTGCCTCCCTTTCCTCTCCCTGACGCTCGCCTGCCAATGCCCGGCCACCGCCCGTCCATCCCTGAAAGAAACGCTCCCAAACCCCACGGGGAACCAGGTCAAAGCAGGGCAGGGGGCTGGCTCCAGCCAACTTCTGCCCCACGTTCCACAGCCCACCGTGGTTCCAGGTCGCCAGATGGAGGAAAGGGTGGGAGGGAGCGGAAATAGAAAAGTTCCTTTCTCCCTCAAGCCGGCAGAATGCCCTCGCTCCTCTGAAGTTAATAAAAGCACTGGTTGTGACTTGTGAGAGTTTAGGCTGTGCCATCGGGCTGTTCCTGCTGTTCCTGAATGGCTGAGAGGGGCCTGGGCAGCCAGAGCTTCTCTGTGTGTGGCACTTCGAGTCTGCATTGTTGGTCCACCTGGCCTGGGCCACGTCTGCAACAGCTCTGCGCCCTCATCCCCCCAAAACACACCTCTTGTGACGCAAAGGACACCCAGCTGCCCACAGACCATGCGCGTGTGCCCAGGGGAGCCTCATTAAACCCGCCACCGCCGCTTCCCTCACTTCGAGTCCGCTCATCTTTCCCATCGGAACAGAAATTCCTAAGCCCAGGTTCCAGAACTGCAGGACAGGGCCGACCCCAAGATGAACAAAGAAAATTGGACCCACAGACCTGGAGCGGGACGCCTAGCAGTCATCTCCACCTTTTTAAAAAGTCTCCAAGCTGCACAGGTTTTTGCTGGTCAAGTGGGGAGAGAAATACCCTAGGGAGGTGCCTGCCCATTAAGAGGACACCTGCGGAGGGGACACCGCACCTGCCCCCATGCCTCGCGACCCCGTTGCATCTCACCTGGCCTCGAGCGCCCTGCAGTCCCCCGGCGCCTCCTGGGTAGCGACCACAGCCGCCGCAGGGTCCCCCGGGATGCTCCCTTCTCGGCCATCGAGCCGCCCTGTCACGAAGGCTGCTACAAAGCAGACACAGCTCTGGTTCTTCACGCAGGGACCACAGGCGACCCCTGATGCTGGAGCAGCAGCCTTCGGGTCTCTGTGGGGACAGCTAAAAGCCGGGTGGGTGCTGCATGGTCACGAGAGGCAGGTGCTCAGGACTCTGGTGACTCTGGGCTTCACCAAGTCACAAGAAAGAACCCAAGAGGGTTGAGCCACCTCCTCAGAGCATCTGGCCTCCCAGAGCCCTCAGCCGTCCTCGCCCCAGGCCTGGCCTCCTGGAGTCTGGCCTAAGCCACCACCGCCCTGCACGCCGGGAAGAGCAGGCAGAAATGCCGTGGTGCTAGAGACACCCGGCTGCCGCGCCTGCCCCGCCGTGTGCAAGCTCTGGGCCTTTCCTTCCTCGGACAGGGCGGGGGGACTGCGGGGCTGGACCTCCTTGCCTTATGGAGCCAAAAACACCTTCCAGGCCTCAGGAAGTCTCAAGTTCGAACAAACAGCTGCAAACCCGGAGGAAGGGAGGGGCGCGCTGCTGCTGTCCTGAAACAAAGTGGGAAGTTCCACGCCTGTGACCCCCGTCTACTTCCTCGAGGGAGGAAGTGATGAGGCTGCTTTGAGTGGCTGGAGATACTTTTCCCCAAGAGCTGTTGAGCTGGTCCCAAGCCAGCAGCTCCCACCCTCTGCCCCATGGCTGCTTCCGAGGGGGGAGAGGTGACAGCGTCCAGGGCTCCCCATGGCCCCCGAGCTGACGTGCCACCCTCAGGCTCTCAGAGTCACTAGGCACCATGCTGGGCACACCCAGGGCTCCAGGCCTCACAGCTGATGTGCAAGGCCATGCAAATGGCCTAATGCCATTTTAACTCTTATTAGTATATGCTTCAGGCCACAGGAAGAGAAGGTGGCAGGGCTGGAGCTCAGGCCTGCTTGTGAAAGCCACACAGTGTCCCAAGCACCACAGGTGCCCTTCTGTGAGCCGATGTGATTAGAGCGTGCATCTGGTTTGCAGCCAAAGAATGCATTTATTCAACATTGTTTACTGAGTGCACACCTGTCGCGCCACCCTGCACAGGCGCTCACAGAACGGCTGGAGGGTCCCCGCCGCCTGTGTCCCCCACAGAACGGCTGGAGGGTCCCCGCCTCCTGTGTCCCCCACTGGCATCCGGGACGTCAGAGGGAAAAACTGATTCCATGCCCGGAGAGGTGGCACCTTGGTGTCCCATTAGCCTCCACAAATACGGTGATTCTGTTCAAAGTGTTCTGTGCTGGGTTTGCTCCTCTGAGAGCTACAGGTGTTGAGAGCCAGCTTCTGCCAGGAAAGACAGAGCCCCACACACCATCCCCCTCCTGCCTTCCACATCCACCTGCCAGATGCAACAAGATGGTCCCAAGGCCGCCGCCCCTTGAAGCGGCCGGAAGCTTGTTCTCTGTGCTGCATCCCCCAAAACAGCTACAGAGGAAAATAGGGTGAGAGGCTCGATGTCTCAGCCACCCAGGAGCAGAGACCACGAACCCCACTTTGTTGGGGGCTTGTGTGCGAGCCCAGAACAGGTAAGCCCTAACCTGACTCACATGAAAATGGGGAAACGGATGGCACATTTTGCGTGGTGTTTCCAGAGCTCAGGCCTCTTTGGTTTTGTTTGTTTGTTTGTTTGTTTGGAGACAGAGTCTTGCTCTACCCCTCAGGCTGGAGTGCAGTGGCATGATCCCAGCTCACTGCAACCTCCACCTCCTGGGTTCAAGCAATTCTCATGCCTCAGCCTCCCAAGTAGCTGGGATTACAGATGCCTGCCACCATGCCCGACTAATTTTTGTACTTTTAGTAGAGACCGGGTTTCACCATGTTGGCCAGGCTGGTCTCTGACTCCTGACCTAAGGTGATCCTCCAAGGGCCTCTTTGAATAACCAGGAAATCAAGCCCTAGATGCTGGTTCCATCCACAAGGACAGACGCAGAACAGGCTTTGTATTCACGGAAGCACTGAGCAGTGAGCACAGGAGCCATCAGGGTCGCCTCTGGGGTCAGCACCAAACCTCTCTTTCTGCGTTTCCTTCCCTTGTGCGTGGTTAAGGTGCTGAGGAAAGTCACGGAAATTGGAATGGCAGAGCCACTTGCAGCTGAGCAGGTCGGATGTGCACACACGTTCATCATTCAACGTCCTAAACATCTAAATATGTTTTAAAGATGTTACTCATTAAAACCATTTTTCAAAAATCAGTCCTGAGATAGGAAGCTCGCTCACGATCAGCTCATTTCTTCTCATATGTCGCGCATACAAGCTTTGGGTTCAGCGACTATCGTGAAAACCCGGCTGTCCTCTCCTGGCTGGCGGGGGCCACTTCCTCCCTAAGCTCCTTGGTAGCCCCCCCCATGAGAAAACACAAAAAACCCACGTGAGATCCAAGTTCTTCCTGTCACCCCGCTGGTTAGCCTCAGGGAGGCTCCAGAATGGCTGGGCCCCTGAGAAGCGGGTTGACTTTTGTGAACCCCGGGAGTCTATTTCATACAATGTGGCCCCAAGCTACTGTTAAGAAATCCATATCAATAAATGGTATCATTTTTGGCAGGAAAAGAGTCTTACATTAACCACTCCATTAGTCGTGGAGTAGGGAGTTGTTTAGGGCAGGTCTTAAATGAGCTGTTGGGTGATTTAAAATTCAACACTGGCCGGGCGCGGTGGCTCACGCCTGTAATCCCAGCACTTTGGGAGGCCGAGGTGGGCAGATCATGAGGTCAGGAGATCGAGACCATCCTGGCTAACACGGTGAAACCCCGTCTCTACTAAAAATACAAAAAATTAGCTGGGCGCGGTGGCGGGCGCCTGTAGTCCCAGCTACTCGGAGGCTGAGGCAGGAGAATGGTGTGAACCCGGGAGGCAGAGCCTGCAGTGAGCTGAGACAGCGCCACCGCACTCCAGCTCCAGCCTGGGCGACAAAGCGAGACTCCATCTCAAAAAAAAAAAAAAATAAATAAATAAAAAAATAAATAAATAAATAAATTAAAATAAAATAAAATTCAATGCTCCTGGGCTGATGCGGGTGGGAGCAACCATGCACACCGGGGGTGAGGCACAGACGGAGGTGTCTCGTTTCCCCTCTCCGTAAAGCATGGGGTGCAGGGAAGGACAGAGCATGCTTGTGGAGACCAGTGACTTCCCCACACAGCCCCCACAGGGTAGTGACAGCAGTGCTGGGAAGCCCCTGACTGTCAGACTGGGCAACCCCAACCCTCTGCGCCAGCCCTGCCGGACCAGTCCTTGCCTCTGGGTTTCCCGCTGCCCGGGAGGCCTGTGCGTCAGGTTTGGTGTATGACTCCTCACGGCCCCGTCATCTTCCTGCCATGGTGTCTGAGAGGCCACTCGCCGAGCAGCCCCTCCTCTCCTTCAGTCCCAGCCCGGGACCCGCTAGGGAAGGTCGTGGCTCTGGTCTAGCAGAGGCACCTTTGGTGAATGGCCGGAAAGGCCACACAGCTCGGCCTCAGAGGTGCAGGTGACCCAGTGCTGCTCCCTGCGTGAGCATCACACACTGCCCTCCGTCCCACCCTTGCCACCCCATGACGGACCTGAAGACCAAGCCTGGAGCCGCGTGTGGTCCCCTGTGCAGCGTTTAACAGGTGCTCCAGCTGGAATCCTTCTCTTCATTGTCCATGACAAGTTCCATTTTAAGAGATAAGGCATTCTTACAAAAACGAAGTCTTGTTTGGGGCATTAGCTCACCATCCCTAATAGATTGCCAAAAATGTCATTAATGAAACTTAATACTAGTTCTTTCCTTTAGGGAATTAAGTAGCACAATTGTGTGTTAGGACTAATGCTGAGAAATTGGTTTTCATGCTTTGGAGATTTGTCTCATTTCTTTAACATCATTAATAAAGGAGTAAAGCAAAAAAACAAACAAACAAACAAACAAAAAACCCAGAACATTTGCTGAGAGCCCAATTTAGATGCAAACGCCAGCCAATCCCATAATTTAGAAGGAACAATTGGTTCTTTTGTATTTTCAAACTCACAACTGTAAGTTTTCTTGAGTGTCTCCTCCCAAAGGTTCAGTTTCTTCTCAGCACTGGGCATCTCCTGGGACCTACGCTGGACAAAGGCTCCTGGGGTGGAGGGAGGGAGGGAGGACAGGAGCTCACTATGGCACAGCGACCTGCGAAGTGCTGTGTGCTGAAGCCCGGGCTCGTGCTCTCTGTGACCGTGGGCATCTGTGAGAATAGTGACCACAGATGTCACCTCTATCACCATGTGACCATAATGAGGTCAACCACAGACCCTTCCTCTCAGAACCTTCCTTTTCCTTCTCATTTACCTGGAAAATCCCCACATACTTCATTACTGGGATCATCAGTGTGGTCACACACCTGACTGTGAGGATGACCATGGCAGTGGCTCCCTGCTGTGCACAGGAGCTCATGGCCAGCACCTGCCTGCACTAACCATGTGCACAAGTGACCCTAATAGCAAACAGTTCCCCACAGCTTCCTGCCTGCCGGGTGCTTCTAAGTGCTTTTCATGCAGATTTAACTCATTTAACTCATTTGATCGTCACATCAACCCTAGCAGGTAGGTGCTCTCCTGAGTCCTTTTTGCAGATGAGGAAACTGAGGCACCACACAGTCACATTCACAGTCACAGACGGCAGAGCTGTGTGGAGACCAATGACTTCCCCAAACAGCCCCCACAGGGTAGTGACAGCAGCACTGGGAAGTCCCTCACTGTCAGACTGGGCGACCCCAACCTCTCAGCGCCAGCCCTGCTGGACCAGGTCCTTGCCTCTGGGTTTCCCGCTGCCCGGGAGGCCTGTGCGTCCGATTTGACCTCACAGGTCACGGGTCCAGCACCAGCGATTTTAACCTAATAGTCAATGCAACCCTTCTTCACAGTGGGCCCCGCTAACCTCACAAGGTGCAAAGCCTCATCCCACATCTTATCCACGTATGACCACAAGGCATTAGACGTTCTAACTTCAGTACTTCACTAGAATTCCAATGTAGGCAGCTCCATTTTTGTGTGTGTATCAGACAAGGGCAGTTAGCTTGTAAACATTCTGAAAGGCGTAAGAGATGCTTCTTTCTCCACACCTAGATTATAAAATGAATGTGACCAGACACATTCTGAGTTAATCCGAAAGGTAGAAGTGTGAAAATACTACTTACAGTGGCATCCTTCCAACTCTACGGACGGTAACGTGAGCTGATGTGGAGACGATAGTTCTGGTGAAAGAAGGGGCTACGCTGAGAGTGCTGCCCGCACGTCGTGGGTGGCAGAGGAAGCAAAACACACAGACAAAGCAGCCGAGCTTTCCATAATTAGGCTGCAGAACTAACGTGGCTCCAGAAATTGTATTTGGTTAAATTATGAATCAATAGACCCTAGGGTCTGTTAAAATTATTCTCTACTCATGAAAATGTGTTTATCAGACACAGCATGCCGTTCATGGGCAGCTGAAGCTTGGAGAACTTCCGATTGTGATGCTTATGCCTTGTTCTTTATTACAGCGAAAGCAGGTCTCCCGAGCCAGCTTCTCTCATATTTACTAGTCCCTAAAGTTCTAATTCTGGAGTGCACCCTCTGGTATTCAGCTGGTATCAATGATCAACAAATGTGCTCCCCAGAATGTCTGCAAAATGAATGGAACCCCTAAAATCCGTGCATCCTCCATACCCAAGGGGCCAAGCTTACGAAAACCAGCAGAACAACAGCATGCCAGGGGCGCAAAGGTCCAGGCAAACTCATCCAATGAGGTTGGCCATGCCGGGGACTTCATGGACTCGGAGGCTGGCCATGCCGGGGGCCCTTGCAGACCTGGAGGTCAGCCATGTGAGAGGCTTTGCGGACTCAGAGGTTAGCCATGCCCGGGGGCCTTTGTGGACTCGGCGCCCCTAGTTCTGAGGAGGAGTTTGCACCACTGTAGAAGGTGGTCTTACCCTTAGGGAATGCCAAATGCAGGGAACTCCAAACGTAAGACTAAGGGAGGAGGCAGCCAGCAGGGGATGTGGAGTGGCAGGTGAGGATGAAACGCCAGGTAAGGAAGTGCCAGGCGATGAGGCACCAGGTGAGGAAGTGCCAGGACAGGAGCTGATGAAACAGTGGGGGCTGAGGTCAGAGGGGGCAGTGGGAGAGTCAGGAGTGGCTCTGAGGAGGGAGATCGGGAAGACACTGGAAGGCGGCCACCATCCCAAGGCACAAGTGCAGCGTGAAAAGGGGCCAGCGACTCAGGAGACAGTGGCCAACACAAGACCCCAAGAAACTCGGCACGAACCTCGCAGGCGTCCCCTTCTCAGGTGCTGCCCAGCATCGCTCACTCCTGAGACCTGACCTGCGGTCACTCAGCACCAGCCCCTGGAGCCATGGGTCTCCCTGAAGGGCGCTCCAAGCAAACACAGGGTCAGCCCCCCAGTATCCTCAGAGCAGGCTGGAACTGAAATCCCCGGGAGCTCATCAGTCTGCCCCTGGTTCCACAGGTGGGGCCTTGCTCGTGCTGTCTTTGCATGGAGGGCGTCGGACTCACCCACCTAGGAGGCCCGAGCGCTGCATTCTTAGGAGCTCTCAGGATGCACTGAGCCGTGGCATCAGATCACAGAAGGTTGGCAACACGGGACGCCAAGGATGCTCAAATAACTCACTGTTTCCTCACAAGCCTCTCTCCGCTCAAATCTCAAAACCCACTCCTGAATCCCTACGAACAAGATCCATAACACAACATCCCAGGAAAGCTAATTGTTTTTTAAAAATGTTTCTGTACTTGATAGTCACACTTATCTAATTGGAGACCTAAATTTCATGTTACAAAACAGTCCGCACAGACGTCTACCTCATTTGGCTGCATGGTTTTCCTTCTAAAGGGCCTCAACACATTTAAAAAACCGACAAAGAAATCACGGCTCCTTGAGGAGACGCCAGTCACTGAGGCCGAAGGCAGGGGCATGAGAGGGGAGTGCTAAGGCGTCCGTCAGAAACTGCGGAGCGGGCTAATGAGCAGGCGGCATTTTGCCAGGGAGCCGCACCTTCTCCACTGAGAGCTCTTCAATTCCACACAGAAATGCGTGCTCCCTGCCTCCTGGGCACATGCCCCCCCGAGTTTTTCCTCTGAGACCTGCAACTGGGGGATGCCGGACAGCTGTGCCTGTGTGGTGGTCCTGGGACGCTCCTTCATCCCCCAAAGCCCCTCCGTGCTACTGTGTCCCTCAGCCCACCGCTCAGGCCACAGGCCCCTTCCCAGGAAGAGCTTAAGGACAGGAGGCGGCACACAGCTTTCGCTCAGGGAGGGCGGCACCCCACTCTTCCTTTACTCACAAGCTCCATCAGCTTGGCCTTCACTTGCACCCAGAAACCCGTGGCCCACACCACCCGCCACCTAGAGCCTGCAGCCCACGCATGTCTGTCTGCCACGGGCCGATCGTCCCCAGACTCATACGTTGATATCCTGACCCCCAGCACCTCAGAGTGTGACTGCATTTGTGGACAAGAGCTTTACACAGTTCATTCAATTGAAATGAGGTCACTAGGGTGGGCCCTAACCCAACAGGGCTGGTGTCCTTATAAGAAGAGGAGATTAAGACACACGTGCACACAGGGACGACCATGTGAGGACACAGGGAGAAACTACGTCTACACGCCAAGGAGAGAGGCCCCAGGACGAATCAGCCCTGTGACATTTTGACCTTGGACTCCCAGCCTCCAGGACTGTGAGAAGATGAGCATCCGTTGTTGAAGCCACCAGCCTGCGGCGCTGTGTTACTGGAGCCCCAGCAGACCAAGACCCTGGTCTCAATCCCTCTCCTGCCGTTTCAGGGACACACCAGCCTCGCACACTCCAAGGGCTTCCCAATCCCGTAACACAAACACTGTCACGGTGCCATCCTCAACTGTGTGTCACGTGGCCATGAGAGAGAGAGGGCTCCATGCCACGGCAGGCAGATACCCGGCGGGGACGCCAATCTTGAGGGTTTGCTGGCCGGGAGTATCAGAGAACGAGGCAAGTCTACTTCCTATGTTTCCTTTTTCCAAAATTGATCACCGCGATTTTGCTTCAGGTGAGCTTCTCATAACCTTGGGGCAACTTGGAGGCTTCATGACTGAGGGGAACAAACTGTTTCCTCTGCTCTCACCCTGCAACAGTCAACACAGAAGACTTCCATGGCTCCCAGACACCAAGAAGTGTGTGGGGTCTCTCCGCACCACAGGCAACCAATCAATTCTGCACCAATCAATTCTGCAGCAGATGCCAGGCAGGTGACCCAGTTCAATTCTGACGCCTTCTACCTGGAGACAGCGTCAGACCAGCAGGGTGAGGGCTCAGACCTCCCACTTCCCATGCCAACCACAGGCCCCAGTTGTGACCTGTGCTTCTGCCCAGCCGGCTACACATCAGGGGTCCCATGACCCCTCCGTGGGTTGGGTTAATTTGCGGGAGCAGCTCACAGAACTTGGGGAAGCACTTAGTTACATTTTCTGGTTTAATATAAAGGACGTCACAAAGGATACAGATGAAGAGTGGCACAGGGTGAGGCACGCGGGAGGGTGTGACACTTCCAAGCCCACCCAGGGCGCCACCCTCCAGGAACTTCCTTGCACTCAGCCTCGGGCAGCTGCCCGAGCCCAGTCCTTTGGATTTCCATGGAAGCTTCCTTATGTAGGCATCATCCATCCATCCATCCATCCACCCACCCATCTATCCATCCATCCATCCATCCATCCATCCATCCATCCATCCACTCACCCACACATCCACTCATCCACCCCTACATTCATCCACCAACCCATCCATCCATCCACCCACCCACCCATCTACCCATCCATCCATCCATCCACCCACCCACCCACACATTCACTCATCCACCCCTACATTCATCCACCAACCCATCCATCCATCCATCCATCCATCCATCCATCCATCCACCCACCCACACATCCACTCATCCACCCCTACATTCATCCACCAACCCATCCATCCATCCACCCACCCACCCATCTACCCATCCATCCATCCATCCATCCATCCATCCATCCATCCACCCACCCACCCATCTATCCATCCATCCATCCATCCACTCATTTATCCATGCATTATCCATCTATCATCATCTGTCTATGACAAGAGTTAGTATGAGATCAACTAATGGAAAAGGTGGGGCTAGGTTTAAAGATTTTCTACTACAGCAGTTCCGCAAGTTTGATTCCTGAAGAACTTCATCAAGAACTTAAAAAATGTCAATTCTCAGACCCTACCCTAGACTTGCTGAATCAGAAACTCTGAGGGTGGGCCCAGCAGCCTGTGCTTTAACAAGCCCCCCAGGTGATGCAGATACATGCTCTAGCTGGAGGACCACTGTTCTGTTTCATCATGTGCTTACATCAACTAGAGCCATAGCATTGCTCCCTCGAATGTCTTCTACCTTTTCATCAATTACTAAAATTCCAAAGAGAAAACAAAAACAGATGAAAACGAGCCCTATCACATAGAAGGGGGGCCAAGGGGAAGTTGCCACTGGAAAGTGCCCCGGCCTTGTTACTAAAGATCAGGTTTAGAAGAGTATATAAAACGTCAGTTCTCAAGATCAAAGGCAACAGGTTCACAGACCATATGGACAGCACACATTATCCTCCTTTACATGCAGATTAGCCTAGACAATGAAGGTTCTAGGTGACAGAAGAAATGCATAAATCTGAAATTAAAACACAGCAGCAGCATGTCCTGGACAGCAGCAAAGATAAAATGCTTGTGGGCTTGGAGTGAATCTACAGAAGGTGAGGCTCTGTGCAGCTGAATGAGACAGCTGCTCTAAGGCCAGCCGCTGTACGCAATCCCTCAGCTGTGACCTGGCCCCACCACTGCCCTGAGGACCTACGCCAGCTGCCACATCAGTGTCCTGTTGCCATCAGCTCTCACCTGGCACGGACCCTAGCATGACCCCAGAAGGAGAAGCAGCTCCATGACCTCGAGCTGAAAGGTGTTTGGCTGCAGGTGGGGAACTCGCCTGAGGAAGTGCTTGGAATTTAAACCCGAGGTGGGGATCAGGTTTACCTTGACCTTCACCCCTACCAGAGAATGTGCACCACACACACACACCCCTACACTCTGTGGTAGCGTCATGTCAATATCACACCACACACCCCCCTCATGATGGTTTTACAGCCTCTCAACCTAATAACTTGCCTCCACTGAGTGGTACCTTACACACAGCTTGAGCAGAAAATGGGTTTGTGCTGAAGGAAGAGGCCAGTGTTAATGGGTGGCAAGTGGAGTGTGATGCGGGGTCACCTCCCCTAACTAAACACTGCAGGGTGCTCATAACCGAAGATATCTGGTAAGCTGGATTTGAAAGTCCTGGTGAAGCATGCAATTATCAGTAATGCAGATGTGTGGGAGGACGCACATCTTACTGCCTGTTCCAGATGAGACAGCCCACATCGAGAGCCTGGCTCGCAGGACATTCAGCGAGCGGCCAGTGTCACTGCTGCTCTTCTGAGATGGCCTTTTTACAATTAAAAATGCGCACGTGTCTCTCGGAGCTCATGAAGAAACCCCAATCCCTAAAAATCTGGGGAATGACATCACCCTCTGGAGCGGTTCCCACTCTGTGATTCCGACATCGAGCCACACGCAGAGGCACGCAGAGCAAGAAAGCGCTTTCTCCTCCACCCCCGCAGCCGATCGGAAGCCTCCCTGTGAACCTGGCACCCACAAAGCCCTTCGCTGTACTCAAACCCTGCAAACCCTGCATGGAAAAGCTCCACTCAAGCCTCAGAAAAAGAGAGCTGATCCTCTAAGAATCAGAGAGCAGACGGCATGAAAATGGTTTTGTTTTCTTTCGACCCATATACAATAAACCCAGCAGCTTTGATCACAAAACCCCCATTAAAAACATCTTGATTAGACTAACCCATACGATGGTGCTTATGCTGATTTAATCACTGGTTCGCTCTCAAAATCCATTGGGGTGGGTAGAGAAAGACAGAGAACCACACCCAAACCAAGCAACCGACATTTTAATCTCCCAGGCAAGTACTAGTTAGACAACTAGTCATGGCATATATGACATAACATATGGCAACATCAGGCAAAACACTTGGCAACTTACTTTTAATGATATATCATTATTTCCTCTTCATTTCAAGGAAAACTAGTTAAGGATGCCTGTCCCTTCTGCATAACACAGCCTGAGAACTCAGATGGGACTGCCTGAAAGCCAGGGCCAGATGCAAGCTGTCAGCCCAGTCTCTGCTTACACCTAAAATAATCGATCTGAACTGCTCTTCAAAGCTTATTTGAAGTAATATTTCGATTAATACTGAAAATGAACGTCCAGTCCACTCTTTACCCATACCGTCTCACACATTTGTCTGAGGTTTAAATTGCATTTAATGAAGAAAAGAACCACCTGATTAGTCCAGGTTTTTTCCTCCTCAAAATGAGCTTCCAGGTAGCTTCACTATCCCCACCCCTGGCTCTGAAATCCCAAGCTCTGAAACCCCTTGGCTCAGATCATTGTCAATTTGCAAGCACTTGTGCATTCTCCATTGCGAGGGCTGCGGACGGGCAGGTTGATGGGCAGATTTCAGACACACAAATGGCTCCGCATGCAGACCCAGCATCCCTGAGAGAGCCCGTGACACCAACGTGCAGTCATTTTAACTATCCGGGGCAGCATGCGATCGCCGACAGCCTCTGAAAACACACCAGCTACCAACCAATGCCCCCCATGTCTCATCTACCACCGCTAGAAAGGAACACGAGGGCGGCTTACAAACATCAGACGCATTTCCCCACAATCCAGCCCATGATGTCAAGCTTAAGCACAGATCACTGACGGCCAGCAGCTCCTCCTACCCGTGTGCTTGGAAACCGCATTTAATCTCTGCACCATTTCTTCCAGGGCCATCTCTTCAGTCCTCAGCCAAAACCTCATCCTCCGACACAACAAAAATGATGCTGGCAGATCCGCTTCCTCCGCACGGGGGGCGCCTGCGGGTGGGGCCGTGCGAGTGGGGAGGGGCGCGGCGGAGGCGGGGTGGGGCCACGGCAGCGCTTTCAGCCTGGAGCCACCGCCTCCCTGCCCAGGATTGGTTCCG
>NW_016823752.1:1025546-1076006 GCF_001698545.2 Rhinopithecus bieti
ACAGAACATGCGCGCACCATTCCAGCATCCGGCAACAATGCACAGGTAGTCCAGTGTCCAACAGAGCATGCGCGCACCATTCCCGCATCCAGCAACAATGCACAGGTAGTCCAGTGTCCAACAGAGCATGCGCGCACCATTCCAGCATCCGGCAACAATGCACCAGTAGTCCAGTGTCCAACAGAGCATGCGTGTACCATTCCAGCATCCGGCAACATGTGTGTCCCCCAACATCCCGCTGTCCAGTGGCACATGTGCGCCTGGACATTCCAGTGTGGTGACCTTTCAGGCATGGAGCGAGGCCAAAGGGATTAAAAAAATGAAGGTGACACAGTACTTCCCCTTATGGCTCCCACAGGTCTGGATAGGCCAGACAGATCTGGAAATAAATAATTCATAATAAAAAATAATTACAGAATAAGAAGTACAACCACCACAGATAGGAAGTACTGAGTAAATCTGTAAGAAATGGCTGCTTTGTTTTTGTTTTTGTTTAACATGAGAAACGTATTGAGTATCAGCAGTTTCACTTGGTTCTATAGAATCTCTTTGGAGCCCAGTGAAAGGAGGACTCTGGAAAGGCCTCGGTGTGGATGGGAGCCTCTCCCTGTGTGGACAAGCATCCCCCGGGCTGCCCAGAGCTGAAGCAACCCCACTGTGCCTACGCCTGCACAATTGCTACCTCCTGTCTATACATGATCTCCAAAAAGTGCCCTCAAATGGGTCTGCTCCTAACTCATTCCCTGTCAGTTCAAGGAAACTTCACCACTCCCCATCCCCCACCCCCTACCCCAACCCTGCCCCTCCAGCTTCAGGGAAAGCCTGTCATCAGGCAGAAGGGTCCTGAAATGCAGGCCCTGCCCTTTCCACTAGTCTAAGGCAAAACACCCTCCCTGGTCCTCAGCCCACACGGCCCCAGGCCACACTCCCTGAGCACTTGCCCTCTTCTCCCAGTGCCAGGCAGGTGCCTTCCAGCCTACCCAGCCTTGGGCTGTGTCAGGATCTACCAAGGGCTTGTTAAGCTCACACGGCTGGGCTCTGATGGCTCCTTGCTGATCCAGGAGGTCTGGGGTGGGGCCTGAGGATGTGCATTTCTAGCAAAATTCCCTGGGATGTTGAATGTGCTGGTCCACATTTTGAGAACCACTGCTGAAATCTGTTGCATCTTAAAAGCAAGATGAAAGGAAAGGGCCACAATCTCTGGCCCATCCTGCTTCTCTGATCTCCCTCTTCACCCCTTGGGCATTTCCACACATGCTACTGGCTTCTTTCCTCAACCCTGTGCCATCCACTCTGTCCCCTGGCCAACATCCTCTAGCTGGCACCATGTCATGTTGGGGTACCAGGGTGGAGACCCTTGGTCTCTGTGGCCATTGACTTTATTACTTGCCAACTTGGCTGGGCCACCATGCCCAGATACTGGGTCAACTGCTATGTTAGATGTCTCTGTGAAGCTATGTTTAGATGAGATTGGCACTTATGTCAGTAGGCTGAGTAAAGCGTGTGACATAATGTGGGTGGGCCTCACCCAATCCATCAAGGGCCTTGAGAGAAAAAGACAGAGGTTCCCTGAGGAAGAGGGAGCTCTGCCCCCAGACGGCCTGGACTGCAACCCAACTCTCCCCAGTCCCCGGCTGCCCCTGGCCTGCTGATTCTGGACCTTCCAACACCCACAATTTCAGGAGCTGATTTGTTAAACTAAGTCTCTCTTTCTCTCTAGCTCTGTCAAGTCTTTATTCTGCCTCAAATTATAGCACAAATGATGCCATCTTTCCATAAAAATCATGTAACTCTTGCCTAAAGAACGACTGTCACCATTCCACCTGGCATTAGGGAGCACTGGGCACTCCAGGCACCTGCCAGATGCTTCCCACGCTGTAAACTATTGGTCTTCACAGAGAGCTGGGAAAAGCCCTGTTTTTAGCATTTTACAGAATATGCAGAGAGGTTCAGCGACTTGCCCCAGGCCACACAGGGGCACAAAGATGCAGACCTGTGGTGTCTGTAGTGTTGCAAGGGGAATGGCATCCACAAAGTTCCCAGCAGATAGACCCAGGACACTTACGTAAGGTCCCAAGCCGTGTGTCCCAAGGGACGGCTTTCTTTCCATCCCTGGCTCGGTGTCTCTCCCAGGAACCAGAGGCGCTCCAGGAGGGAGGCTGAAGGTAACGCGACACCTGGATACCAAACATCCTCATAGCGACCGACCTTTCTGGATGATCAGCCACAAAGCGGAGGTGAGAACTGGCAGCTGGAGCAGGCAGGGCCAGGCTCCCAGAGCCAACCCCAAGGCTAGGGGAGCAGGGCTATGGAGGAGCACAGTGGCCCCAGCCACAGAAGGGAAGGCATAGGTGTTTTCTGCACAGCCTCACTCCACGTCTTGGGAGGGGAATCAGAGAGGGTGGAGACTGGAAAAGGACTGTGAGGAAATTCACAAGCTCATCGTGACTGGGAGAGCCCGGCGGGATAACACCCAGCATGTCAGGAATGCACTGAAGCCGTGGCCCCAGAAATCTAGAAACGAACCCTCAACTCCGGACAACCAGGGCTGGCTCTGAGGTGCAGCACTGAGCAAGGCTGGTGGCTCCTGCCCGCCCAGAGCTCACGCTGCAGCAGAGGTGACGTGGCACCTGGGTATGTGATGGCCTCCATGTGGTGACGGGAGGGCACCTGCTGGCACCTCCCCCTCGGGGTCCAGTGTGACGTGTGAACAGGTCCCTGTGTCCCAGCAGTGAGCAGGTCCTGGTCCATACACGGACGACTGAAGGACTGCACTTCTGAAGTGGGGGACAGGGAGGGGAGGGGCGGGAGAGGAAGGAAGAGGAGGAGCTGCTGGACTTCTGACTTTTTTGTACCTTTGCAGGGCAAGGAAGTCTGGAATTCACATTAACATAAACTATAAATGCAGAATCAGTTGATAAGGACAGTTAGTGAGGAGATGGTCTTTTGGGGATAAAATCTGGCAGGATTGCTGACCTGGACTCCATCATCTAAAGTTCTCACACACAAATGACCATTACATTTTGATACATAAAACAAGTAACTTAATATGTATTTTTGTCTGACTACAAAATCATTGCATTCACTTTGGAAAATACAGAAAATAAAAACAAAATACACTTTAACAGCATCACCTAGAGGTCCTTTTATCCTTCTGATGCCTTTTTATACAAAACTGTAACATCAATGTATATTCTTTGTAACAAATTTTTCACTCAAACGTTTTTTCATGATGCTACTCGTCTGCATGATTTTAAGTAGCTGGGTGAATATTTCCTGGGACGTGTGTTTCAGATTTTAATCAGGTTTTCTAGTGATTCTTGGCTGTCATAAACACTGGCAAAGAAACACACAGGCAGCTCCTTTTCTCACATCTGATTGTCTCTCAGGGTTAATTTCCTACAAGTAGAGGTACAGACCAAAGGGTATGGCTATTTTAAAGTTTCCGAAATCCGTACATGAGTTTTATATGTGCGTGTTATGGTAACGTGCATCCACGCGAGCAGACACAGGGCGCTGTGGGATTCTGCACCTTGTTCCTCGGCAGGGGGTCCCTGTCACAGGGAGTATCATGATGGGCTCACGCCATCCTGGGGGCAGCCCGGGTACTGCTTGGATGGGTTTGTTTGGTTAAAAAACAAAAGGCAAACTCACTTTAGCTAGAGACCATTTGCCTGCATGGTGGGGAGAGCTGCTCCTGAGGCAAGAACCACAGCTCAAAGCTTGACATCAGTGTGGGCAACTGTAGAACCTGGGGCGCCGGGGCCGCCTCAAGGGAATCTCAAGAGTCGCCGCCGTGGGCAGGGGCCATCCGAGATGGGCTATGCACTGCCCCAGCTGGGACCCTCCGTCCCCCGCAACCCTGCGCTGAGGTGCACTGCAAGTGGACGCCGTCTCCTCCCAGACAGCCTGGTTAACCCAATCTCTCTCAGTTACATCGAATGTGTCAGATCCCCATCCACAACCCTTCCAGTGGGGGCTGCAGGCCAAGCCTCTGTGAGTCCCCTGCGTCCCTGGGGTGGAATCCCTGAGGCCTGGAGCAAGCGGGTGGTTGGTGTGGCTGTGTACACCGGAGCCAGTGGAGGAGCCACCCTGCCTCTGCCAGCTTCTGGGGAGCCAGCACCCTTGACTGTGGCCCGACCCAGCTGCGAGCCTGTCTCCCCGTATCTCTCCCCATCTTCCATGGACACCAGTGGCTGGATTATGGTTCCTACTCCAGGGCGACTCCATCTGAGCTTATGCATCTTCAGAGGCAGCGGCCCCACCTCCACAAGGCCACACCCACAGGCACTGGGGGTCAGAACTCAACACATCTTTTCAGGGACGCAATTCTACCCACAATAGCAGGACAGGCTACGGAGCAGCCACATGCACGACTGGCTGTAGACACGGGTGCAGGGAGGTGAGTGGCGAGGGTCCTTGCTGACCGACCTGAGGTTCCACCTGGTGCCTATCCCGGTCCCCACACAAGTCATTCCCTCCTAGCCATGCCCTGCTGTGGAGTCCTGAGCAGAGAGCTCTGAGGAGCTGTGGAGGCTCAGTGACCCTTGCCCCACTCTGATGCCAGGCCCCAGGATCCTGGCCAGGAGAAGCACGCTCAGACCCTGTTGGATGAGGAGCAGGAATCTGCTGCATAGAGAAAGAGTTCCTTCAAAAGCAACTTTAGATTCCACGAGACGTGCCTGGGCCCCAGGTTGGCAGGAGGACGTGAAAAGACAGCAGCATTCCCTACTGAGAGTGGCAGAGGTAGGTGGGAGCTATGGACCCTTTCAGAGGGGATGTCTGTGCCCAGGGCAAAGCTGAGTCAGGCATGAGAGAAGGCTACCATGACAGATCTGGCACCAGCCTGAAATATTCCAAAACGTCTTCGTCCACCTCCCAGAGCTCCAGGGCCAGACAGGTTCTCACTCACAGGCCCCACCCCTTCAAACATCTTTTAGCTGCTCAGAGAGGGGAAGCACACCCTGCGTCGGGACAGGCCAGATGCTTGGTGAGAAGTGGGTACCAATGGGATTCTTCTTGGAAGAGCCAAAAATGAAGGCAAAGATGCCTAGATTCTGGGTTCAGCAAACTACTGTGTGTTGAAGGCATCAGCTCCCTGGGGGGTTCCCCTCCCACCTGTACCCTGGAGAAAGAGGCAGAGCCTGTGCACACAGCAGGCTCCTTCCTCATACCCTCTCTGAGTAGGGGTTGGGGCCTTCCCTCCCAGAGCCTGGGGGGAGGTCTTGGGAGAACAGCTCAGCAGCTGGGGCCTTCAGGGGTTTTGCTCCAGAGTTAGGGCTGTGCTTTGCCCAGCAGCCCTGAGCTGAAGGAGAGGGAGTGCCTGATTGCTGCAGTCTGGGCAAGAAGGGTCTGTCCATGCTGTCAGGTGTGAAGGCTGCACTGGCCAGGGACCAGGCCTGAGCACCAGGGATGTGGCCACCAACTGGGTCAGCTAGAGGTGAGGCCCACCCCCATGGCCAGCTCCTCACAGTACAGCAGGCCTGGCCAACACCACATGGGGACCGCAACCCACCCACACATGCAGGCCTCCGAGGAGACAGCACAGCCTCACTAGACGGTAAGTCCACATGTGTGTTTGTATGTGTGTGTGCATGTGTGTGAACATGTCCGTGTGTACATGTGTGTATGTGCATGTGCCTGTGTGTGTGCATGCATGTGTGTGAGCATCCGTGCCTACACATGTGAGCATGTCTACATGCAAGTGTGTGTGCATGTGTGAGCGTGACTGTGCATGCGTGTGTACCTGTGTGAGCATGTTTGTGCGTGCGTGTGTGTGCATCTCTGCATGCACAGGTGTGAGCATGTCTGCATGAATGTGTGTGCATGTCTGTGCATGTGTGTGTGCATGCCTGGGTGTGAGCCCGTGTGAGCGTGTTTGTGTGTGCATATGTGTGTGCATGTCCCCTTGCTGTGCAACGGAGAAGCTGGCACAGGGCAGAAACTGGAGGAGGTAGGTGAGTGAGGAGCACAGCGGGAGGGTGAGGGTGAGGGTGAATGAGCGGCCTCTCATGGTCACCGCAAAGCAGGAGACCCCTCTGATTCTGGACCCCAGCAGGCCATCCATCAGTGGCCTCTCCTGGGCTGGGGCGAGGACTCAGTGTCACAGGAAGCACCTTCTGGAAAGACCTGAACTAGAAGGACAGAGGGGCTCACTGAGGGTGACCACAGCTCCCAGGAAGTTAACAGTGGGGATGCCCTTAACAGCCCAGCTATATATGTGACCACGGATATGGGAAGGAGGGCCGCAGGTCCCGGCCAGGCCATGGCAGGAAGGGCCTCAGGAGGGGTGGGCGCTGGCCTGGGCCTTGGACCCCACACCAAGCCCACAGCAGCAGGAAGGGAATGGCAGACCTGGGGAAGTCATCCTGGACTATCCAGGAGATCCAGGGTCATCCCAGGATCCTTCCAGCAGGGCAGCGGGAGGCTCAGGCAGGGAGGAGATGTGAGGATGGATGCAGGGGTCTGAGTGGTGCGGCCATGAGCCCAGGAATGCGGGCAGCACCTGGGGCTGGAGAGGGCAAGGAAAGGATTCTCCCTGGAGCCTCCAGCAGGGACTAGCCCTGCTCACACGCTGGTGTTAGAACTTCTGGCCTCCAGAGCTATAGACCATGAATGCGTGTGGTTAGCCACTGTTTGCAGTGATCTGTCAATTGCAATAGGAAACTGACACAGTCCTGGACACTGAAACCCCAAAGCCTCCCTTCCCCAGAATGATGGCCTATGCCGCCGCCTCGGAGAGAAACTCCAGCATCCATCACACCCACGTTTCAATGAAACAACCAAAATGAGCAGGGGACAAGGCAGTCTGCTGGGGTTTAATGTGTCCCCCAAAGGTCATGTGTGGGAAACCTCACCCCCAATGCCGCCGTGTTGGGACGTGGGGCCTAAGAAGAGGTGACCAGGTCTGAGGACCCTGCCCTCGTGACTGGACAAGTGCTGTTTTAGTTTTGAGAGCAAGCTTGGCCCCCTCTCGGGCTCTCCGCTCTCTTGCCTTCTCTGCTGTCTCGCCAGGTGATGCTGTCGCTTGGGAAGACACAGCTCAGGGGCCCTCACCAGATGCAGCTCCTCAGTCTTGGGCTTCCAAGCCTCTAGGACCATGAGCCAAATAAATTTCCATTGTGTGTAAACTACCCAATCTGTGATACTCTGTTACAGCAGCAGAAAACAGACTAAGACGCAGCCTCTGAGGGCAGGCGTCCAGGACAGAAGACCTCTGCCCTGAAGTTACTGAGGGACCTCGGTGACGCAGACACCTCGGCCCCAGCCCGACGCGTGAGGACAGAGGGCCTTCTCCACACCTGCAGGAGGGGCTGTTGCCGTCACAGACAGAACAGGCTTCAGTGTGTCTACTGCGCATCTCCCACGATGGAGACATGCACGAGCATTCAGAAAGCCTCGTGAGCCTGTGTGCACTCCAAATATTCTAAATTCGGTTTCCAGCACCTGTGCGTTGCTGCTGAGGACACACCACGCCAGGCCACCATGCAGCCTGGTTGCCGTGGGCGTGTGCTGCACGTGGGCTGCTACCAATAATTTGCTTTTGGGTTTCGACATCCGCTTGCCAACAGATACTCCCCTCTGTCGATGCCGGGGGATGAGCTGTTCCCTCTAATAGGGAGAAAATCTAACCTAGAGCTGAAACCCATGGAAACACGGAGAATACCTTTGAACAGCTCAGACCTAGACAGCCGTGGACAGGATCCTCTGTCCTATTGTTCTGTGAGCTGCCGGCAGTTTTCCCCCCAGGATGACCCACCTCCCTCACTGGAGGAACAAAGCACACTATGTTCTCGAGAAGGAACAGCTTCCCAGAGAGAGGAAACCCCTAAATACAGAGGCCGTGCCAGAGAGTAAGGAGAACACACTTGTTCTGAAACAAAGGACCCACTGAAGTCACACCATGTCCGAGAAATTCTCGATGAGAGCTCCAGATGGCAGGATGTATAATATAAATATAACTGACACGCCAACTGCTGGGGCTGGAGTGGAGAGACTCGGAGGACAGGGTGGTGAGGGAGAACGTTACGAGGCTGATCCCAGCACAATTCATTAAATTCTTTCTAAAAGAAAAACTAGAAGAAAAAAGCATAAGGTATGTCTTGAACAAGCAGAATTGGTAAAAACAAGACTTTAAAAATTAAACTAGAACTTTTCAGATAAAAACCTCCAGGTTAACATTTATCCACAGTACCACTGCCAGTCATTTGGGATGTGACGTTCATTCTGTGCGTAAGGAAGTTTCTGGAAGAGGCATAGCAGCCACAGGAGGCCTCTGCTTTTTCTGCGGGACCCGGGTGCTCTGTGAGTGGAGGTGCAGCCGTCCTCCCGCCCTGGCTTTGCTTGCAGGGCAGCTGCTATATTCATGGCTCTCCCACGATCCATCCAGACCCTGCGCGAGAGGGTCTCAAAGTCACCTTGAGCCTCCAGGTGCTCTTAGCCCCAGGGCAGAACCTGGAATCCCACCAGGAGGTGCCTGGCACACATATCCCACATGTGAGCAGGGCTGGGGGCGTTCCAGGCCTGAGGAGCCGTGTGAGGAGAGGCCCCAGGGATGTAATGAAGGCACAGGAAGTAAGAAACCCTAGGAGACAGCAAATGGTCCCTGCGGTCAGCCTGGGCGTGCACCGGGCAGGTGGCCAGGAAGGAATGATGCATTTCACGGAAATGAGGAAGGTGAGTCAGGATGGAACCTTGTCTCGGGTGGGTCAGGGGTCAGTCTTCAGCCCAGCCACCCAGTCGGACCCTCGCCGGGGGCTGTGCGGGGGTCGTGTGGGTGTGGCTGATTAATACCTGCAGTCAGCTGGCTCCGAGGGGAGCATGTGCCCCTCCACAGTGGGCTGGGCCTCATTCAATCCCTGCATGGCCTTAAGAGAACAGAACAGGGTCCCCTGGAGAAGCGGACACCTGCCTGCAGACTGTCACATGGAAATCCCACCTGAGTCTCCAGCCTGTGTCTGTACTACTGAAGTCAGACACGCCAGCCGCACAATTGCCTAAGCCAGCCCACGATACGGCGCACACAGAGGAACCACGCACGTCCACGCTTCTCCTAAGGTTCTGCGTCTCTGAGAATGCGGCAGGCCTGGTCTCGAGAGCCCAGGAAGAGCTTAAAGTCTTTATTTGCTGCCACATGAGGCATCAAGGAAAGAGAAATACATCTACAAACTGGCATCTGAGGAAGACTGACGGTGATGGCTGGGGAATGTCCCAGTTAAAGGGAGTCAGAAGAGTTGGATGCTGAATGTGAAGAAATTTTAGGAAGATCTAACCAAGTTACTTTGCTTAGCTTCCCTTTGTGTATATACAACATTGATGGCAAAAATGTGAATAAGTCAAATAGAGCTCTTTGAGTATAAAATAAAAACTAAGTGATAAAATTAAATTCACTTTCTTTGAGTTGCTCAAAGCATTATTCTAAATGAAATATATATTAATTAACTTCACAAAAGTCATCCACCAAAGCAGTATTCCCACATTAGGATACACGTGGTGGAAGAAGAGACTACAAGGGTCACAGGTTAGCAGTAACTTAAGTTATAAAAGCCCATGAAAATGAGATATTGTAATAAAAACACACAGAAATATATGTAATACATAAACCACATTCTACTTCATGAACAAAGAAATCAATAAAACAAAAACCTAACTGGAATAAGACCTTGAAACAGCATGACTGGCCACGTCTATCTGGCGAGGAAGCGTGGCATGGAGTCCAGAGTGGAAGCTCCAGGACCTCGGCCCCTCATCTGCAAAACAAGATTAAACCAGGGTGGTAAGATCCTAAATCTCCACCGTTCTATGTAGAAAGTGGGCCAAAAAGTCCAAAGCCTCTACAGTTCGGAGCCATCACAGCTGACTGCTGCTGACTGATGAGTACACATGTGAACTCCATTTCTGAAAATACTGCGTCCTCTAAAAGGAAACAGGGGGCCCCGGAAAATGCCGAGCATTGACCGCCTGTGCTGTGATGGCATTTATAAGCGCAGCCCCTGCTGAGCTGAGCGTACTGTCTGTGAGCAGCGGGGGCTGGTGGGGGAGGATTCTTCCATTCGTGCAGTTCAATTAGAGCTCTCCAGGGTCACATTAATAGATAATCCACCATTATCCTTTGCTCTCGGGGGCCGCCTGTAAACAAGGCTTTGCACACAAAATCACAAAGCCATCACAAGAACGACACGCAGTAGCCACCGCTCCTCGCAGCCATGAGGTGGGCAGAAACACACATGTGCTTCTAACACAGGCACCAACGGCAGAATGTGACCAGATCTGGGTATCGAATGCCTTCCCGGCTGTAAGGACAAAGGCTTGGTCTACTCGGAGCTGATGAAATCCGGAGATGTCCTAGGAAATGCATGTGAAGTTTGATAGGAAAACCTTGTCGTGTGTCCTGGTCAGGGGAGTTTAAGGAGTGTGAGACTGTAGACACAACAGGCCTGCATTCCCGGGAGACCTGGCCTCAAAGTGGACAACCGCGAGGCTGGGCCTGGATGCGCCTGGCAGGGAGTCACCTCTGTGGCCACCCTCACCGCAGCAGCAGCAGACGCTGCACTGTGCAGGTCTGCATCCGGCCACTGTCCCAGCAGCATGAGAGCTGCAGCCGCTGGCAGGGAGCTGTGCACCGTCCTCCAGTGTCCTCTGAAGACTCTGGCTCCTCATATCTGTGGGCCAGATGCTTGCAAACATTACCCGATTTTAACAATGAATTTTATAACTGTATCGGGGTCCTGTTACACTATCAGTGAATCTCTTTAAACAGTGAGGTTTCAGAGTGTCATTACTACTTAATTCTCGGAATGGAATTTTCATGAGCCTTTTTCAGGCCGTATTTCTTGATGTTTTGGCTCTAAAAAGATGATCGGGGTATAGAACAAATGCAGGTTTTAAGTACGATATTTTTTAAAAGGTGTAACTTTTTTTTTTTTTTCAACCTGGATTTCTGGCAGAAGGAAGCTGCTGCATTGATATTTAGCTGCTCCCTTGACTCCAGGACCCTCCCGTCATCCCTGTGCCTGCACCCAGGCTTTGCAGCACAGACCAGCCTCTGTGGACCAGAGATGCCCTCCCAGGCCAGCCCCACAAGCACGGCTCTCGAGGCACAGCCCACGGCACGGCCTCCACGCAGTTTGCCATTTTGGCTCTTTGTTAATCATGCCTCCTGGGAAAAAAGAAAACTAAATCAATACTCTGACATCCAGGCTTGATTTCTACATTTCAAATACTGAAAGGAAACCACATGAAAAGCCAGAGGGAAGATTGCCTCTGGCCCCTGGGTGTGGCATCCGTCCTCTGGGACTAAATGCAGTGTCTAAACGCTGGCAACCTGAGCTGACGTTTATTCTCCAACGTTTCTGGGGATTTCCTGGGTATCTATATTTTAAAGGCACCCACATCCAGGATGTGTGTAGGTGGCCACTCTCTGACAGCAGACAAGCCCTCGATCCTAGCTTCCACACTCAAAGCTCGCAAAATGCTGAGCACAGGGGCTCTTTTGGGGAACAGCCTCCAGCGCAGTCTGCCTTAAGGCAAAGGGGTTCAGAGTTTGGGTCCCAGAGTCACCTGCCTGGGTTCCAATCCCAGTTATCAGGGGTGACTCTGAGGGAGTTACTCAATCTCTCTGCCTCAGTAGCCCCATCTGTAAAACAGGATCACAAAGTCCCCACCTTGTGGGTTATTTTGAGGATTAAATTCATATAATTGATTTGAACAGTAACCTGGCACGTGGTGAGCATTAAATAAATATCAGCCAATGCCACATTGTTCAGAGAATCAGAACCTGAATGCAAAATGGGCCATGGAAATAGCCACACCCAATCAGAGACGTCAGGTGCAGCTCCCGTGTCTCCGTTTGCTGGTAGCTTCCTGAGGGGCTGCTGGGAGCCTCTGGCTACTGCCTAAGAGACCCAGGACGGAGGGTTGGGTTCCACTCATCCTGCTTTGATGCAGGTTTGGGACATGTGAGGCCTCCTCTGTGTGAGACACTTCATGCTGGTGACCCAGCACTGAGCAATGGGATGGGGTCCCCATCTCACGAAGCCCCTCATTCCTCTCCTGCTGCCTCCGACAGCTTTCCCTCGGGTCCCTGAGTCCCCTGAGAGGCTATTCCTGGGACCAGGGTCCCGGCCATGTTGCCCATCACTCAGCAGAGCTCCGGAGGTCTGATGCATGCAAGCATCCATGTCACCAATGGCAAACCATCTACATTAAACTGTGGCTGCTGGATTCCACCATAGCGGGAACCTGCAGCCACAGCCATCATGACCAGCTCACCCTAAACAGCATGAGTTCCCATGGCTCCCGCAGGCCCCCCAGATGCTGGACTTGCTCCACAGATGACAGCAGGAAGGTGTAGCACATACAGCTCTAAATATTCAGGATTGCTTTTCTCTTTTCACAACAAAGTAGCAACTAGGAGAACCTGCTATTTACACAGCAATGTGCCAAGCTCCATAAAGAACACAAAAAGCACCCCAGGGGTTCTGGAGCAGCTGTTCTCCACCATGGGGCAGGTTAGAGCCACTGGGGCTAAAAACACCCTGAACCCACCCATGCCCCCTCAGGAGCCAGTCAGAGCCCGGTGGGAAGAGCCCACTGAGGGCCATGGCACAGAGGGAGGCTCGCTCCAAGCAAAGCAGTCATTCCAGGCAAACCCTCCTCTGGTCTCACCCTGTGGACTCCACGAAGTTCGAGGGATAGTGAAGTTAAATCAGGAGGGAGTGAGAATCACCGCGGGGCCTCCACCTCGCGATGAGAAGCAGCCTCAACAGCACGTCAGGACGCAGCCGGCAGGAGCCAGGGATGCTCCTCCTCGGGGTTTCAGGAAAGGGTGGCGGCCTCGGCCACTTTCCAGCCCCAGGAGGTGTCCTGGAGCAGGGAGGAGGCGTATGGGCAGGTGAGAAGGCTCAGGTGAGAAAGCCCAGGACAGTGCTTGGTGGGCAAAGCTGGGCACACGTTCTCTTCTCATGGGGTTTTGTGTGAGGCCCAGAAATAGGAGTTCCAGGGAGACAGAGCAGGCCCCAGGCTCCAGGCCACCTCCCCTCTCCTTATGTGACAAGACAAACGCGTAGCAAGCCCCAGGATGAGTGCACATTCCACAACGGCCTCACCTCACTTCGCAACATCGGGCACAAGATCAACAAACAAAATGACATTCTGAGGGTAGCGGTGCACAAGCCAAGCCCAGCATGCCACAGCATTCTCCCAGCAGATAGTTCTTGCAGGGAAGTCGGTCACGTAGAGACCCTTTACCCAACCTAGACACTCATATGCGACCTGGAAACGTGCAGGGGGAGGAGAAGTGAGGCAGCGAGCGCTCACAGGTGGGGCCCTAGCAGCCTCCTCATCCTCCCAGCCTTTGCCCTCTGACCTAGCCCCTCCCAGGTGGCTGAACACTCCTGTCAGGCTGGGGTCTGGCTGGCGTCAGGCTCAGCCCCAGGTCTGTGCTTCCCCTGGGCAGGGAGGGCTCTGACGCAGGACCAAGGCAGGCCTGGCCTCAGGTGGCTGGGAACCCAGGTCAGCCAGGGGGCAGACACAACATAGACTGAACTGGTCTCCTGCCCAGGCCCCTAGAACCACCGACCACAGGTGAAGTCTGCAGGCGGGATCCTTCCCACCCCTGCTTTCTGCCTGACCTTTGTTCCTGCCTCCGCAGAAGTAAATTACGTGGAACACAGCAGACACTGCGGTCTTCGAGCTCCCACCACCCTTGGCAGATCTGTGGCTCCATGCACACCTGTTAGCGGGTTTTTGAGAGGGGAGTGGACACCATGTCAATTCAGCACCAGTGACCACCTCTCACCGAGGAGCCCGTCCTCGCAGCTGTGCTGTTGTCTGGGCCACGTTCCCCTGGGAGCTCCTTCAGTGAGAAGGGGGCCAGGCAACCCCACCCACCCTTTGTCCACAGGGGCTGGAGGAGGAGGACGCCAAGGCTGACACAGTTGTCAGATGGCCAGCGCTTCCCCACATTCCTACAGAAAAGCAGACCTGGAAATGTACCTTCCAGTTCACCAAAAACACACCAAGTAAATACTGATTCCAAAACAGTGCTTCAAGCAAGGGAAGCCTGTGTTTATTTAACTCTTGAAGTAAACAGAGGCCATTTCACTCTCTCCAGGAGGAGTGGGACCCAAGTCCAGTCCGCAGGACAGAGGATCCCCCAGAAGCAGCAGTCCTCGGGCCCACCCCATTTAGACCTTCTGAGAACCAACCGCCCCCCGTATAAACAGTCCATTCCCAAAATGGGCATTTAGTGTCACCTGCTTTGTGGCTGATCACATGGGGTGCCCCGCGTCTTTGGCCAGTGGCTGTGATATTTTGGTGGAGAGGAAGCTGGAACAATGGACACCCTGGGACCATAAAACACCAGGTTTTGGGAGCTTCAGCACAGTGGCGCCTGAGTGCTGACGCAACCCATGCTGCGTTCCTGCTCCACATGACTTCAGTCCCAAACAGCAAATGTTGGGGACATGCCAGTTTCTAGTTAGCTGGCATTCATTGCCCTGTTTAGAAATTTACTAATAGTAATGCATTTACCCTTCATTTGATCACTTATTTTCAACTTTCAGATTCTCCCCACCAGATATTCACCAATATCCAAACAATCCACAGACTATTGAAAAGGTAAAGAGAAGGAAGGCAAAGTTATTCAGATTCTAAACACTTGGGGTCCTCATTTTGCCAAGAGGATCCAGTGACTGGTCTGTGGGAGACCCAAGCATTTGAAGAAAACAGAGATTCCTCCTTGCCTCTCCTTTAGAAGGAGGTGGTTGGCAGGAAATCGCGAGGCAGCAAGTTCACAATCACATTGGGATCCCCAGAAAACAAACCTGCCACTTGAGACATCCCTGGGCCACCCACACCCACCTGGCTGGAGGGAGAGGTGGGGCTCTAAGTTCTCTGAACCTGAACCAGAGGAGGCTTCAGTCCAGGCTCACAGAGAGCAGGAGGGAGCCCGAAGCACAGTGTAGCCTGCTGCCTTCCACCTCCCTCTGCCCGGTTCTGCGTATTTGAACACACCTGATTCAACCTTAGAACTGTTATTTATTCAAGCCTTAACTGGGAGGCAGTGTTTCAAAGGCTCAACACCAAGGTCACTGAAATTGAATTAACCTACCCTGACATCTAATTTAAACTTTTAGATCTGGACCTGCAAATCCGAAGCAAATATTGATTTTAAGTCAGTCAAGGTCATAGTTCCCTAAAAGGAAAGCCCTTTTCCCTCTTCCCACTTCACATGATTCTACATATTGGTAAAGCCCTCATCATGCAGTGCATATATGTGGGTTTGTCGACAAAGAGTGAATAGGTGTGAAATGATTTTTCTTGTTTAGATAACTGTAGGTTCACATGCAGTTGTGAGAAACAGTAAACAGAGACCTTGTATACTGTTTTCCTCCAGGGGTAGCATCCTGTCAAACTATAGCACATGACTGCAGCCAGCATACTGACATGGATGCAGCCAGACCTGGACTGCCTCCACCCATAGGACCCTCTTGTGACCCCTCCTGGACACACCCACATTCCTCCCAGACCACCCCTTGTCGACCTGCAACCACTGAACCATTCTCCACAGCTACACTTTTGCCATTTCAAGAATGTTATGTAAACGGAATCATACAGTAATCTTTTGGAATTGGCCTTTTTCACGCAGCATAATTCTCTGGAGAGTTCATTCAGGTTGTCACAGGTATCAATAGTTCATGGTGCGGACGTACAATTTAACATTTCACCCACCGAAAGACATTTGGGTTCTTTCCAGTTTTTCACTATGACAAATAAACAATATAAACATTCATATGCCTGTATTTATGTGAACATAAATTTTGATTTCTCTGGGATAAATTCCCAGGAGTGTAATCGCTGGGTCATATGAGAGTTGCGTATTGTGTTTTAAAAGAAACTGCTAAATTGTTTCCAAAGTGGCTATACTATTTTCATTCCCACCAGCAACTTATGAGTCACCTAGTTTAGCCACATCCTTGCCAGCATTCAAAAGACAGTGGGGCACTGTCTTTTATCTTAGCTCTCCTGAGGGTGTGCAGTGGTACCCAGGCCTTGCACTTCTCCACTGGCTGCTATTGACTGACACCTTTCCGTGGGCTCTTCTGCCATCACTGTGGCATCTTTGGTGGAATGTCTCTATGTCTGTTGCCCATTTTCTAAGTGTATTGTTTGTTTTTCTACTGGTGAGCTTTCAGATTTCTTCATCCTTTATCAACTATGTGGTTTGCACATATTTCCTTCAGTTTGTAGCTCGTCTTTTCATCCACTTCATTGGTTCTTTCACAGAGTATAAGTTTTCTTTTTTTTTCTTTTTTTTTTTTTTGAGGCGGAGTCTCGCTCTGTCACCCGGGCTGGAGTGCAGTGGCCTGATCTCAGCTCACTGCAAGCTCCGCCTCCCGGGTTCCCGCCATTCTCCTGCCTCAGCCTCCGGAGTAGCTGGGACTACAGGCGCCCGCCACCTCGCCCGGCTAGTTTTGTATTTTAGTAGAGACGGGGTTTCACTGTGTTAGCCAGGATGGTCTCGATCTCCTGACCTCGTTATCCGCCCGTCTCGGCCTCCCAAAGTGCTGGGATTACAGGCTTGAGCCACCGCGCCCGGCCACAGAGCATAAGTTTTCAATGTTGGTAAGATCTCATCTATCAATTTTTCCTTTTATGGATCATGCTTTTGGCATCAAATCTAAGACCTCTTTGTTCAGCTTTAGGTCCTAAGTGTTGTCTTATATATATATATATATATATATATATAGTTTTTTTTTTTTTTTTTTTTGAGAACGGAGTCTCGCCTCCTGTCGCCGGGCGGGTGGCAGTGGCCGATCTCAGCTCACTGCAAGCCTCTGCTTCCCGGGTTTACGCCATTCTCCTGCCTCCCAGCCTCCAAAGTAGCTGGGACTACAGGCACCGCACCTCGCCCGGCTAGTTTTTTTTTTTGGTAATTTTTTTTTTTTAGTAGAGACGGGTTCAACACATGTTAGCCCAGGATGGTCCTCGACTCCTGACCTCGTGACCCGCACGTCTCGGACCTCCCAAAGTGCTGGGATTACAGGCTTGAGCCACCGTGCCCGGCTTCTACTATATTTTTTTCCTAAAACTTTTATAGTTTTATATTTCATGTTTTAATTTGTAATTCATTGTTAGAACTTGTAATTCTAATATAAGATGTAAAACTTAGCTCATGCTTCTTTTGTCTCCCTGTGGACATCCAATTACTCCAGCACTATTTGTTGAAAAGACTATCTTTCTTCCACTGAACTGATTTTGCATCTTTGTCAAAAATCAGTTGGGCATATTTGTGTGGGTCTGTTTCTGAGCTCTCTGTTCTGTTCTACTATCTTTCAGGCTGCCCAGGACCACACTACCCTGATTACTGTGGCAATAATAAGTCCTGGGATTGGGGAGAATGATTCCTCTCACTTTATTCTCCTTTTCCAAGATTGATTTAGGTATTCTAGCTCCTCTGACTTTCCATACAAATTTTAGGATACTCTTGACTATATCTACAAAAAAATTATGTTGGGATTTTGATAAGAATTCTGTTCATCTGTTTGAGGAAAACTGACATCTTTAGTATATTTTGTCTTCCAATCCTTGAATGTGGTATGCCTCTCCATGCATTTAGATCTCCCTTGATTTCTCTCATCAGCATCATGCAGTTTCCAGCACAAAAGTCTTGTACATGTTTGACTGAATTTACACTTGTGTGTTTTTTTTTTTTTTGGTAATTTTAAGTGGTATCGTATTTTTTATTTTGGTGTCCATAATTTTGGTATTTATGCTATATAAAGACAATTGATTTTTCTATGTTTATCTTGTATCTTGCAACCTTTTTGAACTTGCTAGCTTTAGGAGTTGTTTGTTTTTTTGTAGAATCCTTGGGATTTTATAATCAGATGATCATGCCATCTGTAACTAGAGACTGTTTTAATTATTTCGTTCCAATCCATATGCTTTTTATTTCCTTTTCTTGATTCATTACACTAGCTAGAACTTCCAGTACAATGTTGAATAAGAGCGACGAAGGCAGACAACCTTACCTTGTACCTGATATTATGGAGAAAGTATACAGTTTTCACCATTTAGTGTCATGTTAGTTGTGGGTACTTTTTGTAGGTAGCCATTAATAAGTAAGACGGTCCCCCTCTACTCCTATCTGTCCTAGAGTTTCTTTTTTTTTTTTTTTATCATGTGTGTTAAATTTTGTCAAATACTGTTTCTGCACTGGTTGATATGATTATATTATTTTTCTCCATTAGTTTATTAATATGGTAGATTACACTGATTAATTTTCAAATATTGATCCAGCTTTGCATCCTTAGTATAAACCCAAACTTGGTCATGGTGGATAAATCTTTTTACCTATTGCTTAAATATATTTACCAATATTTTGTTATGGGCTTTTGTGTTATATTCATGAGGGATATTGGTCAGTAGCTTTCTTTCTTGTTTTTGTCTGGTTTTGGTGTCAATGTAATACTGGCTTCATGAGATAACTGAGAAGTATTGCTTCCTCCTCTATTTTTTGGAAAATATTGTGTAGAATTGGTGTTAGTTTTTTAAATGTTTGGTAGAATTCTTTAGAAAAACCATCTGGGCCTGAAGATTTCTTTTTTGAAATTACTAATTTAATGTATTTAATAGCTATAGGGCTATTCAATGATCTACTTCCTATTGGGTGAGTTGTGGTAGTTTGTGCTTTTTCAGAAAGTAGTCCAACTTGTCTAAGTTGTCAAATTAATGTGTATACAGTTGTTTGTAGTTTTTCCCCTTATTATCCTTTTGATGTCTGCAGAGTCTGCAGTGATACCTCTGGGGAGTCTCGCTCTGTCACCCAGGCTGGAGTGCAGTAGCACAATCTTGGCTCACTGCAACCTCCACTTCCCAGGTTCAGGCAATTCTCCTGTGCCTCATGAGTAGCTGGGACTACAGGTGCATGCCACCATGCCTGGCTAATTTTTGCATTTTTAGTAGAGACGGGGTTTCACCATATTGGTCAGGCTGGTCTTGAACTCCTGACCTCAGGTGATCCACCCACCTTGGCCTCCCAAAGTGCTGAGATTACAGACATGAGCCACCACGCCCAGCCACTTTTCTGTGTTTTATTTCCTTGATTTCAGTTATTTCCTTCCTTCTGCTTTTTCTTTGGGTTTATTTTGCTCTTCATTTTCTAGAGAGGTAGAAAAGAAGCTCCTGAGGTAGAAGCTGAGATTGATTTGAGACTTTTCCTATTTTCTAATGCATGCATTTCAGTGCTAAAAATTCCCCTCTCAGTACTGCTTTAGCTGTGTTCCATAAATTTTGATATGCTATATTTTCATTTTCCTTGTTACAAAGTGGCAAAAAACTTTACTGAATTGTGCCCATGTTCTAGGACTTTGTGGAAGACAGAGCTTAAGAGTAGTGATTTGGCAGAAGAAATCTCTAAGCAGAAAAGTATTCAGAATAGTTTTCCTTAACTGCTTATGGTAAAATTTGAGAACAGAAAATTATTTAAGGACAAAATTTATAATTAAAAGGGAAGCAGAATATAAAGATTTGAAAATTCTCAGCTTGGACATGTAAAGAACAACAAAGAGTATTTAGGGAAGAAAACCAACGGTGTGGCCTAGTTTCATAAGGAGATTAGCATGGATAGAAGGAAGCCTGGTGTTATTCATAAAGATTATGAAATAATGAATCCAAGGGCATTTTGGAGATCTTCAGGGCTACCATGCCCAACACAGCACAGAACAGTTTAGGGAGAGAAGCCCAGGACACCCACGCAACCTCACTGCCCCCATCTGAGGTCTCTATTCTCTACATTCTGGCACAGCATTCCTTGGTCACACAGCTATAGCTCAGGTGTTCAGAGGACGCAAGCGGTGATCCTTGGCAGAGTCCACGTGGTGCTAATTTTGCAGGCACAAAGAGTGCAAGAGCTGTGGGGGCATGGCTTTCTCCTCCACCTAGATTTCAAAGTATGCTGTGGATAGCGTGGGTGCCCCGGCAGAGTCTTGTTGCAGGGACAGAGCCATCACAGAGAGTCTCCACCAGGGCAATGCCTAGTGCAGCTGTGGAGGTAGGGCCACCCCTGAGACTCCAGACCTACCGAGCCACCCGTGTGTAGCCCTAGCTTAGGAGAACTGCTGAGGTGAACTGAGCCAGCAACCCATGGGGGCAGGGCTGCCTGAGACCTGGGGTGCCCAACCCCAACCCAGGGTGTCCAGAAGGTGGGGCATGGAGTCAAAGATAATTCGGCAGCCTCAAGATTTAATGTTGTTGGCCTTGTTGAGTTTTGGACTTACTTGGGGCCTGTTACTCCCTCTTGCCTATTTTTCCTTTTGGAAGGGAAATGTCTGTCCTATGCCTGTCCCACCATTGTACTGTGGAAGCCCAGAACTTGTGCAATTTCACAGGCCCACGGCTGGAGAGGAACATGCCTCAGATGAATTGTGCCTTGAGTCTCACTCATACCTTATTTAGAGGAGAATCTGGAATTTACATTTTTTAATTGGCTTTGGAATAAGCTAAGACTTTTGGGGTACTGGGATGGAATAAATGTATTTTGCATGTGAAAAGAACATGTATTTTGGGGAGCTGGGGGTGGAATGCTATGGCTTGAAGTGTCCCCTCAAAAATCACATGTTGAAACCTAATAGCCAATGCTGTGAACAGGCGGGGTCTTTGGTAGGTGGTTAGGCCAAGGGCTCCTCCTGAACAGAGTCTTCACTGGCCCTCTCACCTTCTACCCTGTGATGCTGGCTCCTTGATCTTGAACTTCTCAGCCTTGAGAACCATGAGGAAATAAATTTTAATAAATTACCCAGTCTGTGATGTTTTGTTATAGCAGCACAAACGCACCACAGTAGACAAGCCCCGCATCTACAATGCAGAAGACCAAAAGAAGCCCTGGGAACTCACCATCCTGCCACTGCTCCCTGGGTCCTGAGCCCTGTGACTGTTCTGCCTCCTCCTCCCACTCTCAGAGTTGTCCTGTGTGTGCTTCCTACATTGAGTCCAGGGTTCTTTGTTTTACTCTTGAAAAGAGCAAGAAAAAGTACGCCTGTTCCACCTTCCTGGGATGAAGTCTTTTGCGGGTTAGTTTCTAAAGTAAAGCCACGGGATATGCGTCCTCGCAGTGCCTCTTCTGACTATGAGTCCTAATACACCCTTTATTCAGGTTCTCTACCTGAATTCATTCAAAGCGAAGTCCTAAGACAACAAGGAGTGTTAGGTGTCAGCTTCACCACCTAAGAGGAAAACAACGACCTTGAGGAAACCTCATCTGTGACACCCATTTTCGTCACAGCAAAGTCTCAAGGGGCTGGATCAGCAGACACAGAACTCTAAGTCCCTCTGAGCCCTCTGGAATACAACCCTGATTTGTCTTTGTAGTTCCCACTTCCAGCCTATTTGTACAATGTTTAATTTCCTGTAGTAAGGCATGTACTTCAATATAGGTTTCAAAAATTAAACAAAGCAATATGTTAACTCACAGGTAACTAGCCAGTGATGATCTCATGTGGGTCACAACCACACGTGTTTTATTTATTTAGGGATTAAAATTACTATAGTTTCTTTTTTTATCAGAAAGGGAGAATTATCTTTAGTCATATGTATTTCTTGAAGGATCTTGGATAGTTTTAGTTAGAATACTTTGGCAGGGTGGCAAAATGATGCTTCCTACATAAATTTTGACTTTTCAAATAAAAAGATGATAAAGCAAAAAGTGATTTAAACATTTTAGCATGAGTTATCAAAAGCTCTAGAATTTCAACAAATACAAATGGAAGAGAGTTTAAAATTTCAAGGAGAAATCTTCTCAAAATATGATACCCCAGAAGAGACCGGGCTTGTGTGCTGATGAGCTCAGGTTTCCGGTCTGAACATGCAGCAGCTCCTCACCTGTCTGAAGCCATATGGAAGCCACAGGGACAGTCCCAAAGAGAACAAGAAAATTAGAAGAATAAAGTACACAGCACAAACCCATCTCTCCATGGACCCCTCCTCATCAATTCACCATCTACATGTTACTTCTGTACATCTATGATGAATGTCAGTGCCAACCCAATTATTGCTTTTGACAACCTCACTTACCGAAGGTACACACTGTGCCAGGCACACTTGATCATTCTCCCACTAGACGGAACTGCCATGATACAAGATGCCATCCCATTTCACAGACCAGTGCATAAGGCCATGTGAGCATCCAGGCCTGTCTCCCACTCACTGCGTCTTCCTGCTCAGTAGGGCAGGAACTGCTGCTCAAGGTCAAAAAGGCATCCCAGAAGAATGGTGCCATCACTGCAAAGCAGTCACTACTTTAAAGAAATCTCATGAAAAAAGATCCCAACGATAGTGACTCAAAATAATTTCTTTATATAATAAGCACTTTAAAAAACATTAATAGACTTTATATTTTAGAGCAGTTTTAGGTTTTACAGAAAAATTGAGCAGAAAGTACAGGGAGTCCTCATATACTCTCCCTCCGCCCTGCTTCCTCCCACAGGTATTATAACTTCTTGCATTGGTGGCCCATACATTATGATTTGATACATCATTATTAACTAAAGCATATCATTTACTTGAGGGTTCACGCTTCCTGTTATGCAGTTTTTTTTTCGGTCTTGAGAAGTGCATAATGTCATGGATCATACAGAATAGTTGCACTGCCCCAAAACTCCCCTATGTGATAAGCACTTTTTAAAATCAAAAAGGCGATGGAACATTCTGTATGACACTGCAATAGTAGATATGTATACAGAGCACCAAGAGTGAGCTTAAACAGCAGCTCCAGGCAGGACACCACTCCCTTCAGGGCCCACCCTGCACCATCTTCCTCAAATGTTTTATAGAAAAAAAGAAAAAGAAGAAGTAGTAGTGCCTAATTGGCATTGCATAGATTTTCTTAAGAGCCAGGACTAATATAAAGTGATTTCAAAGCTTCCATTAGGACACCACGAACCCTGGGCCCACAGTGGTGGCATCAGGCAGACCCTGCTCCCTTCTGCACAGAGCTTGCAGAGAAACCCCAGGCAAGCAGGGTGGAGGGGCTTCCTTACGACGCTGATTCCCTGGCTGTTTCAGACGTTCAGGGTTGGTAGGACAGGACTGACAGATTAACAGCTCTTCTGTGGCTTAGCACTGGTGGTGCATGGCCTTTCTGACACGCATACTAGGAATGCGACTCTTGAAAAGGCGGCATCCTCCAACTCCACAGAGAGACCCAGGTGTTCACCCAGGCGAGATGGAGCAGTCACAACGTCTGTGCTGCCTCCAGACACCAGGGCACACATGCGTTGTAGGGATTGGCTCAGTCTGCAAACCCCACTCATGACTGGGCCAGAGCAACGGATTCCCAGTAAATGCGCCTCATGAGCTTGCTCTTCACCCGGGACCCTCCTTCACAGCCAGGGACCCTCCCCTCACAGCCCAGGACCCTCCCCTCACGGCCTAGGATCTTCCCCGCCCATCACGGTCCGGGACCCTCCCCTCACCCGGGACTCACCCCTCACAGCTCGGGACCCTCCCTCAAGGCCCAGGATCCTCCCCTCACAACCTGGACCCTCCCTCACGGCCCGGACCCTCCCTCACAGCCCGGGATCCTCCCCTCACCCGGGACCCTCCCCTCAAGGCCCAGGACCCTCCCTCAAGGCTCAGGACCCTCCCCTCACGGCCCGGGATCCTCCCCTCACAACCCGGACCCTCCCCTCACAACCCGGGACCCGCCCCTCACAACCCGGACCCTCCCCTCACAACCCGGGACCCTCCCTCACAACCTCAAAACCGGGACCCTCCCCTACCAACCCGGGATCCCTCCTCACAACCCGACCCTCCCCTCACACCCGGGATCCTCCCTCACAACCCGGGACCCCCCCTCCAACCCGGGATGCCTCCTCACAACCGGGCATCTCCCTACAACCCGGACCTCCCCTCACAACTCCGAACCTCCCCTCACACCGGACCCTCCCTCCACAACCCGGACCCTCCCCTCCACAAACCCGGACCCTCCCCTCACAACCCGGGATCCTCCCCTCACAACCCGGGATCCTCTCTCCATCTAACCCGGACCTCCCCTCACAACCCGGGACCCTCCCCTCACAACCCGGATCCCCCTTCACAAACCCGGGATCGCTCCCTCACAACCCGGACCTCCCCTCACACCCGGGATCCTCCCTACAACCGGGTCCTCCCTCAAACCCGGACCTCCCCTCACAACCCGGGATCCTCCCTCACAACCCGGGATCCTCCCCTCACAACCCGGACCTCCCCTCACAACCCGGACCCTCCCCTCACAACCCGGACCTCCCCTCACAACCCGGGATCCTCCCTCACAACCCGGACCCTCCCCTTCCAACCGGGACCCTCCTCACACCACGGCGATCTCCCTCACAACCGGACCCTCCCCTCACAACCCGGGATCTCCCTCACAACCCGGATCCTCCCTCACAACCCGGGACCCTCCCCTCACAACCCGGGATCCTCCCTCAAACCGGACCCTCCCCTCCACAACCCGGGACCTCCCTCACAACCCGGGATCCCTCAACAACCCGGGACTCCTCACAACCCGGGTCCTCCCTCACAACCCGGACCCCCCTCACAACCCCGGGATCCTCCCTCACAACCCGGACCCTCCCCTCACAACCCCGGGATCCCTCCCTCACAACCCGGACCCTCCCTCACAACCCGGACCTCCCTCACAACCCGGGATCCTCCCTCACAAACCCGGACCCCTCCCCTCACAACCCGGGACCGCCTCACAACCCGGACACTCCCCTCACAACCCGGACCCTCCCTCACAACCCGGACCCTCCCCTCACAACCCGGGACCCTTCCTACAACCCGGGGACCCTCCCTCACAACCCGGGACCCTCCCTCACAACCCGCGCCCCTCCCCTCACAACCCGGGCCCTTCCCTCACGACCCGGGACCCTCCCCTCACAGGCCTGGACCCTCCACTCACAACCCGGGACCCTCCCCTCACAGCCCAGATCCTCCCTCACGGCCCGGGACCCTCCCCTCACGGCCTGGACCCTCCACTCATAACCCGGGACCCTCCCCTCATCCCGGACCCTCCCCTCACAACCTAGATCCTCCCCTCACGCGGGACCCTCTCCTCACGGCCTGGACCCTCCACTCATAACCCGGGACCCTCCACTCATAACCCGGGATCCTCCCCTCATCCCGGACCCTCCCCTCACAACCTGAATCCTCCCCTCACCCGGGACCCTCTCCTCACAGCCCGGGACCCTCTGTGAACCCCTGGCCCGCAGGGCTCAGCTCCTCAATGCTGGTCTGAGAGGCCCGGGAGCGTCTCCCTCTCAGTTCTCCTCAGTTCTCGGGGCCGCGCTGTCCCCGTTGCCACCGGGATCCCCTCACCCCGCCTGCTGAGCCTCCCGCCGGGTCCTTCCTGTCCGCCTGAAGCCTGTGGAGGCTTCCAGAAAATGCTTCCAGATCTCCGCCTGTCCGAGCCGGGCCACCGCAGGCTGCTTGGGCTCCCGGCGGTGTGGTCCCCCCAGGAAGGAACTGCGAGCACTGCCGCCTTCCCCGTCTGCCCGCGGGTACCGGACTGGCCGGTAGGGTCCCGCCCCCGCGCCTCCTCCGCCCCCAAGCCCCTGACCTCAGGCCCTGGGCGCCTCCACTGGGCCTCCTCCTTGGAAGGCGCAGAGCCCCGGCTCCGGCTGCGGTGTTGCAGGCGCAGGCTGCCTGGAAGGCACCACGCGGGGAAAAGCGGCCGGTCTCTCAAAGCCGGGGCCGCAGCGCCCCGGCCCCTGCAACCAAGGCCGCGCCTCTCCTGGGCGCCGGCGCCCTCTGTTGGGCATGCTGGGCCCTCACGCCTGCGGCGCGGAGCCGGGAACCGGGAGCTGGGAGCCGCCGCCCTCCCCGCGCCTGGGCTCTGCGGCCAACTCCAGCCGGGGGCCCTAGAACTCGACCGCCACCCGCAAACCACAGCCTCGTGAGTGGGGCGCATGGCGTCGGGACTCAGCACCGGCGCCGCGGGCACAGGCGTGGCTGCCCCACCTGAACTCAGGCTGCGCAGGGAGGCGAGGCCTTCGCAGGCTGCGAGGCCCACGCAGGCGGCGGCGAGCACCGGAGCGGCCCGAGATGCACGAAGGCCGCGCGCGAAGCCCGCGAAGCAAGGCCCGCAGTATCCTTGCCCTGACTTAGCCGAGGGCTCCAAACATTGTGCTTAAATAGTAGAACAAGCAAACGATTTTGCCCAATAGAAGATCCAATGAGTCCTAAATACATATTCCTCCTCCGCTCGTCTGTCCCGGCAGCGCCGGCGGGGACCAAAGGTGCGGACGCGCTGCGCCCCCACCCCTGAGCCGCCCCGGCCCTCAGGAAACTCAGAAGGAACCGCGGGCCCCGATGAGCCCGAGGGAGCACCACCGAAACCCTTGGAGGAGACACAGGAGAAAGTCCTTGTAGTCTTCGATTAGGTGATGGCTTCTTAGCACACAAGAAGCACAACAACAACAACAACAAAAAGATCAATTAAACTTCATCACAATGTAAAACTTTTATGTTTTATAAAACACCATTAAGAAAGTGAATACAACCTACACAATTGGGAGAGTGTTTACAAATCTGAGCGATTTGCCTCCGAAACACATGAAGAACTCTCACAACTCAACAATAAAAAAGACAACTGCATTCACATATGAATAAACACTTCCTTAAAGACGATATAAAATGGCCAATAAACATGTGAAAAGATGGTCAACATCATTAGTTGTAAGGGAAATGTAAATCAAAACCACAATGAGATACGCTTCACCTGCACTGGGAGGCTAGAATAAAAGACAGAAAAGACAGGTAAGAATAGGTGTTGGGGAGGATGTGGAGAAACCAGAACCCTCCCACATGGCTGCTGGGAACACAGAACAGTGTAGCCTCTGTGAAAGACAGTCAGTTCCTTACAGAATTAAAGGCCGGGCGCGGTGGCTCATGCCCATAATCCCAGCACTTTGGGAGGTCGAGGCTGGAGGATCACTTGAGTCCAGGAATTTGAGACCAGCCTGGGCATATGGCGGAACCCTTTCTCTACTAAAAATACGAAAAGTAGCCGGGTCTGGTGCTGCGCACCTGTAGTCCCAGCTACTTGGGAGGCTGAGGCAGGAGAATTGCTTGAGCCTGGGAGGTAGAGGTTGCAGTGAGCCAAGATCGCACCACTGCACTCCAGCCTGGGTGACAGATCGAGACTAAAAAAAAAAAAGAAGAAGTTAAACATAGAGTTACCGTATGACCAGGCGATTCCACTTTTACATATATACTTAAAAGAAATGAAAACATATATCCGCATTAAAACTTATACATGAACGCTCACAGCAGCAGTATTCACAATGGCCAACAGCAGAAACAATCCAAATGTCCAACAGCTGATGAATGGATGAAGTGTGCTCTATCCAGACAAGGGACTATCAGGCAGCCATAAGAAGGAAGGAGGTACTGATTCATGCTACAACATGGGTGAACCTTGAAAACTGCTGAGGGAAGGCAGCAAGACACAAAAGGCCACAAGTCATATGATCCCATTTACATGACATGTCCAGGATGGGTGGCGATAGCAACAGAAAGTACATTCGTGGTTACAAGGGATTGGAGAGAAGTGGGGATGGGGAGCAACTGCTAATCGGTGTGGGTTTGCTTTTGGGGTGATGAAAATATTCTAAAATTAGATAGTGGAGATCACTGTGCAACTCTGTGAATATGTCCAAACCACTCAACTGTACACACTGTATGGTGAATTGTTACGGTGTGACCTATGCCTAAATGAAGCTGTTATTAAAAATAAAGTGAATGCTGGACCAGACAATCTGCAGACATCCACCAGCCCCTCGTGGACAATGACAGTGGGGCTTTTTGAATGAATTCCCCTCATAGACTTTCCCTGCAAACCAGTCAGAAGCCCACTGAGAAACATGGCGAGGACATGAGCCCCCCGAGGGTGGTCACCTGCAATTCTTTAAGTCACATCTGCATGAGGCCTCGGCTGGATGCTCCTTGCAGCTATGTTTCTGGGAGCCTGCACCTCAAAGCTTACCAGGTTTTTGCTAGAAATCTCTCAGGCCTCTCTAAGCACCTTCCTGGCTCTGCACTTCCATTTCTTCCAAATGCCATTCCAAAATGTCCCCATCATCTTCACACACCATATCCTTTGGACACACGTCAACCCTAAATACAGAAGGGAAAATAGAAGGGCAGCTCAGGAGAGTGCTGTCCCACCTTTCCTGCCCAACAGCACCCTCTGCTGGCATGTGGGGATGGTGCGGAGAAGGACTTAGGACATGGCCAGGCCTACCAGGTGGGTGGAGAGAATGTTAGGTCACCCACAATAGGGGAGCAGAACCACATCAAGAAATTGTCCCTGCACCCACTGGACATTCCTACAGGCAAAACTTGGTTACCTGCATCTGAACTCATTCACTTCATTTAACACGTAACTAGACAGAATTTTTTTACTTATTTAAAACTAGACTAGATTTTCTTAGAATAAATTATTGTGTAAATCAAACAGGTGCACCATGGTTTTAGGAACTTTATCCAGAGGTTTTGCAGTTTCAGAAAACTCCATGACCACATCAAAGCTATTTGTGAACTCAATCACCTGATATCCACACCTGTGCCCGCCTACACCTGTGTTCACTCAGGATGCTCCACACACAGAGTGTGCTCAATACTAATAGATTTACATTTTACTGTAAGTTATTTTCCTTTTACACCTAAAGGAAATGTACTAGGAATTTTATTTCAAATAGAATTCCAATAGAAATTATATAATATATTTGAATACATAGTTTGATATAATTTATATTTGAATTACATATAATATATAATATGAAATATGTATAATATGAAATATGTATATATGTATACATGGCTTATGGGCTTCCGGAGTGCCACCACACACACCACACAGACCTGTACCCTGGGCTTTGTGAACAGGACACATCCCAGGAACCATGTTTCTAAAGCAAACCAAGACACCACCAAGATAAAACAAGGTGGCATTATGGGCTGATGACCTGAATTTTTGTAGGTTGCATTTTTATGTGATAACCATGATGGCCACTCTGACCCTGCGGAAAAAATGGTGAAAATATGCACCCTATGGTGGTGCCAGACACAGCGGGGCTGCTAGGCGGATTTCACATCCAGAGCATGTGTCTGATTCAGTCACTCTGGGCTTCATGCTCCCAGGCAGTCCTCTCCAGGGACTGTACAAGGAGGAGGGTGGGCTCAGAGATCATGACCTCGGAGCAAAGAAAGGTGCTGACCGCGTTCTAAATCACACGCGACCCAAATGCTGGGGTCTGCATAGGTAGCTAAGTAACTACAGAGCAAGCCCATGAAGATGTGGTTCTTTTAAGTGCTCATGCAATGAACCATCGATATTTGGCATACATATACAAATATGTGCATAGTGAATATGTTATGCCATTTTTGTAGCTACATTTATGTTTATAGTAATACACATAAAGCTATACAGAAGACTGACTGCAAAACAATATATTCTAACTGCAAAAACTGATTTAAATGTACACGTATATATAAGAAAAGATTCATATTCAAGTGTTGGCACACGAGGTTTCAAAGTCAAAATGGAAGCTGTCTATTTTGCCATGTCCCTGAAACCCACTGAGAGGTGACCCACATAGGCAGTGGGCAGGGAGCTGGGCCAGGCAGTACACAGCCGGCAGGCCCTCAGGGCCTTCCCCACCCCAACGGACCGCAGGAAGTGACTGCCCACAAGCCATCTGGCTTGCCCGGCGCCTCCAGAATTCTGCATTCAGTTCCATTCAAAGCCTGGGCACCTTCCCCGTGCTGGCACTGGAGATGCATTCATGAAACTCCCTGTCTCCAGACAGATGAGACAGTGAAATGAACAACTAGAGTTTCTGGCGGTGTCAAAATAAACCAGTTATAAACTACTTATCATAAAACACAGATTTACATGAAAAAGTGTCAAGATTTTTTTTTTTTTTTTGAGACGGAGTCTCGCTTTGTCGCCCGGGCTGGAGTCCAGTGGCCAGATCTCAGATCACTGCAAGCTCCGCCTCCCGGGTTTACGCCATTCTCCTGCCTCAGCCTCCCGAGTAGCTGGGACTACAGGCGCCTGCCACCTCGCCCGGCTAGTTTTTTGTATTTTTTAGTAGAGACGGGGTTTCACCGTGTTAGCCAGGATGGTCTCGATCTCCTGACCTCGTCCTGCACCTGCTGAATCCGCCCGTTCGGCCTCCCACGAGTGCCCTGGGCATTACAAATGCTGGGCAGGGGGGCCCACCGCGCACGGCCTCAAGATGCTTTTAAAGACAAAATTATGAAAACAATGAGAAATGAAATTCTTGCATAAGGAAACTGACGCACCTCAACATTATATGTCTGGTTCACTCCGAAGCTGGAAGAACCTGCCTGGTCCCCGCGTGGCAAGCCAGGAGGTCGCTGCCTCCAACCCAACACCTCCCCACCCCCTGCACTGGCCCTACTGCCCTCCATGGCCCTCCAAGTTGCCCTAGCTTTCCTGCCTGGCCACAGCACCTGCCTCGGTGGTTGTGGGAGCTGGGTTAGTGAATGTGTGCTCCCCACAACCTTGCCCTGGTAGCGCCCAAACGTTGGTTGTTACATAGGCCACGCAAAAGGCAGGTCTTTTATATTAAACAGTTGACATCAGCATGATAAAACTGAGGCCAAAAATATGTTCAATTTTCAAATCGACCATTTTGGTTTAAAAAACAAAACAAAAGAAAAAACCTCTTAACACCCCAGTTTCAGGTCCAAAATCTGCCGTCAACGCTGCCGCAGTCACATTCCTGCAGTTCCTTCATTTTACAATGAAACAAATTGTGAACAAATGTGGACCCGAAAGAGCCCACCCTGAGTGCCCAGCTGGGCCTGTTTACAACAGCCCCAAGAGGCTGCTTGACGACAACAGGCCACATGCTCTGAGCCCCCCCAGAACCCACACCTCTAGTCAACTTCTGGACTATCAGAGCTCACCTGAACCAGCCACTCAGCGCTCACCTGAACCAATCAACCAATTAACCAGTCAACCAATCAGCACTCACCTGAACCAATCAACCAATTAACCAATCAACCAATCAAAGCTCACCTGAACAATCAACCAATCAAAGCTCCCCTGAACCAGCCACTCAGTGCTCACCTGAACCAGCACATAAGAACTCACCTGAACCAACCAATCACAGTTCACCTGAACCAACCCCTCAATGCTCACCTGAACCAGCCATCAGTGCTCCTCTACCTTGGCTAATCAGGGCTCAGCTGCATCACCCAATCAGGGCTTAGCTGTATCAACCAATCAGAACTAACCAAATTTGAATCCTTCATGTGTATAAATGGACCTGAATGGGACCTGGGCAGGACCCATCATTATAAAACCCAAACCCTCCCTGCGTTCTCTGAAATACACTTTCCTTCACACCAAAGGCTGCAGCTCCCAGGTTTGTAAACCGTTCACTGGAATAAAGTCTTTCATCCGAACTCCTTTTCAAAGAACTTTTGTTCACAAAATAATTTACCATCAGCTTTACCTAAGGCTTCTAAACAATGTATTAAGAACATGTTCTAGATTTCTTTTGAAGTGAAGATAACATCTACCATACTATAATTTCAAACCTGGAGTTTAAAAAATATGTAATCATGCTGGGTGCGGTGGCTCACGCCTGTAATCCCAGCACTTTGGGAGGCCGAGGCGGTCGGATCACGAGGTGAGATCAAGACCATCCTGGCTAACACGGTGAAACCTCGTCTTTACTAAAAATACAAAAAAAAGAAAAAAAAAATTAGCCGGGTGAGGTGGTGGGCGCCTGTAGTCCCAGCTACTCGGGAGGCTGAGGCAGGAGAATGGCGTGAACCCGGGAGGCGGAGTTTGCAGTGAGCCAAGATCACGCCACTGCACTCCAGCCTGGGTGACAGAGTGAGACTCCATTTCAAAAAAAAAAAAAGTGATCATCCCAGCACTTTGGAAGGCTGATGGGCAGATCACTTGAGGTCAGGAGTTTGATATCAGCCTGGCCAATATGGTGAAACCCCATCTCTACTAAAAATACAAAAAAATTAGCTGGGCATGGTGGCAGGTGCCTGTAATTGCAGCTACTAGGGAGGCTGAGGCAGGAGAATAGCTTGAGTCCAAGAGGCAGAGGTTGCAGTGAGCCAAGATCAAGCCACTGCACTCCAGTCTGGGCAACAGAGCGAGACTCTTGTCTCAAAAGTAAATAAATAAATAAATACACACATAAATAATCATTTTAAGTAAAATTATTGTACTTTACAGTGATGGAGAACAGTCATATCTGTGAGGTTTGGATTTGCAGATTCAATCTGCTGCAGATTGAAATATTCTATTGCATCTGTACTGAGCATATTTCTCATGACTGTCTCAAACAATACAGCGTAAAAACTATTTCACAGCATTTACATTGTATTAGGTATTATAAGTAACCTGGAGCTGATTTAAAGTCTACGAGGGAATGCATGTAGGTTACATGCAAATTCTATAGCGTTTTACATCAGAGATGATGGTATCTACACTCCATTGTTATGAAAAGACATATCCTAGGAAACAATTTCCTAATATAACCTGAATTATAAATGTTTGGGAGCATACTGTAAAACATTTCAGATTATTTCCAGATTAGGGAAAAATCTTTTACCAGCAGTTTGAGGTAAATAAACTTGTTAAGACATCCCTGAATTTTCTGCCGCCAGTGAATAAATCACACCCCTTGTCACCTCCTTCTCTTCTTCCCCACAAAACATCTCTTCCCAAATAACTAGCATTAGATCAAAGGCTTTCACCCAAAGCTCACTAACTACATTAAATGGCAGAGACTGATTAGGAAAACTGTGTTTATTCCTGGGCTGCAGGACCAAAGCACCATAGACTGGGTGGCATAAAAAATAGTAAATTTATTCTCTCTGCTCTGGAGGCCGGAAGTTGAAGGTCAAGGTGTCGGCAGGACTGGGTCCTTCTTGGGGTTTTTTTTTTTTTTTTTTTTTTTTGAGACAGAGTCTCACTCTGTTGCCCAAGCTGGAGTGCAGTGCAGTGGCACGATCTTGGCTCACTGCAACCTCTGCCTCCCGGGTTCAAGTGATTCTCCTGTCTCAGCCTCTCAAGTAGCTGGAATCACAGGTGCATGCCATTGCACCCAGCTAATTTTTGTATTTTTAGTAGAGATGGGGTTTTGCCATGTTGGCCAGGCTGGTCTCGGATTCCTGACTTCAGGTGATCCACCCACCTTGGTCTCCCAAAGTGCTGGGACTAAAGGCAAGAGCCACCATGCCCGGCCAAGGGCTGGGTCCTTCTGAGGCTGTGAGGGAAGGATTGGGTCCAGGCCTCTCCCAGCTTCTGCTAGTTGCTCCTGATCCCTGGTGCTCCTTTGCTTGTGGTTGCATCACCCCCATCGTGGCCTCCATCATCACACGGCCTTTTCCCTGTGCCTGTGTCCAGATTTCCTCCTTCTATAAGGACACTAGTCATATTGGACTAGGCAACCCCCACTCCTGTATGATTTCATCTTAACTACAGATGCTCCCCAACATATGATGGGGTTATGTCTGATAAACCCAGTGTACATTGAAAGTATCGTAGGTAGAAAATGCACTGAATACACTTGACCTACCAAACATCACAGCTCAGCCCAGTTATCTCAACTCAGAACACTCACATTAGCCTACGGTTGGGCAAAATCATGTCACAGAAAGCCTGTCTTAAAATGAAGTATGGGGCCAGATGCAATGGCTCACTCCTGTAATCCTAGCACTTGGTGGGAGGCCGAGGCAAGTGGATCACCTGAGGTCAGGAGTTCGAGACCAGCCTGGCCAACATGATGAAATCCCATCTCTACTAAAAATACAAAATTAGCCAGGCATGGTGACACGTGCCTGTAATCCCAGCTACCCAGGAGGCTGAGGCAGGAGAACCGCTGGAATCTGGGAGGCAGAGGCTGCAGTGAGCTGAGATCGCGCCACTACACTCCAGTCTGGGTGACAAGAGTGAGACTCCATCTCAAAAAAAAAAAAAAAAAAAAAAAAAAAAGTACGGAATATCTCATGTAATTTATTGAATACTGTACTGAAAGTGCAAAACAGAATGACTGTATGGGTATTTGAGGTATGGTTTCTAGTGAATGCACTTTGCTTTTGAACCATCATAATGTCAAAAAATTAAATCCAACCACTGTAAGTTGAGGGCCATCTGTGATTACATACATTTGCAGTGACCCTAACACATTTTGAGGTACTGGGGGTTAGGGCTTCAACATACAACTTTTAAGGGGACACAATTCAACCGCCTTGCTGGATTTCAATCTTGTAATGTGATCTTATCACCTTTTCTAAAGTATTTATTTGTTGGGGAACATGAACACTAACGTGTCCAGGACCAGAAAGCAAAGTCAAGCTTCAAATGACTCCATTAATGCCTCTGGCCCAAGCATTGCGGGGAGTAGCAGGGGCGCCCATGGGGAAAGGCTGGCCTATTTGTAACGTGGGGTGTCTGAAGTGTCTCCGGGAGGCCAGCAGTGCCAGGCAGTGCTTAGTAGCCTCCAACTTTCCACCTGCCTGTGGAAGGGCCGCCCCAGCACACAGCCCCAGCACACGTGACCTCTTACCCCAAGTCACGGTGACAGCATCTGCTTGCAACTGGGCGGCTAAGAACGGGCAGCACAGCCAGAGACAGAGTCGGGGTCCCAACCAGTGGTTCTCAAAGTGGGGTCTCCAGACCAGCAGCAGCAGCGGCGGCAGCATCCCCTGGAACTCTGCACACTCTTGGAGCCCACACCAGACCTCTGGACTCAGAGACTTTGGATGTGGGGCCCAGGGAACTGAGCTGCACAAGCCTGGAGGGTGCTGAGGCACAGCGCAGTTTAAGGCCCTGTTCTAGCTCACCCTGCCGGCCCCTTCCCTGGCCCCGTGGCAATCCTGTCACAGGCACTGGATAAAGATGTGCAGACCACATGCCTGACTCAGGGCAGGTCCCTCTGGAGACAGTGCTGAGCCTCCCCGCTGTGGACTGGGATTCCTGTTGCTACAGTGGGAAGGACGTGTGCCCTGCAGGCTGCTGGGGGCCTCAGGGGCATGCTGCATATGGTGACAGTCACATTCCTGTGGCGAGCAGGGGGCTTCCATGCATCTGCCACCAGGGTCCCTGCCAGGGAGGTGGATGCACAAGTGAATGGCCAGATCCCAGCCCCTGGTGGGAAACAGGGTTAAGACATGGATTCCTTATACCTTAAAAGCCAGGAACCCAGTGAGCAAATAAATGAATGGGCAAAAGGCTGGATGAAGTTTTATGAAATGAGCAGAATGAGAATTTTGATTTCTATTTATTTACTAGGGAGCAGAGCTCAGGAGGAGGTCAGTACCTGCAGATGGCATCAGCACTGGACACAGACTGCCCAGCAGAAACCCAGGCCATGCCTGCTAAGTGCCCTTTCCTCCTGCAGACATCTGTTAGAAACGTATCCTCTGGGCCCGCCACAGGGGCTGCAGGGCAGAGCCGTCAGGGACACGGCTTGGGTTCTCCTGCCTGCTCTTTGCTGACCAATGGACAAGGGCCAGCTACGTGATGATTTCTGCTATCTATGAAATGGGTTAATAAGACTCGGGCACGCCTCGCAGGGTTGTCATGAGGATGAAGAGTTAACATCAACATATTCCATTTTGTGCACTACTAGAAATATTTGTGTGAAATAATGAAAACACCTGCTCACATATTAGAAGAAAAATACCGAGATCCCAGACCCTGCTTTCTGAATCTGCAGCCCGGCCAGGGCCATCCTGGGACCTCTCCTGTTCTCCCTCAGTGCATGGTCCCAGCACTCAGGCTTGGGAGGCGGCATGAGGCTGGATCTGGTTGGTCCTGACCTGCACGGCTGTCAAGCCTCTTGCTAGAGCCAGGCCTGGGAGAGTAGACGCAGGGCTCGTGACAGAACAGACCTCAGTATTCCTGGAGCACTGCTTCCACAGGAGCTCCTGGTAGGAGGAACGACTGGCAGAGGAACCTCCAGAATTCCAACCACGCAGACCTCCCTGAATACAGAGCCCAAGAAGATGGCAGCCTGGGCATCTCTGAAAGTCCCATCGGATCAGACACACAACTGTAGCCAACTCCTGCAGGGCCAGAGCCTGGACCTCCAGGAGGCTATGGGTCTCCCAGAAGGCTCTGAGCCCAGCACACCTGCTCCTCAGCTTGTGGTTAAAATTGTTTCTTTCTTTCCTCCCTCCCTCCCTCCCTCCCTTCCTTCCTTCCTTCCTTATTTGAGATGGAGCCTTGCTCTGTCACCCAGGCTGGAGAGCAGTGGCACAATCTTGCCTCACTGAAATCTCCACCTCCTGCGTTCAAGCAATTCTGTCTCAGCCTCCTGAATAGCTGGGATTATAGGCGTGTGTCACCACACCAGGCTAATTTTTGTATTTTTAGTAGAGACGGGGTTCCACCATGTTGAAACCAGGCTGGTGTTCAACTCCTGACCTCAGATGATCCACCCGCGTTGGCCTAATCCCAAAGTGCTAGGATTACAGGTGTGAGCCACCGTGCCCAGCGAAATTCGTTTATTTCTCTTTTGCTAAAATACAAATACCTATGAGGGGCCACACAGGCCCACTGACAGTACTGAGATGCTTCTTTTTTAAGTAACTTTGTTTAACTCTGTTTAGCTTTGTTTAGAACAGCTTTAGATTTACAGCAAAACTGACATAGAATAGGGCTACCACACACCCCTCCCCCAGTGTCCTCCAATATTCATATCTTAAGCTTATGGTGCCTTTGTTGCAATTAATGAGCCAATATTGATGCATTATTATTAACTATGCACAGTTTATTCAGGTTTTCACAGTTTTTGCCTAATACATTTTTCTGTTGTAGGATTCAGTCCTCCTGCCTCCTTCGGCTCTTCTCGGCTGTGACAGCTTCTCAGAGTTCCCTTGTTTTTGATGACTTTGACAGTTTTGAGGGCTATTGGTGAGGTATACTAGAAGCCTCTGTTGCAGTCTGACATCTTTCTCGTGATTGGAGTGGGGAGGATATGCTTGGGGAGGAAGAACACAGAGGTAAAGTGCCATCCTGGTTGCACCTTACCCAGGGCACATGCGTCCACATACCTGGTCACCATCGGTGCTGACCTCAATCGCCTGGCTGAGGTCGTCAGGTCCTCTGCTGGGAAGTTACTCTTTCTCTCTCTTTCCATCTTGAACTCTTTGGAACAACATAGCTGTGCGCATCCCTCGCTCAGGAAGTCGGGATCTGAGCTCCCCTCCTTGACGGCAACTCATCTACATGAAAGATGGGGAATTCTTCTGCAGGGGAGACTTGTCTCTTCTCTCCAGTCATGTATTAATATCTATTCAATCATTTATATCAGTGTGGACTCATGCTTCTTCATCGCGTTCTTGGGGTTATAATACAATGAGACTTGCCTTTGCTGCTCAAGTTGTTCTGCTTTGGCCGTAGGGTGTTCGGTGCTTCCTGCGTCCCTCTGGCCTGCCCCCATCCATGTGGGTTTGGATTTTGTTTTGTTCGTTTTGTTCCTTCCTCTCTGGCACTGTAAGATGATCCAGTCTCATCTTGCATACTTCCTGCCCCCATCCTAGAATCCGCGGTTTCTCTAAGAAGCCCTGTTGCTTCTACTGAAGAATGGAATTAGAAACCAAGATCTGGCCATCGGGGGGCGCTCGTGGACACTGGGTGCTGCTGCTTCCAGGCCCTCTCAGCTGTCAGGGCAAGGAGAGGCACGTGTGTGCTATGGGGTGTGCACAGTGTATGTCGCCACCTGTACCTTCACTAAGCTAAGCGTGAGTTCACACTGACGCCGCACACCTGCTGCTACAACACGGGTGGTTCTCAACTCCTCCTTGCTCATCTGTAGCCTCTCCTGGAGCGGTGAGAAAGCAGCTCCCACTGCAGACAGCCGCTCACCTAATCGCTCAGTTTCAGCTTCAGGCAGAGCAGCATCAGCATTACCGACCTGTATCTATGGGAAACGACGTAATTAAGTGGAGTCTGGGGTGTTTGTGTGGCTTCTTTTGCCTCTAGTTTCACAGACCCCACTCGTGCCGAGTCACACAGGTCAGCACCCTGTTCCTCTCCTTCAGTGAGGCGGTTTCATGCATCCGTCAGCACAGGTTGGCTCTCATGTCTTGGTCTGCATTCCGGAATTTCCTGGGACCCCTCTGACCTAAATGATTTTTGCTATATATTTATGTATTTATTTATTTGAGATGGAGTCTCACTCTGTCACCTGGGCTGGAGTGCAATGGCGCAATCTCGGCTCACTCCAACCCCTGCCTCCTGGGTTCAAGCAGTTCTCTTGCCTCAGCCTCCTGAGTAGCTGGGATTACAGGCACACTCCACCACGCCCGGCTAATTTTTGTATTTTTAGTAGAGACGGGGTTTCACCACGTTGGCCAGGTTTGGTCATGAACTCCTGACCTCAAGTGATCTGCCCGCCTCAGCCTCCCACACTGCTGGGATTACAGGCATGTCCTAAATGATTTTTAAATTTGCAGGTATTAAGATTTACTCTGTGCTGTGCATTTTTATGGGTTTTGACAAATACATTATATCATATAGGGTAGTTTCACTGCCTTAAAATCCCCAGAGCTCCACCTACTCACCCCTCTCTCCTCTCAGCAACTATGAATCTTGTCACTGTCTCCATAGTTTTGCCTTTTCCAGAATATCACAGAGTTGGAATCATACAGTCTGTGGCCTTTTCAGATTGGCTTCTTCCTCTTAGCAATAAGCATCTGAGTTTCTTCTATGTCTCTTCATGACTTAGCCCATTTCTTTTCCCTGCTGAATAATATTCCATCATCTGGATGGACCACAGTTTGCTTATTCATCTATCGAAGGACATACTGGATGCTTCCAGGTTTTAGTGCTTGTGAATAAAGCTCCTATAAACACTTATGTGCAGGTTTTTGTGTGGACATAAGTTTTCAACTAGTTTGGGTAAATACCAAGAAGCAAGATCACTGGACCGTATGGTAAGAGTGCATTTAGCTTTGGAAGTAACAGCCATACTGTCTTCCCTACTCCCTCCACTCCATCCCAGCGAACGAGAGCTCCCCATCCCGTGTCCTCGTCAGTACCAGGCGTCACGAGGTTTTGTGGAAGCCGCTGCTCTAACAGGTGTGTAGGGCATAAGTAACTCTCTAATGACAAATGATTCTGAGCATCTTTTCTGGCACTGGTTTTTATTAGAACGTTGGTTTTTATTAGAACAGCACTATGCTGTGTATATAGACCAGCAACGATTTTCAGTGACAAATGGGAAGAATGAATGTCACAAAACAGGGGTCACTTGGGAAAGAAAGGATCGCCACAAACAGAAGAAAACAACAAGCAGCCCACTGCTAACTCAGCCATAGTGACCTTCCCAAGTCGCTTCCCCAGTCTGTGGTCACTCCGCCGTCCCAACTATGCCGTCCGTGATGCAGGCGTCATCATCTGCTTTCCGCAGAAGAGGAACCCGAGGCCGGAGATTCTGGGCAGGGTGCTCAGGATGCTGTGGCCAGCGGTAAGGGGCCAGGGTCTGGAGCTCTGTCCACCTGTTGATTCTGACACCGGCTGTGGAGGGCCCCGAGGGCAGGGGCAGACTCTATGCACTTCACAGATTTCATCAGGAGTGTGAAGAGTTAACCTGGAAATGAGTTTCAAATGAACTCCCTGTTGTTTTTCCCCAGTGGTTTTACTAATGCATTTAAGAGAAGGCGGAAAGGGCAGACTCCCATCCCAATAAAAGATAAATGGCTTTATCCCATTTCCTGGCCTCTAAGTGGCAGTGTGCCAGCAAGACCAAACTGTGACAGCACCCTGCAGCCACAAAGCTGAAAAAACCGCAGCGTTGCTGCAGCTGCGCAGGAATCGGGGGGAAGAGATTCACGTTAAGGCCAACCATGAATCCAGGAATAAACAGCAAATACCCCTTTGAACAGAGAAACCCAGCGGCCATTTATAGAACTGATGTAAAACTGATCAGGTAAATCCTTGGTTTCTCCATGGCAGGAAAAGGAAAAATGAGCCAACAGCTGGAGCTCCCTGTGCAGGCAGGAGAAAGGGATGTGGAAACACTGAGTACCACTCCCTCCCTGCTGGGAGGCCCCAGAAGACACAGCCAGGATTCTGAACCTCTGTCATCTGCACGCCAAACAGCTCAGGTGAGAGGCGCATCCTGGCTCTAACATGCTCCAGTAAAGGCTGGCTTGTGTCTCCTGGTTCTGTGTCCACAGGTGCCAGCCACAGACAGCCCCACTGCAGATGCCACAGGCTGTCAGCCAGGAGGAGGCGCAGACCCTCATCCACATATATGGCCAGAAAAGGCCCTCAGCCGGGAAGTCCTCCCAAGGAGGGTCTGAGGAGCACGCACATTCATCTCCCCTGCAGGGAAGTGTTTCAGAGCTGCCAGAGACTGTTTTTAAAAAACATATGGCCCTTTCCCCATGCCAAGACCACATGCATTTTACATGTGTCTCTTAGTCCTGTGTGTGTCCCATACAACAGGCAAATTAAAGTTTCAGAGTGCACACTCTAGCTATTCACAGACACTAACAATGCCAATGCGCCTATAAAAAAAAAACTAGGAGTAGAGCGTCATCATGACTTTTTTGGATGTGGGGGGAGGAAAAAAGCACCATATTTATTTGAAAGATATGGACATAGTTCCTTTCCATTTAGATAGCATCTTTGCAAGTCACAGTAACTGCTGGCATGGCTACACAGAAATAGGCTCTGTGCACATTTCCAAGGATTATAACTAGGCACATTCACACAGAGAATTAATTATGACTGTGAGGAAAAAAGACCATAGCAGTGCTTAGGAAACTGAGGAACCAAGCAGGTAGGGCAGTGTCTACCACTCAACTTACATTATAGAAAGTTTTCTTTAAATCATAGAAATTTCAAACAAGTCAAAAACATCAGAAACAGTGCAATGACTGCAACAATATTGGTGCACGGCCGGCTGTGCTTCACCTTCATCCCCAACAATGGCTGCCCACCGTCAATCCAACGCAAACCCCAGGCAGCACAGAACTGTCACACATACAGAGTCCAGCAAATATTCCTAAAAGGTAATGACTTTTTATAACACATAAACACAATACAATCACTTCCACAGCCACAATACAATTAATAATTATTCAGAATTAAATATCTAGCCGGTGTTAAAATTTCTCCTGTTATTTTTTTCTCTGTGTTTTCTAGACACATTTTGTTTGAACTAGGATCAAAATCTCATCCAGTGCATAGACTGCAATTGACTGCTATTTCCTGAGTCTCTTTTGATAGACAGGTTTTCCTGCTGATTCTTTTATCTTTCCAATTTTTTTGTTGTTGTTGGAGAAACCAGGTCATTTGTTGTGTGGAGCTTCACATGATCTGGGTTTTGTCGATTACGCCGCCTCGGAGGTGTTTATCATGTACCTCTGTTCCCGGTATTTTCTATAAATTGACAGTTAACATCTAGATGCCTGGTCAAATTCTGGTTCAGCTTTTACTTTTACTTTTTTGGCAAGAGCACTTCACCAAGGGAGGTGCTAATGTCCAACTCGCCTTCTGTGATGCCAGCAGCTTCCTGATCAGAGGCTGTGGAACTGATTGTATTGTGTTTATGTTTTATAAAGAGTCATTAATTACCTTTTAGTCTTGCGCTTGCTGGTAGAACAAGACGTTGTAGGCTCGGTGGGCACACTTTCCCCCAGATCTGGTCATTTCTCCAAAGACCTCCAGATTCTCTCGGTGGGAATGACATGAAGAGACCACAACTGCATTCTCTGTGTTCAGTTTTTTCCATGGACAGATCTAAAAACCATGCATTTTAAGATAAAAGACACTGGACTTATACAGATGCTGCCAATTCAAACTCAAGACTAGAAGACTATTTAAAAAATTGCAAATAACTCTATTTCTGCCAGAGTACTTTTGGGACAGATTCCTAGAAGTGGAATTGCTGGTCAAAAGGCAAATATGTCTAAGACCTCACTAGATACTGCCAAGTTCGCATGATGAGGTCATGCCATTTGTGGCAGCCATGCCACGGGAGAGTTCAGCCCTCCCCACTTCTCCAGCTAAACTTCTGATTAGCGAGAGGCAGTATGTCAGTGTGTTTTTAATTCATATTTCTCTGTAAGTGTGATTTAGCATCTTTTTTCTTTTAAACTGACAAAAACTGTATTTATTTATAGCGTACAACATGATGTTTTGAAGTACGTATGCACAGTAGAAAGGCTAAATCAAGCTAATTAGCACATGTCTTAACTCACATGCTTATTTCTTAGTGGTGAGAACACTTAAATCTACTCTTGGCAATTTCAGAAATTCATTAGTTATGATCATCATACTGTACAATCATCCCTGACCAACATCTTCCCGGCACACCCCACACCTGCCCCAGGCAACCACCACTCTGCTCCTACGAGTTCCCCTGTCTTCCAGTGCACATGTAAGCGAGCTCATGCAGGATTTGTCTTTCTGTGCCTGGCATATTTCACTTAACAGAATGTCCTTTGGGTTCACATATGTTGTCACAAATGATAGGGTTTCATCCTTTTCCAAGGCTATACAGCACTCCACTGTGTATATAGACCAAGCTGCACAGCACTCACTGCAAACGTAGACCAGGCGGCGCAGCACCCCGCTGTGCACGTAGAACAGGCCGTACTGTGCAGGTAGACCAGGCGGTGCAGCACTCACTGTGCACGTAAACCAGGCGGCCCAGCACCCCACTCTGGACTTAGAACAGGCCGTACTGTGCATGTAGACCAGGCCGTACTGCCCTCTGCTGTGCATATAGACTAGGCCGTGCAGCACTCCGCAGTATATGTAGATCAGGCCATACTGCAATATGCTGTTTATATAGACCACGTCAAGCAGCACTCCGCTGTGTATATAGACCAGGCCGTGCGGCATCCCGCTATGCATACAGGCCAGGCCATGCAGTACTCCGCTATGCATATAGACCAGGCGGTACTGCACTCTGCTGTGCACATAGACCAGGCAGTGCAGCACTCCGCTGTGTATACAGACCAGGCTGTACAGCACTCCGCTGTGGATATGGACCACATTCTGTTTATCCACTCATCTGCGATTGGTCCCATGTCTTGGCTACTATGATGCATTTCTTTTTCTGTGAACTGTTGGCTGATACTTCTAGATTTTTTTTCTATAGAGATAAAAATTATGCTATTCTTTACTTTAGAAACTATCTATATATTAAATAGCAACCTTTCATTTTGATAACTGCCAATATTTTTTCCAGTCTGTCACATGACTTTTTACTTTGCTTCTTGTTTTCTTCTCATGCAAAGTTCAAAATACGTTTAATGTAATCAACCCAACACTTTCTTGTGTGGTTTTGCTTTATGTGAAGATTCCTTTACTAGATCTAGGAACGTGCATGGAGCAGTTTATCATTATCAAAGGTATGTATCTAGTGACCACTGCCCAAGTCAGCTAAAGAGTATTTCTAGTACCCCAGGAGGCTTCCTGGCCCATTCCCAACCAATATTTCCCAAGAGGTAGCAGCCGTTAACACTATAACCACTACCTGAGAAGCTAGTTTTGCCTGATCTTGAGATTGATGTCTGAGCTGCAGGTATGTTGTAGTGGTTTATTTCTTCTCGTGTAGCTTTGTGGGGTATGAATATGATGTCCTTTATTTAACCCGTTTTCTCTTAAGTCTCCTAGAGGTTAGGGTGTCCGGCGTGGGGCTCCTGGGGATCGAGTTGCTCTGAACATCCACTTCCCTCCACATATAGAAGCACCCCTTCCTTTTGGGGGCACACTTAGGGTGGAATCGGAGGGCAGGCACATGCTTAGCTTTAGACCCTGTCCACGTTTTCCAAAGTGGTCACAGCAATATGCCTTCCACCAGAAAATGTGAGCACTGGTATCCCACTTCTGCACCAACCACTTGGAATCGCCAGGCTTTAATTTTAGCCACTCTGGTGGATGTAGGGTGGTACCCTATTGTGGTTTTAACGTACCTGTTGCCCTTGAATCATGATGCCAACTACATTCTCATATGCTTATTGGACATGCCTATTGGATTCACTTTTTACATTTAAATTACACGTCCAACTGGTACTTATCCAGGTGTAGGGTGTGAAGAGGACCTGACTTTCATCTTTTTTCCATGAGGCTATCCAGTTGTCACAACACCATTGATAACCAAGTTCATCTTTTCTAGCACGAAGTTTACATGCTGCCTTGAGTGACACGAATCTTCCCCGTGCAGCCTGATTTATTTCTGGATTTCTATTCTGTTCCATCCACCTGTCCTTGTTCTTATGCCAGGACCCACACCGCTTTCATTAGAGGCCTTATAGGAAATTTTAACGTCTGGGCAGCCCATTCCCCTCTGACACTCTCCGGGGTTTTCTTAGGTGTTCATGTTTGTTTCTCTAAGTGGGTTTTAAAATCAACTTGTCTAGCACCCTGAGGAAAGACAGAGATGACGTGTTTATTGGGGCTCCTCAAGCATGTGCATAAATTCAGGGAGAACTGACGTCTCTGTCATGTGGAGCTTCCCTATCTAAAGACATCACACACCGTTCCATGTGTTCAGGTCTTCTGTGTCTCAGGAGTAATTTATAGTTTTCCTCATATCAGCATTTATTAAATGAGAATGCTAAAAACCGAGGTACTTTATTTTTGCTACTATAAATATTATCTCTCCCATTAGATCTTCTTCTTGGTTTTTGTGCCTACATATGATTTCTACATGTTAAGCAGCAGGGTATAAAATTTATTAATTCTCTTATTTTTTGTAGCATTTTGTCCAATGATTCTTTTGGGTTTTCCAGAAATATAACAACTGCATACAGAGAAATTGAAAGTAGAGGTAATGAAAAGGAAAGGGTAAACTCCAGTGTCTGTGCTGTCTCTGGAGCCCAGTTGCGTGGGGAGCACTCTAACGATGACACATTGTGGGGAGTCGCGGGGAGCTTCACTTTGTTCTTGGCTTCGGTGGCAGAGCTTCCAGCATTTCCTGCTGAGTAGGATGCTGGCTTTGGGGATAATGTGTGTGCGTATTTTTAGGTCATGCTACGGAAGCTCTCCCTTCTTAACCATGTTGTCAAATTTACCACCACCCGTAACGGGATAAACCGGCCTGGCATGCTTCCTGATAGGACGCTCTGGGAAGAACACATCAGCATTTCTGGGCCAAAAATGCATCTCCTGGATTTAACAATAAACATTAGCCAAACCTCAGTTTAGGAATGTTCTACAACATAACTGGCCTGCCCGCTCCAAAGTGGCGATGTCATGAAACAAAGAAATACTAACGGGCTGCTCCAGAGTGAAGAAAGATAAAACGCAGGACAACTGAATGCAGCTCCTGCTCCAAAGTCTCATGCTCCAAAATTTTCTTTTGCTTTAAAGAACATTTAGGGGGACAACTCATAGACTCTGGATCTACATACAAAACAGCAGTGATTAGAGAAGAGTGTGTATTGAAGTTAATTAACTATTAGCTTAGTGCAAAGGTAATTGCGGTTTTTGCCATTGAAAGTAATGGCAAAAAACAATTTGGAGAATTATACTCTAGTTTTATAAGTGAACAAATATATTTGTTAAGAAGCAAACACTGAAGTTCATGGGGATAAAAGGGTAGCCTGTCTGTCCCGTACTCTCCAACATCTAGAAAATAATAATGTATATTTGTGTAATACGCACATATGAGAGAGAAGAAAGCCCAAACGTGGTGAAACATAATATTAAGGAATCTGAGTGTCTTATATGCGAGAATTCTTTGTGCTACCCTTGCCATTGTTCTGTACATCTGAAATTGTTAAAAGAAAAGGTTACAGAAAAAAGTATCCACCGATTCCTATGTGACTGGATTTCTTTTAACATAAAGAGGCACCTCATTTGTCAAGTGCTTTTTCCACATCTATGAAACTTACATGATTTCTCTCTATGCATTAATGGATTCTAATGTTAACCATCTTTGCATTCCTTGAATAAACCCCTAATTGTCACGATGGTTTTTGTTTGTTTGTTTGTTTGTTTGTTTGTAGAGATGGAGTCTCACTCTGTCGCCCAGGTTGGAATGCAGGGGCATGATCTCAGCTCACTGCAAGCTCCAACTCCCAGGTTCAAGCAATTCTCCTGCCTCAGCCTCCCAAGTAGTTGGGACTACAGGCATGCACCACCAAGCCCGGCTAATTTCTTTTGTATTTTAGTAGAGACAGGGTTTCACCGTGTAGCCCAGGCTGGTCTCGAACTCCTGAGCTCAGGCAATCTGCCTGCCTCAGTCTCCCAAAGTGCTAGGATTACAGGCGTGAGCCACCGCGCCTGGTCCATTTTTTTTCTTTTTTTTTATGTGTTGTGCATGCTTTAAGATTTTTACTTCAATGCTGAGAAATGAGATTAGTCCATAGTTTATTTTTGCCAAAGTACTATGTTGCCAGGTTTGGGGATCAATGTTGAAATCACTACATAAAGTGACATTAGAGGACAGAAAAAACCTTGCAACGCAGTTTAAGTTGCACTGAAATTGTATGATCTTTGGAGATCTGGAGGACGTTGCATGTGGAATAATCTGGCTTGGTACTCTGTCGGGGAAGAGTGCTTTCCTTTCCCCATGTATTCTAGGAGACTTCGGCTCTATCAGGATCAAATTTGGAAAGTTGTAATTTTCTGAAAAACTATCTGTTTCTTCTGTTCTTTCAAACGTATTGAGATTTGGCTATAAAAAGTTGACTATTGTATAAAGCGTCCTCTGGCTGCTCCCCACCCCGCATTTCCAGCTCTGGGCCTCTGGGCTTTCCCTCCATTCACTGCGAGCTGGGGCCTCACGTGTCTCTTTCAAAACAGCTTTTGGATTTATTATTTTTATTATTTCTATCATTATTTTCTGCTTTTATCTACTTTTTTGGTTTGTTTTATTGTTCTTTTCTACCATTTTTAGGTAGGTATTTGCATCCTTTTTATATTTTCACTGATACATGTATTGATATAATCTTCCTGACAATCTCTCCTGCCATATTTCACAGATTCAGTATGTTGTGTGTTGTGCTTTTAAGAAACTCTTGGCCGGGCGCGGTGGCTCAAGCCTGTAATCCCAGCACTTTGGGAGGCCGAGACGGGCGGATCACGAGGTCAGGAGATGGAGACCATCCTGGCTAACACGGTGAAACCCCGTCTCTACTAAAAAATACAAAAAACTAGCCGGGCGAGGTGGCGGGCGCCTGTAGTCCCAGCTACTCGGGAGGCTGAGGCAGGAGAATGGCGTAAACCCGGGAGGCGGAGCTTGCAGTGAGCTGAGATCCGGCCACTGCACTCCAGCCTGGGCGACAGAGCGAGACTCCGTCTCAAAAAAAAAAAAAAAGAAAGAAAAGAAAAGTGTTAGGTAATTAACACCCCTCAGGTCACCATGGGGCACCGTCCCTGCAAGACAGCCCTCAGGAAGGTGAGGACGAGAAGAGCTCTCCACCAGCATCAGCAGCAAGAACAGGGGGTGCGGTGGAGGAGCAGGAAGCCCGAGCCCCCCTCGTGCCTACTGGTTTTCAGTCTAATTTCCTGTTGTAAGAAACATTTATTCTGACAGAGATAAGAGAGATAAGAAGGTTTCCTCATGCAGAAAACAAAAGAACAAATGGCACATGGATGATGAAAACATTCATATTTAGGTGCATATCTTAAGTCTTTTACAAAACTGCACATATTTGGTGTTTACAAAATTGAAGACTGTGTATCGTTTTTATAACTGGCAATTTCACTTATTCTAGGGTAACATGTACCAGGGAGAATGACGATCTCAACAACTAAATGATTTCCAAACCCCTACTGCTGTAATTTTGCTTTCCTGCAAGTGTTCCTAATTATAAATAACAGCTGTGATGATCACCTTTGTTCATGAATGTTTGTGACAATATTTTTATCATTCTCTTCGTTTAAATTCTTAGAAGTGAACATTGCTGACTGAAAACTAAAAATATTTGAAGACTTTTACTCACATCGATTGTTTTCCAGTATATCGATAAGGACTGGAATTCCCACCCGCAGGCTTGGAATTTTTGGCCACAAAAAATGGAAAGAGAAAGAGACCTTGTGGTCAGTATTACATTTCTTTAAACTGAACAGGTCAGACTATTTCTGTGCAAGCTTTATATTCACTTTCTATGAACACGTGCTGCCTTTTCACTCTGCTCTGTAAGACGGATACGTAAATAAACACCTATCCTTTGTTGCAATTTTTTTTCAGGTTTTCATTTGCTGGTCAGTCTTCTTGGTGATTTCTCAGGTACAGTTGTGAGGTTCAGGTAGTAAAATCTCTTCATTTCTTGGCCAGGCACCGTGGCTCACACCTGTAATCCCAGCATTTTGGGAGGCGGAGGTAGGAGGATCACTTGAGGTCAGGAGTTTGAAACCAGCCTGGCCAACATGGTGAAACCCCGTCTCTACTAAAAATACAAAAATTAGCCAGGGTGTGGTAGTGCATGCCTGTAATCCCAGCTACTTGGGAGGCTGAGGCAGGAGAATCGCTGGAACCCAGGAGGCAGAGGCCACAGTGAGCTGAGATTGCACCACTGCACTCCATCCAGCCTGGGCAACAGAGCAAGACTCTGTCTCATAAAACAAACAAACAAAACAAAACAAGACAATCCCAGCACTTTGGGAGGCCGAGAGGGGTGGATCACGAGGTCAGGAGATCGAGACCATCCTGGCTAACATGGTGAAACCTCGTCTCTACTAAAAAAATACAAAAAACTAGCCGGGCGAGGTGGCGGGTGCCTGTAGTCCCAGCTACTGGGGAGGCTGAGGCAGGAGAATGGTGTAAACCTGGGAGGCGGAGCTTGCAGTGAGCTGAGATCGGCCACTGCATTCCAGCCTGGGCGACAGAGCGAGACTCCGTCTCAAAAAAAAAAAAAAAAAAAAAAACACCCTCTTCATTTCTTGTTTCCATCAGATCCTTCAAAGGGATTCATCCTCTTGGTTACTAGACTCTCCTCCAAATGCCACTGAGCACTACCTGCATTTGAGTTGACAGATCCATTGGCTGCCCACCCTCTGTGCTAGCGTAGGACCTCCCAAGTGCACTCCTGATGAAGATGTTTGCACAGAACGCTGGGGTGAATGGTCAGGCCTGTCCCAAACCCCTGAAGACAGCCCACTGGGATCACGCCTTAGCCCGGCTGCAGTCCATGCTGGGCAGGGAGGCCGGGTCTGTAGACACAGGGGCAAAGGACGTACTCATGCTGCCAAGTGCCTCCCGAGACTGGCAGGACACTGGCTGGCTGTGGACGAGATGCTGAGCGCTCTGCTGGAATCGCAAGCGAGGAATTAGACATCTGGGCAGAGGTTGGTTACAAGGGCTTCCTTGGGAACAGGCAGTGTTTTTGCCAGTCCTGGACAGATGGGCAGAATCTTAACCCAGAAGTGGACAAGGCAAGCAGGAGGGAGAGAATTTCTTTGCAGTGGGAACAGTTCAAACCAAGTGAATCCCCCTCCCCAGATCACCCCCTCGGCAAAGCTGAGAGCAGCGTGAATAAACATAAGCATGGGCCGGGCGTGGTGGTTCACACCTGTAACCCCAGCACTTCGGGAGGCTGAGGCAGGCGGATCATGAGGTTAGGAGATCGAGACCATCCTGGCCAACGTGGTGAAACCCTGTCTCTACTAAAAATACAAAAATTAGCCAGGTGCAGTGGCGTGCACCTGTAGTCCCAGCTACTCAGGAGACTGAGGCAGGAGAATTGCTTGAACCCAGGAGGCGGAGGTTGCAAGATTACACCACTGCACTCCACCCTGTGCGACAGGTCGCGACTCTGTCTAAAAAAAAAAACCAAACAAACCTGGTGTTTGTGTCTGACAGGCTGGTGACTAGTGATGCTCGCCTTTGATTCTGTAACATCAAACACACTTTCTTCAGAGAAGAAATCCAACTTTAATCATAGAGCACATATTGTAGAGCAAGCGGTTAGGCAGAAAACCCCTAACTTTCTGATACACTCACAGAATCACGTGTGCTCCGGGGCGTGCAGCAGCTGCTTTGGCTCTGAGAAGGGGCTCATGGGAGAAAAGCTGCCTGCTGTTTTCAGACACCTTCTGTTCACCTGAGGAGTCTCTCCAGCAGCTCAGAACAGTTATTCCTGGTTTCAGGTAATACATCACATTCATTTTCATTAAAAGATGAAAAATATGCCGGGCGCGGTGGCTCACGCCTGTAATCCCAGCACTTTGGGAGGCCAAGACGGGCGGATCACGAGGTCAGGAGATCGAGACCATCCTGACTAACACGGTGAAACCCCGTCTCTAATAAAAAATACAAAAATTAGCCGGGCGCGGTGGCGGGCGCCTGTAGTCCCAGCTGCACGGGAGGCTGAGGCAGGAGAATGACGTGAACCCGGGAGGCGGACCTTGCAGTGAGTGGAGATCGCGCCACCGCACTCCAGCCTGGGCGACAGAGCGAGACTCCGTCCCCCCAAAAAAAAAAAAAAAAAAAAAAAAAAAAA
>NW_016823752.1:1076835-1090421 GCF_001698545.2 Rhinopithecus bieti
ACACTGCGGATAGCCAAAAAGCCACTTTTCTTCCAAGCGTCTGTTTCCTGTGGTCATTTTCCCCTTCCCCAAAGTACATTTTCAGTTCCAGCGGATTGTCTCTGCAAACCCCTCTGTGAGACTCATATCTGAATGCGGCAGCCCCATCACTTCTCAAGGCTGGGGCAAGTCTTGGTCCTTCCCGAAGTGCTTCCCAACCCTCCCGCCTGCCCCCAGGTGGAGACAAGGTCCCTCCTCAGAATCCTGTGCAATCTCCTACCATAAAGCATGGAAGTGTTAGGTCCAGCCACAGATTATCCATGCTCCAAGGCTTCTGACACAGAAACAGCAATGTCATGACTCCACCCAAGGCGGCAAACGTGTCTGTTTCTGTGCTGCTCTCCTTTCGCCCTGTGTCTTCCACTTGTTCTTTTATCCACAAAGCTTTGCCAGCACCTGAACAGTGTGATGCTCAAAGGTTTGCTGGGACAAAAGTCACTGGCATCTTCAAAGACACCACTGACCAACGGGGATAGATGGAGTTTCTTTCTTTTTTTTTTTTTGAGACGGAGTCTTGCTCTGTCGCCCAGGCTGGAGTGCAGTGGCCGGATCTCAACTCACTGCAACCTCCGCCTCCTGGATTAACGCCATTCTCCTGCCTTAGCCTCCGGAGTAGCTGGGACTACAGGCGCCCGCCACCTCGCCCGGCTAGTTTTTTTTTTTTTGTATTTTTTAGTAGAGACGGGGTTTCACCATGTTAGCCAGGATGGTCTCAATCTCCTGACCTCGTGATCCGCCCGTCTCGGCCTCCCAAAGTGCTGGGATTACAGGCTTGAGCCACCGCGCCCGGCCCGATAGATGGAGTTTCTAACAGGAAGCCCGCAAGCCACGCTAGAGCTAGAGGTGCTCGCCTGTGCCGGGGGCCCCCACACCTCAGCTGTACAAGGAAGTTGTGCGTGAATCCTCTTGCTCTCTCACCCTCAATTCTAAGATGATAGAGGTTCTTCCAAAGAGGTTGAACAGCATGTTCCCAGGCCTCTGCTCTCACCTGGCCCACCAGAGCCAGAACGCATTATACACCGCTGAAGAGCAAGGCCACGCACTCACGCTGGAGCGGGCGCTGGTGTTTTGATAGGAAGGCACTGCCAGGGAAAGGAGAGCCAGGCAAGCTCCACACGCACCCCATGGAAATGCGCCATGTGTGTACATACACATGTGTGCACATTCCTGCGGGCACTTGCTGTTCTCAACGAGACAGGCCGTGCAGAGGGTGAGCTCCAGAAGCCCCAGGGAGCTGATGCTGGCCACGCCTTTCCCGCTCACCTGCAAATCCTGCAGCACACCTGTGACAGCTGACCTTCAGTGGAGCGAGTCAGCTTACAAAGCGCTGCAGGCTGAGGCAGGGGCCCTGAGGAGGCCTGTCTGCAGAGTGTCCCCTCAGATTAGAGGACCTCCCATAGCTGACTGTGAAACAGTTCATCACAGAGTCACTGAAACAATGTAGCGGAACACTGTCACGAAGCTGAAATGAAGAAACCTGAAGGAAAGCAAGAGCCGACAGAACAGCTTCACACCGCCCCAAGTGAGCTGGAAAATAAGCTTGTCAATGTTTACGCAGCAGGGCCCAGGCCTCCTGTGACCTTCTCAAAGACAAGTGTCTGTTGACTGAGGATGTGGAAGTTGGACGGGACGCTGTTCCTCACCCAGCAGGAAAACAAAGGTAGAACTGGGGGAATCACCTTCTATCATGGTTTCAAAGTAAATACTTGTACGATTCAGCAATTCCACTTCCAGGGAGGCAACCCCAAGGCCTGAAAACGGGGCCCACACAGGTATTTGTACACGGTGTTCATAGGAGCGTTATTCACAACAGCAGAGGCGGCTGTGACCCAAACATCCATTGATGAATGAGTGAAGAAACAAATGTGGTCCACCCACACCATGGAATATACTCAGTCTTAAAAAGGAAGGAAATTGTGTCACACGGTACAACACAGATGAACCTCAGAACCTTATGCCCAGTGTAATAACCTCCAGTTACATGAGGTCCCTAGAGTCATCAATTTCATAGAGAAAGAAAGTAGGATGGTGGGTGTCGGGCTGGGGGCAGAGGTGTTGGATACAGTGAGTTCCTCTTCAAAGGTTGCACTTGTTGAACTCCCTCGTTCTTTGTCCTCTATGTTCAAAGCCTAACTTCCTTGCCTCCTTGCCCCTAGTTATGGTAAACGACCTTCCTGCCGTTCCCAATCTGTAAACCACATCCATTCCCAATCTCTAACCCACATCTATTCCTTATTTGGTGCCCTTAGTTGTGAAACTGCTCCTCCCACCGCTGTAGCCCCCACCCCTGCTCCGTGTGAAGTAGCCAGTCGCGATCAGCTTAGATTGTGTGGTCTGACTCCAGCCAATGGGGACCGGACACAGCAGCGGGGACTGACTGCATTAGGGATAAAAATCCCTTCCCTGCTTTGTTCTATGTGCTCTTGCAGTGACCAGAAGAGTGAGCAGCACCCTTCTGCAGAAGTAAATTTGCCTTGTTGAGGAATCCTTTATTTAAGTTCTCGTTTTCTTTGCAACACCGAGCTGTTATTTCCAACAGGGGGAATGGGAGTGGGTGTTTAATGGGGACAGAGTTTCAGAGAAGATGAGAAAGTTCTAAAGATGGATGCTGGTGATGGCTGTACAACAGTGTTAAATGTATAATACCAGGGAACTCTACACTTAACAGTAGTTAAAATGGTAAATTTCATGGGTGTCTATTTTACGACAAAAAAAGTGTCACTAATTTCAAAATTGTTCTGATACAAACAGGTTTCATCATCACCAAGGGTCTCCAGCTGGGCTAGGACATTGCCAAGGCCCAGGTGACCTGGAGACAGAGCAGGTGTGGTGCAGGCAGGGCCTGAGAGCTGAGTGCGGTTCTCCCGCAGGCCACAGTCCACACAGCATGCTTCTCTTTCCACAGAGCAGACGAGGCAAGGACAGCCAGGAGGGCTTCACCGCTCAGAACTCTAAGCAGATTATCTTCCAATCCCCTGGAGTCCAGGCTTAGAGGGAAGCTGCCTAAAGGGCTTTATTGGTAAAGCCAGCCCTGGGCCTCCAGGACTCAGGGATCAGAGAGGTTTTGTGAGTCAGGGGAGGAAGAAGACAGATGTGACATTATTAAGAGCCACGGCTGGCTGAGTGGGTGCTCTGACCAGCCACACGTCTGGGCTCCTCACAACAGCCGCCTGGCTGCTACTACTGCTGTCCACAGGGCAAGGCTTCTTGACCTGCTCGAGCTGGCAGGGACAGCAGGGGCAGGAACAAAGCCGGAGTGTGGGTCCAGGCTCTGTTCCATGGCTGGTGCACGGTGGACCCCAAACATTCCAGAGCCTGGGAGAGCTCGGTACATTGAGAAATAATAGAAGCACTAGGGTCAGTTGTGAGGGTTCCCTAAGCCTAGTCCTAAACCTGCCTTACCCCAAACATTGCCCCTACCCCTAACACCTACCCCTACCCCTACCCCTAACCTCTAACCCTACCCCTAACCTCTAACCCTAACCGCATCCAGCTCCCTCAGTCCCCAGAGCTGGTCCACACGAGGCCTGGGCGCTCAGGGAAAGGCACCAGTGCTGACCACAGCCAGGTTCTGAACAGCCACGGCAGTTAATTCACAGCCAAGCTGAGCATGGGAAGACTCGACAACCTTCCAGTCACAGAGGTCAGGGCAGCCAGCTGTCTGCAGGCGCTAAGTAGCCCCTCACTCCCGCCCTCTTCTGAAGCCCCCTGCAGGACAGCTAAGCTGTGTGTGGCACTGTCCTGACAGCCCCCCGCTTCGCTCTTGTAGGAAGTAGCTGCCTCCTGGCTTACGGGGTTTCTCAGGTGTGTACATCCCAGAGAAGCAGGCGGTGTGCCAGGGAATAATGACAGCACCTGGTTCTCAATCCGGGAGAGGTCCCGAGAGGCTCAGTCTTCAGTCTCTCATTTGTGACAGCACTGACAAGGGAAGTGACGGAAATCAAATTTTTTTTTTTTTTTTTTTTTTTTTTGAGACGGAGTCTTGCTCTGCCGCCCAGGCTGGAGTGCAGTGGCCGGCTCTCAGCTCACTGCAAGCTCCGCCTCCCAGGTTCACGCCATTCTCCTGCCTCAGCCTCCCGAGTAGCTGGGACTACAGGCGCCCGCCTCGTCGCCCGGCTAGTTTTTTGTATTTTTTAGTAGAGACGGGGTTTCACCGTATTAGCCAGGATGGTCTCGATCTCCTGACCTCATGATCCGCCCATCTCGGCCTCCCAAAGTGCTGGGATTACAGGCTTGAGCCACCGCGCCCGGCCGGAAATCAAATTCTTAATCCCACAAAACTAAGCACATACCCTGGCTGGGGAGACCACACCGAAACGCAACCCCCCGTCAGCCAGCTCTAAACGAACAGCCTGTGTTTCCAGGTGCAAGAGTCTGCAGAGTTCTGGCCCAGAACCGCTGGGCCAGGGAACCACAGACACGCAGCAGTCACCAGGTGGAATCTCTTCCTACAGCAGCAGACACACAGAGCTGAGCTCTGAAGACACGGCCAGAGCGGTTCTCACCTGAAGACACCAAACAGGACGGAATCCCTGGGCAGCAGCCCTCAAGGCAGCGGCCGTGGGATGCGGACAGGATGGACTCAGAACACGAAAGCCTCACAGTGATGCCTTGACCCAGGAACTCCCAAGACTCCACACGAATCAGCACAGATGCCAGCTTAGGACAAGACCCTGGAAAGCGCCGGATTTAGAGCAGGTAGCAGAATGATCAAAATCCCTTCTCAGCTCAGCGGCCACCCTATTCGTGCTGGAAGCCTGCACGTCCCGTCCAGCCACAGGACGGATTTTGCAAGGCCAGGCCAGCACCCAGCCACTAAATCCACGCCTGCCCTCGGTGGGTGGCGAGTGCCCATACTGGCTTTGTCCAGTGAAAACCTGACTTTTGGAATCAGTTTGGGAAGAAATGGCAACAAATAATTATGCAGGCAAAACTAGGAAGAGAGAACTCAGCCCCTTGCTCAGGTTAGAAAATACATGCAGAGCATTCAGACGGGCAGGGGCTGGAGGGAGAAGCATTGCCTGGCCTGCATCAGGAGGTCAGCCTGAGCTCGGAGAGGCCACTCACACCCCAGGCCTGCCCGGCTCTCACCTCGGGGTGCAGCCAATTCCAGATGCCCAAGCAGGGGCACTGGTCTGGAGACCAGCTGAGGCTTTGCCATGTTAATATGAAAACACACATTCAAACAATAGCTCTTTTGTTTCTGAAGAATGAAGCAAAGCCTACAAATTGTTCCCTTCAGGTATACTGTGCTTCATTTGCAACACAAACATTTCTCATGGTCTCTAACCGGAGCCAAACTCATTTTAAAATACTCACTTAGATAACCAGTGCCAAGTCAAATCAATGACCACACATCTTGAGACAAGTCGTCCCAACTTGGACCTGGGCAGGTAAAAGCCATGTGAACCCATTCAAAGCCCCTCCCACAGCCTGCCACCTGGGGGGTCACACATTCCTAGGATCTAAACCTTGTCAGCGTCTAAAAGGACCAGAATAGCAAAGAACAGCGCAGGTCCAATCCGTGGTGAGACCCGCAAAATCAAACGAGGCCGCAGCACCGGGCGCCTACCTGTGGCCATGGCCGTGGCCTCTGGTGTGTCTTGAACAAGCCTGATGACGTCAGACACATCAATTTGGTGATCCGTTTCCTCCTTTTTGGCCTCATTGGGTCGTTGTGGGGACGAGTAACTGTTGCTTCCAGGTCTCCTGCACAGGATGAATCTCCAACAGTCAAACATGAGGCTGCAGAAAGAAGATTTTAAAAGGACAATGAGGTCATGCTGCAGAAAGACTTCAGAACTGTTGCTTTGAACAAATAAAAAAGCATAATTCCTCACTGAAAATTTGGCAAAGAAACTTACACGAAGTTTTTGGGAAGAATCTTAGACATACAGAGAAAACTAGTAGCTGCATTTCAGACCAAAGCCTCTGAGGCACGTGCAGGCAGCCAGTCCCTCCTAGGTGCGGACCTGCGGTGCCTCTCCGTGCCGTCTTTCAGCACATTTATGGCTCACTCCTACTTCCCACTGCTGGCATCCCACCCGCAGGACCCTTCCCTAGGAACAATGGCGGCAACAGTTTACTTAAATAAACTGTATTGTGGCTCATGCCTGGAATCCCAGCACTTTGGGAGGCTGACACAGGCGAATCACCTCAGGCAGGAGTTCGAGACCAGCCTGGCCAACATGGCAAAACCCTGTCTCTACTAAAAATCCAAAAATTAGCCGGGTGTGGTGGCAGGTGCCTGTCACCCTGGTTACTCAGGAGGCTGAGGGATGAGAATCACTTAAAGCCAGGAGGCAGAGGTTGCAGTGAGATGAGATTGCACCACTGCACTCCAGCCTGGGCAACAACAGTGAAACTCCGTCTCAAATAAAATAAAATAAAAAATAAATGGTATCGGTGGCTCCACCGGGGACGTTGCTTTCCACGCCAGCGCTCACACTGCGTCCTGTCGCCCAGTTCTGCTGCTGCCCGGGCCTCAGCTCCCTGGGGAAATCCCTCCTGCTCTGGCATTTCCCTGGGAAGGGGCCGCCTGCCTCCCTCCGACCTGAAATCCCTGCTCCAGTGGCTCAGAGGCCCTGCTAGGACATCTCCCCCTTTCACTGTCTTCAGTTAAACCCCCTCCCCATCCCTCAGGTCAGACCTGCAGGTGCCCAGACCACCCCACAGGCGCTCTCAGGGCCGCTGCTGTCAGTCCCCAGGGAGCTTTGCAAACACCACCGCCCAGCCCTGGAGAGCCGGCCCGTCACGAGAACCACTGCCCCACCACGTGGAGCCCCGAAGGACGAAGAAGCCTGCCCAGGACAGGGTGATACCCATTGCCAACCCACAGTCCAGGTCTCAAACACTCCGGGACACCAGGGCCACACCCACGCCCCCCACAGGAGAGGCTGTGCCTGTTCCCCCCACACACAAGCTCCACAGCCTTGACTCCCACCCCACAAACACACTCAGCCCTCAGTGTTCATCAGGGCACGGGCCTTCCAGACCACCCCACACTCACCCCTCAGTGTTCAACTCATCCCTTTGCTGCTACTGTTCAGAACTTGGTACACGTTCCAGCTCCTGTGCGGTGTTTGTTTTTCTTTTCTTTTTTTTTTTTTTTTTTGAGACAGAGTCTCGCTCTGTCGCCCAGGCTGGAGTGTAGTGGCCGGATCTCAGCTCACTGCAAGCTCCGCCTCCCGGGTTTACGCCATTCTCCTGCCTCAGCCTCCCGAGTAGCTGGGACTACAGGCACCCGCCACCTCGCCCGGCTAGTTTTTTGTATTTTTTAGTAGAGACGGGGTTTCACCGTGTTAGCCAGGATGGTCTCGATCTCCTGACCTCAGGATCTGCCCATCTTGGCCTCCCAAAGTGCTGGGATTACAGGCTTGAGCCACTGCGCCCGGCCTCCTGTGTGGTTTTTCGTGCATGTCATTTGCTCACGTGTGGCGTGTTCTCCGACTGACTCGCAGAGCCTGCTATGAGGCTGCCTGCGCATCTCATGCCCACCCTCAGTGGCTGGCACTAGGACCCAGCTGTGCTCACCACCTTGTCCAGGCACCTGCTTCATCTCTGCAGAAAGGTCCTGGTGGGGCACAGACCTGAGGATGACCTGGTGCAGGTCTAAAGGCTTATTTTCTGGTTACTTAAATCTAATTTCAATGAATAAAAAGTAGGAAGAAAAATGTCCCTTGTTATAAAAAACAAAACAAAATGCTATTTTGCCCTTTTTTTTTCTTCCAAATTCTGCTCAGAGAATTTCAAACATGAGCAGGCTGATCGTGATCTGAAACCTCCAAAAGGGAAAATGAAAGGCCAGGTGTGTGTGGTCGCGTTTATGCCCCTGGCTGCAATCACGTCCCCAAGCCGGGTTCTGCAGACGCCAAGCATGAGGGCCACGTCCTCCCCATCCTGAAACCAACCCAAGAGGCTGTTCTGCTGTTTCTCTCCACTATGAGGCAAGACTCTCCAAGTATTCCTAACCACTTGACCTCAAGATAGGGTGGAAAAGATCCAGGTGAGGGACCTTCACTTTTACACAGTGAAGGCTGCAGACGGCACGCACGGCCCTTCACACTGACGTGGTGGAGAAAGGGACGCAGCGATCCCTCCCTCCACAGGGCAGGTCCAGACCGTCCTCTCCCGCAGCAGGTGTGGGTCAGCTCCAGGGTCCTGAGGACCCCCGGGTGTCATGTGAGGACACCTGGGGTCAGGAGTCTTCGGGCCGGTGTGGACCCTGCTTAGAGGTTCCCCTTTCCTCTAGGATCTCACTCCTCCAGCTGCCTCGGACAACAGCTCTCACGTGGCAAAGGACGTTGGAGTTAACCGCAAGCTACTTGGGTAGAGAGCATCTGGAAACTGCTATTTCTCCAGCAGTGGGTTTTCCTGAGGGCAAGAAAACAGACTTTCCTGCCCCGAGAGGATGGATGACAAAGCCAGATGCTGTTCATGTCTGTTCTCTTCAAAATCCCAAGACCAGCCTGACCACAGGGCACCCAACAGGTGCCACTGCCCTTGGAGTTTCTGCTTTCCCCTGAGCAAAGCCCCGAGAAGCCAGTCAGCAGTGAAGGCCGAAGGCTGGACCGAGAGGCCTGGGCCCCCTGGGCTTTGTGGTCCTGGGCTGAGCGAGGTGCCTCACGCACACACACACAGAATTAAATCCGTCTACAGATGCAGACACAGTCATGGGCGGCTAGAACTCGGCCCAGCAGCACGGAAGAACCAAGTCAAGGCTCAGTCCTCGTTTATGATGCACCTACTGCATTTGCTGCAGGTGCCGAGGACACAAACGTCAGGGCAGCTCCTGCCCCCCGAGGAGCTCGGATCCCAGGGAGTGGGCGCAGGTTCAGCAGCCACCACCAAGTAGGGGCAGACCCAGCATGGCGGGGGGGGGGGCCTGCCTGGTTCTCCCTGGTGGGGGGCACAGGGTGGGGGTGGGGGGTGGGTGGTGGTGGTGCAGGCCTGAAGCAGGTTGGCGAGAAGTCAGGCAGGGATGGGGCAGAAGCTCAGGGCCAAGAGCGGCACACAGGGCCTGAGAGCAGCTGACGCTGACTGATGGGGAGGGATCCCGAAGAGGGAAGCGGGAGGCAGGGGTGTGATGGACAAGAAGAGTCTGGAGATGATGGCAGCTGGGGACTCACGGACTTAAGGGGCAGGGAGGCTGTTTGGGCTTCTAGCCTGAATAGCTGGTGAAGTGACACAAGCAGCCGAATAGCAAATGGAGGAGGGGAGGCTAGTGTTGAGGGTCCCCAGGGTGGGGGCACCATGGGGGAGTGAAGGATGCTGGGGCAGGAGGAGCAGGGCCTGGACGGCCGTGGGCGTTACCCCTGCTGCCGCCGCGTCTGGCAGGGTGGGCCTGAGGGAGGCCGTGAGTGGCTAGTGGTGAAAGGCTAGACCTGGACTCAGTTCCAGCACCTGGTGAGCTCAGTTCACAGGGATGGTTCCTTTACTCAGCAGCAGTGTGGGCACCCCCAGGGGGCAGACGGCCTCCTCTGCACACAGGCTCCAAGCAAACAAAACAAGCATGCGCCCACCTCATGCCCCGTACCCAGCTTGGGTAGTGCACGGAGAGGATCAGAGGCCGTGGAGCACCTGTCCATGCTGGGGGAAGCCGCTGAGGACTGGGCGGACATTACTTGGGCCAGGCATGTAGAGGAAGCAGTGAGCTCTCAGCCACGTGGTGTATCCCATCCCAGGCCCTGGGCCCTGAAGATAGGAAGGTCCCCGCCGCCGCCGCACAGCTGCCACTCACGACACTGCGTCAACTCCAAATAGCCAGTATTAATAATAACGTGGTGTAGAGGTGGGGGCGGCGGCCCCAGGGCAGGCGGAGCTGGGAGAGCTTCCCTAAAGAGTGAAGGCTGCAAAGCCATGGCCCGGAGCTGGGGCGGGGGCCAGGGTCAGGGCAGGGTCAGGGCTGGGGCTGGGGCTGGAGCTGAGGTTGGATAGGCCACAGGGCACCTCCAGGGCTGTCTCTGCTGCTGCAGGGTGAGAGGCCAGCTAGGCCTTGGCACAGAGTGGGTGCTGGGCCGACACCCCTGACTGTGGCCCTCACTCCGGTCCCCACTGCCAGTCAGCGCCGCCCTCACCCTGGCTCCACCTGCCACTCTAGTCCGCCCACCTGGGCACAGAAGCCGGCTTGTCCCCACAGGTGTTTCTGCTTTCTTTCTGCTGTTTCTCTAATGAATGAAAAGTGAAGATGGAGACTGCGAAGAAACCACGGTTACCCTCTGTGGTCTCCACGGCATCACTTTCTCACTAGATTTGCTTTGATTTCCTTACATCATGATGCAAATGTCAGTAATGCTCTTCACTTTCTCAACAGGTGGGGCTGCATGGCCCCCAACAGCGCCTCACATCCTACATTTCATCCGGGACGTCCCACAGCTTCCCAGCTCTGGTTCCAGTGGCCGCTTAAGCCATCATTGTCCCTGCTGTGACGACCCTTCAGGGCTCCGAGGAGATCCTGGGCATGCTTGGGGACGAGGAGTGGGGCTTCCTGTGAACCCCACAGAGCCGGCCGGGGCAGCCCTGATGCTCCTCTGAGTCCGGTTCCTGCTGGGTTCCTGACCACTGTGTTCACCATGGTGGCCCTCACAGATGTCCAAAGGCTTCTCAGTGGCCATACAGTGTCCTGTATCCTACCGTGGGCTGAAAGCTCAGAGAGCTTCACTTTAGGAAGCCAAGAGTGACCCTCATGATGTAGCTTTCCCAGAGAGGGGGTTGCCATGAACAGGCCATGTGAGTGAGAGGTTACCAAGGCCTCTGGACAAGACTTGAAATTCTCAAAGCGCCACTGCTGCTTCCAGCTGGCCATGCGCTAAAGACTCTGCCACCCGCACTCCAAGCTGGGGCCCTGTGCTCCACCGGCCTGGCCTCCTCTCAGGGTGGGCTCCCAGCCAGCATGCCCCTGACCAGTGCCCTGCTGTCCCCTGAAGGACCCTCCACAGGGAATCCATTGGTGACTCAAGTTGGAGCCTAGAAACACCACTGAGTACCTGCTGAAGATGCAGGCCCCTGTCCCCTCTGTGAGGTGGGAGGGTCTGTGGTGGGGCCCAGGAACCTGCACTGGGATGCCAGGGGGCTCCTGTCATCAAGATGCAGCCCAGAGCCTTGCACCTGCCACATGAGAGTCTCGCAGCGTCCTTGGGAGCCAGTGCAGACAGTGAAGCGGGGTGGGCTGAACAGAAAGCTGGGCTGCACCCAGAACCTCACAACTGCATCCTTCTGGTCACAGTGCTAACCGTGGCTGCTCCAGGAGCCTCCGAAAATGATCCCAAATCATCTCAACTGGTGACAAAAGGCTGCCAACTGGTGGTGTTCCCGGCCAGTCTGTCTACACCACTCATCTCCTCTATGCCCTTTGTCAATCCCAGGCCTTCTCCTACCACATTACAAACGCAAATTACATGGCTGTAAAGACAGGGGGGCCTCTCTTCTGAAGGGACCTTGGGTCACCAAGAGGTTGCCTTTCCAAGATAAACGTTCAGATTCCAGCCAAAGTCTTCCCTGGGGTCCTCGATGTGAGCAAGGGTGCATCTCCACAGCAGAGCAGACTGGGACCACCCAGTCCGGGACCAGTTAAAGGGAAACCTCAGGAGGGGGCCTCGGAGGGCGGTGGAGAGACCTGAATTCCAGAGAAGGACAGATGTGAAGCTGCACACAGCCCTTTCATCTTGCAGCAAATCCAATCACCTTGGTGAGGGTGATGACTGTGCCCCTTCCTCCCTGCACCTGGCTGTGCCTGCAGGTCCTGAAGTCAGCACAGCGATGGCGGAGGCGGCCCACGGGGTCCCTGCCAAAGCCTGCAGGTTCCTAAGCTCACCTACCGTTGCAGACCCTTCGCGGATTCCAGCAGTTTCCCACAATCTCAGGTTTCACAGCAATTCTGTGAGGCCCCCAGGGGAGGGGCCTCCCTCATTTCACAGACGGTGTGGGGGTTCGTGGGGAAACCCAATATGGAAGTTTGAGCCATGGACGCTGGGATCCCTGCACAGCCTGGTGAAGTTGGGACCTGGGAGGGTGGGGCCGGCCCCACAGGATGGGGAAGGGCTGAAGGAGAGTCCTGAGGGAGCCTTAAAACCCCCGTCTCCTGCCCACCTAGCTGCCAGCTGGCCCCAGAGTCCTCACTGCCCCCCCCAGGGCTGAGGGCTCCGCAGGCAGGCTCCCGGTGTCCTGTCCCCCCAGCTACCCATGGAGGCTGCAGAACTCAGGCAATGCCTGGGTGTGCACTCTGCTCTCACCACCAGCCCTGGACCCCTCGCTCCACAGTTTGCCTGTTAGGAACCCCCCCCCCCCCCCCGGGGCGGGGGGCCCCCCCGCCGCCCCCCGGGCCCCCAGGCCCCCCCCCCCCCCCCCCCGGCGGGGGGGCCCCGCGCGCGGGCCCCCGGGGCCCTCTCCCCCCCCCCCCCCCCGGGGCTAGGGGCTCCTCCTCAGTCCCAGCATCCAGCACCCACCTGGCCATGTGGGTCTCCTGCCTGCCAGGGAGGGGCCACACCGACACTCTGCAGCCTGCAGCCCTGGGGCCTCACTTCTATTTTTGTGGCCAGCCGTGCGGGTCCCCGTGGCCACACATCCTGGGGCCTCCCACAGCCATGCCGGCACATCCTGCCTGGGCGGCCCGGGCCACCTTAACCCCTTCAAGGTCCCGGCTCTGTGAGGGTCATGCGGGCCACGCCCCTGGGCGGGAGTTTCCAGGTAGTGAGCCTGCCTGGGCTCCGGAGCCCCCTCTGGCCCAACCCTCCGGCAGGATTCTATATAAGGGTCTGAAGCCAGGCCAGGGGCCCGCAGCTGGGAGAAGAGCCACAGAGGGCCCACCGCAACCAAGCCAGGTCAAAAGGGCTCCTAGGAGGAGTCTGCCCAGCCCGCGGTCCACGGCCTTCCCGCTGTCCGCTTGGGGATCTGTGGCCAAGGGGACCCTGGCCCGGGACAAGCAGGCAGATGAAGGATGCAGGTGTGGACCCGACCCCAGGCTACCCTCCGCTCCAGATTACCTAAAAACATTCCCCAGCCTGTCCCCAGCCACCAGATGTGGGCTCGACCCCAGCCTGACCCCAAGCTACCCCTCCTTCCAGCCCTGTCCCCAGGCGCCGTCCTGAACACTGGCCCCCCATCGCTCTGGCAGGAAGGGGTGGGCACAGCTCCCAGGGTGGCCCTACGACGTGCCCAAGGGAACGTCGGCAGAAGCCCGTCCAGGGGTTGACACCTGCCGGGGCGTGAGGCCCCCCGTGACAATGCGGAGGGGGCCTGGGCGCCGGGACACTCGCGGGGGCTCCTCCACTGCCATTCCGAGCACCCCAGGCGCCTCCAAGTTCCCAGCGCAGGACACTGGGCAGCGCCGCGGGGGCCGATCCCAGGCCGCCCTGACCGCGAGCCGGGTCCCAGCGCCTGTCCCCAGCCGGGCTGAGGGGGGCGCGGGGGAGACGGCCCCGCTCCGGGAGCGACCGCAACGTGCCCCGCCCGGCTCCGCCCTGCGCCCCTCCCGTCCCCTGCGCGTCCCCTCCAGGACCCGCCCCGCGCGCACCTGCCGCCCGTGGTGCTGCCCTCCCGCGTCCGCCGAG
>NW_016823752.1:1091339-1160441 GCF_001698545.2 Rhinopithecus bieti
GACTGCGGGGCAGCGGGGCGGGGTCGTGCCTAAGGGGTGCAGTTCCTGCCACCTGGGGTCACCCTCGGCCCCGCCCAGAGGGGAGAGGGCTGGACAAGGGGACGGGTCGGAGGTCTTCTGGGGCCCAGGACTCACTTCCTTGGGCTCACCTGTAAAACGGGGTCCCACCTGCCCCCCTGGATCCGAGCCCCCGGCAGAGAAGTTGTGTCCACTCTGAAGCCCCACAGGGACCCAGCTGCGACCGCCCTAGCTGGACCCTTCCCTGCAGCTTCCCGGGAGAAAGCCGGCGCACGTGGGACAGGGCTGGGGCCACTGGAATGTGGCCCAGCTGAGCTGACCAGCCTGTGACATCAGATAAGTCACTAACAAACCCTTCTGGCCTGTGTTCTCATCTGCGCAGCCGTCCCAGAGCGTCCTGGGGCCCACAGGTTAGTGCACACAGTGCTCCCAGCGTACCAAAGACAGATCACCAGTTAACTAGGTTAGCAGCAGAAATAGGACCCCATATTTAGGTCCTAGGGTAAAAAGGGACAAGAACCCATCTCACTCCTCAGTATTGGAGTGAGTAAGGAGCCGCTGGTCTGTGGGTCATAGCAGAGGACGCTGGCCTCTGCCAGCACGGCCTTACTGTGGTACCTAACAGTGCAGCAGAAGTTGTTTGCAAAAAAAAAAAAAAAGACAAAAACTATAAAAGACCCCACCATTTAATTCTTGTGTCTTCCAAGGTTCAGTGGAAACTTACTGATAACTTAAAAAAAAAAAAAAGTGAAGTGACATACAAAGGTAAAATCATGGAAGATGCAGACCCAGCTACAGACTTTAGCATTTGCAGTTGGAGCTTTAAAAGGTCTCCATTTAGTGGGTAAAAAGAGGAAGCCTGTTTGAATGAAATGAAAACAAAGCTCTGGCAAGAGGGAGATAAACATTAACCAAGCAGGCAGCGGAAAGTGCAGTCCACCGTGCTGTGCCCACCTGAGGTGAGAACACTGAGGACAGGTGTGTGATACACAGAGACAGACTGAGTTCCGGGAGGAGGGTGCATGGACCGGAAGGAGGGTGTGTGGACCACGCCTGGCTGCAGAATTTCTCCTGGGGGAGCACATGTGTGTTCGGGTACTGGATCCTTGCTCCTGCAAGTTTGCTCCCTGGAGCAGCAGCAGCATCGGTGACCGTGCAGGGACCCCGGGCTCCACTCAGACCCGCGGGGAGTGTCTCCACTGGGGAACCCGCCCTCCCCAGCGTGCAGAAGCCCTGCAGAGACCTGTGCAGGGGACAGGAGAGGGGTCCAGGGAAGGCCAGAACCTGCCAGCATGGGCAGGAAAAGGGGAGGCTGGGCTCAGGGAAGGAGGAGGGATGATGTGAGAGGGACAGGAAATTAAAAACCCAAGGAACTCCCTCAACCCAGTAACATTTCTTCACATAATTAGTCCCGGAGACAGGAAGGGCTTGTGACTAGCAATGCATTCAGGAGCTTTGAGAGTCGGACTGGAACAGGCTTTCCTTCTCACAGGTGCCAGTTAAAAAGGTCAGAGTGGGCCCACAGAGTGGGCCCAGGTAAGAAACAGGTGTTTCTTACCTGTTTTTTGTTGTTTTTTTTTGGAGACCAACGCCCCCTTTCTCACGCTGGCATCAAAGACCCTCTGGTAACATAGCACATTCTGTCAGACTGTCAGACAGGCTGAATTAAATATCATTTAATCGAGCAATGAAAGTCCAAAGGGAGGCTGCCTGTGGGAACCCACCCTGAGGATCTCCTGCAGGACGTGCAAGCAAATGGCACTGCAGCTGTGGAAAAGGAGGGGACAGGCAGTGACCCCAGCCAGCCACGAGCCCGCTTCACACATTTGTGCAGGGTGCAGGCTCAAACCCACAGGTGCGTGGACAGTAGGCACCACACTGGAATGGACTTTGCCAGGAAGCAGGGATTTCCACCTGTTATCCTGAAAGATGCCTCCGCCTGCACACCGTGGATGGGCATGGAGCTGGCCCGCAGCCATCGGGGGACAGACAGACAGACAAGAAGCCAGAACGTCTTCTCCATGAAAGCTTTCCGCCTTGGCACACAGGAAACCAATGCAGCTAAAATACAGAGGACAAAACCCCAAGATGTGTGTGCCTTCAGAAAAGGCTAGGGCGCATTCTAAAGTTGAGGCAATTCAAGAGGAAATTAATTCAGCCGAGGACAAAGGCCCAGAGCAGCGCATCACAGGTTGCCCGCGGTGTCCTGCTGGGGCCGAGCTTGTTAGGGCCAGGCAAGGCCTTTGTGCTCCACCAGCTTTCACAGCCTCAGAAGCCCAGTGGGGCACAAGGAGATGACGTCACAAACAGGTTTCGCTGCGAGCGCAGCAGGAGGAGCAGAGACCTCAGGGACAACTCCCATCAGGGCGTCACGGCCTACCAGTCAGCAGATCCCGCAGGAGCTGAGGCTGCAGGGGAAAGCCGGATGGACGCCGCACTGTACCACAGCCACAGACTCCGCACACGTGTCTGGGCTCTGAACTTGGATGGGGGGAGTACGGCCTGCCTCTGTGGATTCCACGTAAGTCGTGTGACACAGCGAGCTCAGGTATCAGGCACCTGGGAAGCCGTGGCGCCCATGCCTGTGACCCCAAAGGCTGGAATCCTTCCAGGGCATCTCCGTGTGGTCACTGTGTCCTATAAGCAGTTTAGGAGGGTTCATCTGCTTCCACATTGTTTCAATTTCTCAACTTAGTGTTGGAAACTTTACCACTGGAGATTAAATGCTTTATGTGAAAGCATAGCTCCCACAAAGATGTCTGTAAGGGAAAGAAAAGGAGTGATCATATCTCAGGTGGAGGACACCTCTGCGCTCGCCCTACACAGCCGAGGAAGGCGGTGACGGCATCTTCCCACCTACAGAGAAAAGACCACGGAGCCCCATTGTAAACCTGTAGCCACCTGGTTTGTCTCGGGATCTGTCCTCCTGTGTTGGACACGTCGCAGGCAGACTCGGGCCTGGTCCTTCTGGAGTTCGGGGCGGCTGGAGGGAGCAGGACAGGCCTACCCTGGCCTCTTCCAGACTCCAGATCTGCACAAACCCTGCCTAGACAAGACAGCGGTACTGTCCCTCCCTCGACCCCTCCTCCAGAATGAAGGCGCTGAGGTCTTGGCTTCTCAGTGCCCAGGTGCCATCTGGCTCTGCCTCACGGGCTCCAGCTGTACAGGGAGGGCTTCCTGCCAGTCCTTGTCCCGAAACCTCTGGCCAGTGTGGTCTGGCTGGCTACAGCCTGCAACTGGCACCCAGCACCTGGAATCCTCACTGGGAAGTTAAGCCGGGCAGGGGCCCTGCGTCTGTGTCCAGCCAGCCCCAAGGTCACTGAGTCCTTCCTGCACCCCACACCCCGTGCTGGACACAGGGCTCGGCCCGGAGCAAGGCAAAGTCTCTCACTTCTTGGAGCTTACGTCTCAGTAAAAATAGACAGAAAATAGGTTAATGAACACAGACACAGCCTCCAATCGGGGTGAGATTCATGCTGTGAAGGCAAAGAACACAGACCAGGAGGGTAGGTGGGGCGGTGGCCTGCGCCAGGGCCCGCTGGGAAGCAGAGCCAGACAGGACCCAGCCGTCCCACGAGGGCCCAGGAGCCATCCAAGGAGTGGGAGGCAGATGTGGGTGTGTACGGAGACAGAGACAACAAATATCGCCACCTTTTGGGGAGAATTTTGCTAAAACGAGGTGAGAAACAAGAGCTGAGCCGGGCTGGGAGGGTCAGGGAGGGTTTCTGTTTGAGACTCTCCTGCTGCTCCGATGACTTGGCCGACTTGGCGGGCAGGAAGACAGTGATGCCGCCACAGAGACGGCGAGAGGTCGCCCGGCCGCCACAGCCCGCCCTCCCCCTAGGGCGACAGTGAGGGGTCACCTGCCCGCCACGGCCTGCTCTTCTATTAGAGTAAACACTGATGTCTTAAGAAGTCAGGAAGCCATGTGAGATGAGTGAGATGCTGATTTTAGCCCTACATTCGTGCGTGCTGCCTCGGCTCATCCTCTGTGGGGCGGCTTGCCTGTTGCCATGTGTCTGGCTCTGCCCTGCCCTGAGCAGGGGCCCCGGGTGGCTTCCTGGATGCCTTTGCGGGTTGGGGACGCCTCGGACCCTCTTGGTCCACTGCAGTCACCCAGGTTGAGCCACTCGGACCGATGGCAAGTGAGCTCTCCTGGTGGGTTCCAGGTTGTCATCCAAAGAGCAGCCATGGCCCTAAACACCCCTCCAACCCCACCCCACCTCCGCGCAGGCCCGGATCCACCCGGTAGGCCACTGCCCTGCAGGCTACTGCGGCTGCTCCCAGGTGTGACCGCCCTGAGGCCGGACGAGGCGTTTCCATGGCCCCTCAGAATGGAGTGTTGGGGGTTGAATTGTGGCTTCCAAAGAGAGATGTTGGAGTGCTAACTCCCAGTGCCTCAGAACGTGACCTTGGTTGGAGACGGAGTCTTTATAGAGGGGACCAAGCTAAAAGGAGGTCAATGGGGCAGGCCCTGACCCCAGCGCCACGTGGAGAGCGCCCAGAGGAGATGCAGGCAGAGGACGGGGCGGTGCTTCCACACCCAGGGAGACCCGGGGGTTAGTGCACAGACGGCCTCTGCAGTGCGCTCATAGGAAACGTATTTCACCCACGCTTTTGAGACAGGGACATGGCTCTTCTTCTCCTAGCAAACAACTTTTGATTCCAACTTTTATTTCTTCTCCGGGCTCCATCCTCCTTCTCCATCTCTCTCGGTCCCAGGTGCTGCTGGCATGTCCCCTTTGCTGGGACACCGGAGGACACCCGAACAAACCAGCCTGTCAGAGCCTGGAGGCTGCCCCAAGCCAGCATCTGTGGTTCCACATGAGCTAAGGGCCATTTTATGCCAGCCTGGCTCTCCCTCCAGCCCTTCTGGGCTTGGCTGGCCTTCCCCCCTCCCCCCGATCCCTCCCAGCAATCCTGTCCCAGGTGAGAGAACGAGGCTGGCATGGAACAGCCCTCAGTTGACGTGGGGGAGCAATGGATGCCCTGGGCGGGCTGGTGGATGCCAGAACACCCTGGAGACACCTGAGGACGCCCCAAAGACACCCGAGGATGCCCCAAGGACACCTGAGGACACCCCGAGGACCCCTGTGGATACCCCAAAGACACCTGAGGATGCCTGAGGATGCCCCGAGGACACCTGGAGTATGGAAAGGTAAAGATAAGCCCACATGAAGATGCTGAGAAGCCAAGGAACGAGAGGAAAGCATTTCGGAGAAACCAGGGAACGAGAGGAAAGCATTTCGGAGAGAATCCAGGGCGGCTGTAGGTGCATTCACCCCACAGATGCCTTTGGAGCACTGCCTGTGTGCTGCCTGTGAAAAGTAGCCCCTGACTTTGTGGCGTTCAGGAGCCAGCAAAAGTCTCGTGTTTAGAATTCCAGCCTGCGAGCCAGGGACCCCGCTGTCCCCCCTGGGGTGTTTCCCAGGTGGCCCTGAGCTGAGACTCCATGGGAAGCAGGTGGCCGAGCAGGGAGAGGAGATGTGGCCAGGTGGGACTCAGGCACCAGCCACCAGGGATGCTCTAGATTTCACCCCAAGGCCCCTCTCCAGGCACCCAAATGGAGCCGGGATCCCAGGAGTTGGACCCTGGTGGCGTTTTGTTTTTGAAGTTGGTGTTTCCAGACAAGACACAAAACCGCAGAGTATGACATGGCCCGGCCGGGTGGGGACTCAAGAGAGGGCGAGGTCAGGGTTGGGACGAGGCCACGGCCTCTGGGCCAGGGGGCATTCCGGGGGCTCCGTGGCAGCACTCAGAATTCTGCCAGGGGTGGGAGTGGCAAGGGGCAGGGAAATGCCCTCTACTTCAGAGTGGGAAAGGCTGGGTTCAGCCAACAGAGCTCAGGAGGCTGAAGAGCCTGGGGTTTGGTCAAGAAGGAGAATTGGGATAGAAAGGGGGCATCTAGACCCCAAGAATGAGGTGGCAGGCGGGGACTTGGCAGAGGTCGGGGAGGAGCTCCTGGTGGGGACGGACCAGAAGGTTGGGAAACCCAGTCCTGTGCAGGCTCCAGGGCAGTCAGCACCAGGGCCCCGCACCTGGCACACCTGGTACCCCTGCAGGGGGTGGCGGCCGAGGGAACAGCCAGGGCGGGCCCACACAACCCACAGTGGGCTTGTCACCTTCATCCCACACAGAAGCACGCTGCAGGAGTGTTCTGACTGTACAGTCTCTAACAGCAGAAAATGTACACACCACTTGTGTGATTTTCTTTATAAAGAAACTGAAGCAGATTTTTATTCTTTATTGCAAGCAGATTCAGGTCTCCTGCTTAGATAATCTAGAGAAAAGTCCAATATAATATTACCAAGTCAGTTTATCTACAGAAATAAAAGTTAAAAACAGGAGCATACAAAATAAACTTTACAGAAATGTTAGATTTGGTTTAATTTATATTTTAACTTTTCAAAGCAGATTAATGATCAGTTAAATGTTACTGTGTGGAGGCTTGATTTATGTTAAATGCACCTACTATGTTTAATAATTTAAAAATAAACTCCAGTATTTATGATGATGACAGCTATGGATACCATTCCTATTAAATACATTTTTGAAGACCTTCTTTTATTACATTACATAATGAATAGACATTTTAAATGGTAACGCAGACATTATAATTTTAAGTCAGACACAATATATGCATATTAAAATTCTGTATACTTTGATAAAGTAAAAAATAAAGCTATATAAATTGATCTTTAGATTTTTTCTGCAAAAGTAGAATCACACTTTCATGACACTTCTAACACACCCCATCAAAGCTGCTTAGAGACACAGTATCAGAAAGATTTTCATTCCAGTTCACCCACCTTTAGCTTAAAAAAAAAAATTGCATTTGCCAACTGACATTTTCCTGTTTTAAAGTTACAAATGGGTAACTTCCTAAAGAAATGTAGGATGCAAGGACCTGCATATCAAGATGTTAGACGCTGAGCTGCCAAATAAACAATATTAACATTAAATAAAAGTGGCTGCATTATTCAATACTAGTCAGTGCAAAACACATGAGCTGAGTGGTTTGAAGAACAAGGCTGGAGGTTTCCTGCTACGGCACCGGACCCCTGGCCAAGGCTCAACTCAGAGAAGTCACAACACCCTGTCTAAACATTTGTTTAAACGCTCAGCAAGCCAAGCGGATGGTCACCCTGTTGGAGAAGCTGCCGCATCTGGCCTCCTCCCTCGAGGCGGTGTGGACTGCTTGTTCGCCCCATCTGCTCAGACACAGGCTGGGTTGATTGGGGCTTTAGGAGGCCACGGCCCTTCCCAGCTGGCTCGTGGCAGAAGACTGGCCGTGCTCCTGTGTGCAGGGATGAGGTGCGGCGTGGGCGTGGCCAGTCCTGCTGTGGCCACCTGGTATAGGGCTGAACCAAGGGGAAGTTTTGGCTTGTGGGGCTGGACCTCCCTGAAGGGGAAAGGATCTTGTCCAGGGCACCAAGCGCTGCCCACAGAGCAGCTGGTGTAAGTGAAGCTGTGACCTCAGCCCCGGGCCTGCTCTGCAAAGCCTAGACATTCTGCCAGGAGGGGACTCTTCATCCCTGGGAGGCGTGGGCTACGAGCCCCATCTTCCCATGCCCGGCCAGAGGCTCCTCACAGGCGCCCTCAGGAAGGAGGCAGGATGCAGTGCGGGACACCAGGACAGTATGCACTTGCTTGTGGCACATGTGTGCACACGTGTGTGCGTGTATGTGTTCACATGTGCGGGAGCCTGCATGTTTGTGGTGTGTACATGTGTGGGAGCTCACGTGTGTATGGTGTGTGCACACGTGTTTACGCCTGGGAGCTCATATCTGTGGTGTACACATGCATGTGCATGTATGTAGGAGCCTGTGCGTGTTTGGGGTGGGTACATGTGCATGTGTGCTCGTGTGCAGGAGCCTGCATGTTTGTAGTGAATGTACATGTGCATGTGTGTATGCATGTGTACAGGTGTAGAAGCTCATACGTCTCTCTGGTGTGCATACACGTGTGTGTGAGCAAGCCTGTAGGAGCTATGTGTGCTTACATGTACATGCATGTATCACACATCTGTGTGTAGGAACTTACACCATTCATGGTATGTGCACATGCATTGTGTGGAGCGTGCACACGTGTCTGTGGTATGTGTACACATGTGCATGTACTGCATGTATGTCACACGTTTTGGTGTACATACACCTGTGTACATGTGTCACACTTGTGTACATGTTTGTGTGCATGCATGTGTGCAGGAGCTTGCATGTTTGTGGTATGTACATGTACATATGTATGCATGTGTTCCCGTGTGCAAGCCTGCAAGTGGACATGGTTATGAGTGAACGTGGAGCCAAAAGCCTGGGACACACATGCAGCAGACCCACCGTGTGTGTCTGAGACGGTCTGTGGCAGGGACTGGGTGTGAGTCATGCAGTAGGCCCACTGTGCGTGTCTGAGATGGTCTGTGGCAGGAACTGGGTGTGAGTCGTGCAGCAGGCCCACTGTGTGTGTCTGAGACGGTCTGTGGCAGGGACTGGGTGTGAATCAGCGACTGTGTCTCTGACCAACATGCTGAATTACAAATTGTCAATTTATTAACCTGTGCAGCAGCAAATAAGATTTTCAAAACTCGACAGAGTGCTCAAAGTTGACATTACTTGCTTCAAAGTTAGTTTAAGGCAAGTAAATACTAACTACTGTGAGGTGGAAAATTGTGTGCAAACCCTGCCGTGTCGCTCACTGAGTCTTCTCATACTTTTAGTTTTTATCTCATGCCCCTTATCGATTTCAAATGATCAGGTACATTCATTTAATAATTTCCCAAGCAATTTTTTAAAAGACGTTTGGGAGTGTGCAAAAGTTTAGTGACTTTCACACTAAGACTTGTTGTCAGAGGTACATGGTGACTATCTCCACACAGGCAGAGCTGGGACCCAGCTTACTAAACCTTCACATGAGAATCTTCTATTTTTAAGGCTGAAGGATGGAAATTAACAATGAAACACAGAAAGCAGAGGAAATTGCAACAAATCGTAAAGAAAAAGTATAGCAAATTATCGTACCTTAAATATGCTGTTGAACTAATCACTGCCACCAGAAATACCAAGAAAGGAAGAGGTGTGTGTAGAGAATAAAATCAAATCTGAAAATTCACATTCATCAGAGATTGGAACATTCAGTCAAAACTCTCACCAGAATCTAAATGTAAAGTGGCCAAAATTACATAAACTTAAAAATGAAAGCTTTAAAAACCTATTTTTAAAATTAGACAATATGTTAAATAAATGAATAAAAGAGATATAAACAGCTATGAAAATACTTCAGTGCAAAGGCAATTTTTAGATTTCTAAAAAAATACATTACAAATAATTTGTTAACTGAACATACAGAGAATCTGCCCCCCATACAGGTATTACATTTATGCCCATATTGGGTTCTTAAAAAGGGCTGTAAAAATGCACACACCGCTGTTTGCGGGGGTAGCGTGGGCAGGGCTGCCAAGCCAGGGCGGCCGCACGAGGACCTCGGGGCAGGGTGGAGTCCTCCCCGTTCTGTCTGCTCAAGCGGGTTGCTCACGACCCTCATCTTTGGTGTGGTGTTTATCTGTCACCTTAGTTTATCCCGACCACTGTGTTCACTGTTCTTACCGCCGATTTATCCTTCAGTTCAAATAAATATTGTACAGGTAAAAGATTATACAATCAAATGGTGAAATCTGAGCTTCCAAAAACACCTACCGTCGAGCACCTCGGAAACACCCTCTGGGTTTTGCCGGCCGGAGCCCATCTGACGGCGTGGCCAGCGTGGCTCCGGGCGGGCGTGGCCAGCGTGGCTCCTCCTCCAGCGTCTGGTACTTTCCTGAAAGGCAGCAGTACCGAACCTCACAATGAAATGTCTTCTTTAAGGACCATTAAGGCTACGTCAAAGATTATTTCCAGAAATAGAAATGCCAGTACAGAGAGCAACAGGGACTTTGTATCACAGCAGCCCTTGGGTTGCTAACCCACCCAGAGCAGCGCTGGACAGAATCCCAAGACGAAGGAGAGCCCTGCGTGGGGACATGGGGATGTGGGGACAAGGGGATGCAGAGCCTGGCGGGCGGAGCTGCAGTGTGGGAAGCGGGCAGAGGTGCGGTGCTGCCTGCTGGNCCCACCGTGTGTGTCTGAGACGGTCTGTGGCAGGGACTGGGTGTGAGTCATGCAGTAGGCCCACTGTGCGTGTCTGAGATGGTCTGTGGCAGGAACTGGGTGTGAGTCGTGCAGCAGGCCCACTGTGTGTGTCTGAGACGGTCTGTGGCAGGGACTGGGTGTGAATCAGCGACTGTGTCTCTGACCAACATGCTGAATTACAAATTGTCAATTTATTAACCTGTGCAGCAGCAAATAAGATTTTCAAAACTCGACAGAGTGCTCAAAGTTGACATTACTTGCTTCAAAGTTAGTTTAAGGCAAGTAAATACTAACTACTGTGAGGTGGAAAATTGTGTGCAAACCCTGCCGTGTCGCTCACTGAGTCTTCTCATACTTTTAGTTTTATCTCATGCCCCTTATCGATTTCAAATGATCAGGTACATTCATTTAATAATTTCCCAAGCAATTTTTTAAAAGACGTTTGGGAGTGTGCAAAAGTTTAGTGACTTTCACACTAAGACTTGTTGTCAGAGGTACATGGTGACTATCTCCACACAGGCAGAGCTGGGACCCAGCTTACTAAACCTTCACATGAGAATCTTCTATTTTAAGGCTGAAGGATGGAAATTAACAATGAAACACAGAAAGCAGAGGAAATTGCAACAAATCGTAAAGAAAAGTATAGCAAATTATCGTACCTTAAATATGCTGTTGAACTAATCACTGCCACCAGAAATACCAAGAAAGGAAGAGGTGTGTGTAGAGAATAAAATCAAATCTGAAAATTCACATTCATCAGAGATTGGAACATTCAGTCAAAACTCTCACCAGAATCTAAATGTAAAGTGGCCAAAATTACATAAACTTAAAATGAAAGCTTTAAAACCTATTTTAAAATTAGACAATATGTTAAATAAATGAATAAAAGAGATATAAACAGCTATGAAAATACTTCAGTGCAAAGGCAATTTTAGATTTCTAAAAAAATACATTACAAATAATTTGTTAACTGAACATACAGAGAATCTGCCCCCCATACAGGTATTACATTTATGCCCATATTGGGTTCTTAAAAGGGCTGTAAAATGCACACACCGCTGTTTGCGGGGTAGCGTGGGCAGGGCTGCCAAGCCAGGGCGGCCGCACGAGGACCTCGGGGCAGGGTGGAGTCCTCCCCGTTCTGTCTGCTCAAGCGGGTTGCTCACGACCCTCATCTTTGGTGTGGTGTTTATCTGTCACCTTAGTTTATCCCGACCACTGTGTTCACTGTTCTTACCGCCGATTTATCCTTCAGTTCAAATAAATATTGTACAGGTAAAAGATTATACAATCAAATGGTGAAATCTGAGCTTCCAAAACACCTACCGTCGAGCACCTCGGAAACACCCTCTGGGTTTTGCCGGCCGGAGCCCATCTGACGGCGTGGCCAGCGTGGCTCCGGGCGGGCGTGGCCAGCGTGGCTCCTCCTCCAGCGTCTGGTACTTTCCTGAAAGGCAGCAGTACCGAACCTCACAATGAAATGTCTTCTTTAAGGACCATTAAGGCTACGTCAAAGATTATTTCCAGAAATAGAAATGCCAGTACAGAGAGCAACAGGGACTTTGTATCACAGCAGCCCTTGGGTTGCTAACCCACCCAGAGCAGCGCTGGACAGAATCCCAAGACGAAGGAGAGCCCTGCGTGGGGACATGGGGATGTGGGGACAAGGGGATGCAGAGCCTGGCGGGCGGAGCTGCAGTGTGGGAAGCGGGCAGAGGTGCGGTGCTGCCTGCTGGGATCCACCCCATGTCCTGTGGGCCGCCCCCATCAGCCCGAGACAGGTTCTGGGGCACCAACACCACCTGGGTGGTGACCGCTCCACGGGGACAGAGGATGTCTGCCCATCACATTCAAGTATCTGTCTCCTGGCCCTCGCACCCATGAAATCAACATTCTCTTGTAACAGTGGACTGACGGCTCCGTGCTCTGGTGAGTGGCTGATGGACATCCTGGCACTTGTGCTGCAGGGCTGGAAGCCACTGGCGTGGCCTTGTCCTCCCACATGGCACTGCTTTCTGCACGAGGCGATGATAGGGAGACCGAAAACTTCAGCAGCCCTGACACACAGGCCTGGACTGAACCACAGCGAAGCCGCTCCCAGATGAGCAGGGACGTGCCGTGCGTCGCACAGGGATGACAGATCCGAGTGACCTGGCCCTCTCCTACAGCACGAGGATTGGAGGGTTGTCGAGGAAAGGAAGGACGCAGAAACAGCAGCAGATGTCCACACGTGGGCCACCACGGGGGCCTGGACGGCTCTTCTCTCCCAGCGACGACAAAGGCGGATGATGGTAGGTGGGTGAAGACATGGACCTGGGGGAATGGCCTCTGCATGACAGCACACAGGGTGCGCCAGCAGGATGTCCCTTCTGAGTCGAGCTGAATGCCCGGGGGCCACCAGTGTGGCTCAGCAACTGCAGCGGTGGGTCCAGGCGGCCAGCGTGCCACACTCGAGGGCAAGGCCTGTGACCCCCCTCCTTGCCTGCTGGGGGCCAGGAAGAGGCGTGTGCAGTCTCCACAGGCTTAGGACCATCCATCACACAAGCAGTTGAACACGGGACCCAGGGCAGCTGTGACTCGGGCTGGAACTGCAGTGGTGACGGGAACCGCTGAGGGCGGGTGGGGGCTCCACGGACACCTTCCCCTTCCAGGCTGCGAGTGTCACCTGCTGAGAGCGGGAGCTGTACCAGGCGGCCGAGGGACAGGTGCTCTGGTAGCCTGGGCTCTGCAGAGAGGCAAGAGGGGTGAATTCTGAGTCGCGGTCCCGAGGCTGTGCGCACCCATTCTGCTGAGAGAACGAGACACACGGTCAGTCTCAGGGATCCCCACGGGGCTGCTTGGGGTTACCTGAGCCACTCTGGGATGCACTCACTACCATCGCCTCCTGCAGGAACTGCTAGACTCAGCTCAGGACACGGCCTCGTCCTGAGGGCAGGCTGGGCAGGATCCACCCCACTGGAGAAGCCACACGGAGGCAAGGGGTCTCTGTCTAGGAATGAGTGCCTCTCCCTTTTGGTACCAACAGTGGCCGTCCCCGTCCCACCATCCCAGGGAAGAACCCAGGGACCCCAGGGATACAGGCCATGGACGGGAAACCTATGAGCTTCCTCCCTATAGCTGGCTTCCTGTGCAGTGAGAGCTTGAATGCCATACCAGTACCCAGAGACCCTCGAACAAAAGGCGAACTCAGTGCCCCAGAGAGGGCAGGCCCCACCCCACAGGGACTGGGCTGATGGAGAACTGGACATGCTCGGCTTGTGTCCTGTTGGCATGTTGCCTTGGGTGTCCCCACATGGATGGGGCCTACATGGCTTCTGACAGCCCACTGGGGCCCCGGATGTGCAAGAGCCCTGCAGGTCTGACCAGCGAGGGGAGCGGCAGGACGCATCTGTCTGATGGGGGAGCCGTCCCCAGGTCAGCCCACTTTTAGACCAGCCCACTTTTAGACCAGCATTTCCAGTGTCGGAAATGCTGGCAGGAGCAGGCGTCTTCATGGCCTCCATGTCTGTCAGAGAGGCACAAGCTACGTGCTCCGGCTGGCACACAGAAGACCTGCACTCACACTGCCTGGGCCCCAGTTCCACAGAAACCACGCAATATCCACGTTTGATTTCAAAGCAGGCTCCTTCCTGAGAGGCCTTTTAGGTGAAGCCGTTTCCCCCAAGGACCAGGACTGTGAGCCTGTATCTGATGAAGCTGGGCCTGGTCAGGCTGCGTGCTGTGTGTGGGGGGAGTGTGCACGTGTGTGGGTGTGCACAGCATGCTCCATGTGTGGTCAGCGTGCCCTCAGGCGTGTTACTTACCTGGGACAGCAAATGCATGTGTGTGTAAAGAGAGCTGCTCTTTTTCACCGTGAACCTTTGTTATCAAAGACAGCACAGCACAGCACAGCAAAACTTTGGAGGAAAAACAGGTCTGACAGTCACAGCACACGGGCGGCACGCAGCAGCCGCACAGTTACCTAGCGTGGAGCTAACTGCGCCTTGGCTGCCGTAGGAGGTCCTTCAGGAGGGGCCCGTCGCTGCTCTGTGCGGCCTGGACTGGAGCCTTGTGCTTCACGCCCCTCTGCAAGGCGAGGAAAGACACTGAGCAACATGGGCCACGCGGGGCTGCTGAGCCGGTGCCCACGAGCACCAGGAGCACTCTGGCCTCTGCCTGCACCATCCGTGGGACCCCAGCAGGAAGAGGCTCTAAACCTCTGTTGGAGGCTGCATGGGGTGTCACGGAGCGGCCAGGGCGAGGGCTCAGGGGCTTCTTGGGAAAACACTGTCCCAGCAGGGCCGCTCCCACGAGGAGCCCAAGCCCAGAACTGAGACAGCGACAGGCTCAGGGACAGGCCACGGCACCTGCGGGAGGCAGAGGGTCCAAGGTCCCTCAGCCGGAAGGTCCACCGGGCACCTCTGGAATCCTGGAGCCACATGTTCAGCCACACACCCACTTCCATGGCAGACAGCGAGCCCCAGGAGCCGCTCTGCCAGGGCCCTGCAGCAGAGTGTCCCGAGGCCAACATGCTCACAGAGCTCCACTGAGATCTTGTAGCCCAGCCTTATTCAAGGAATGAGGGAAGCGCGGGAGCTGAAGAACTGCGGGCTTGGAATTGCAGAACTGCAGGTCCGAATGGGCAGACGCCCAGGTGAGGAGCAGCAGGAAACAAAGGAGGAGGCTGCCACCCTTCCCAGGGACAGTGATGGAGAAGTGAACTGCATGCAGACACGCAGAGATGCCAGCACAGGCATATATGTGCAAATCGCACATATATATACGTCAGGCCTGTGGTGCTTTTCTTTTCCATAGGAACAGATGAAAAGAAAGCCATCCACTGGAAGTAAAATATGCCCCACGTGAGGGCGAGTGACATGTTTATTCCTCCAAAGTTTTGCAGAATGCAGGTGGTCTCAGCACCACAGTGTGTTCCTGTGTGTGCCGGGCACGTACTGGCTGCAGGCGCTTTGTGTTCAGGTGCGGACACCGGCCCTGCCTGTGGGGCTCACGCCAGGGCCCGAGGCCTCGCAGGCAGCAGGAGAACGAACCTCTGTGCCACTGTCTCTACACAGCCGGGCTCAGCTTCTGCACATGTTCAGAAGCAAATCAGCTCTCAACAAACTACATCATAGTTAGAATGCATATTTTTAGCCTACAGTTGGCATGATTTAATTAGTTTCTTAAGGACCTCCTATGAGTTATTAAAGTGTTCCTAATAATTTTATCCCAAATGTTTTCAAGTACAGAAATGGTGAGATGAAATTCTGCAATTTAATCTAACAAATTCTGATGACACTAAATTAGAAAAATTTTGATTCCTATTAATTGCTTGGACTTAAAAAAGGACCATTTTATCAGTTACAAATCGTGTTTAAAATATATAGAAGATGATGTTATTAAAGGGAAAAAAAGCCCTTTTCTGCTCTGGGCATTTTTCTAGGCTGCATTTGGTAAAACAGTAAAATACCAAACATGCACTTTCAGAGCATCGTTAATTTGGAGGCACGCGTGAATGCGGGCTTTGGTGCCGGAGCACACGGCTGAAAGACAGAACGCGACTTCAGGACGGCACGCAGGCCCCTGCAATCTCGGTGCTGACCACGGATGCCACCGCAGGAAAATGGCGTGGGAATGCCTCTACGCTGCCCAGAAAGGCCAGGGTCGTCATTTTTAAAGCATATTATTCATAGAAAGCTTTCAAAGAGGTCTTCATTCAAAAAATAGTAAAAAGAGAATTTGGTCGAACATCTGACACCAAACGCTTCTGTCCCCTTTGTCTCCAGCTGTGTGGCTCAGCCTGGCTCCCCTTTCCTGAAATGTGCGTGGGTCCTGAGCAAACCGTGTTATCCTAGCTGTCCTCAGTCTTTCCAGCTGCAGATGGGCACAGAAGTGGGTGCGTGAGGGAGGAGGCCTTGTGATCCACACTCTACAGGCTGCGGAGGGAAGGGTTTGTGAGCTCAGGGCCTGGATGGCCTATGAATTGCAAACTCTCACACCTTCCTGCTTAGGATTCCTGCACAAGAACCTCTCTGACACCTGTGTGAGGGGTCATGTGGCCGGCTCTGCGCTGTCAGCTGTGTCTGAACCCTCACAGGTGGGTTCTGAGGCTGCCTGGACGCTGAGGGAGAACCTGGTTAACTGTGACTGATGGAAAGCACAGCTCACGATCAGTCTGTGCATGTGAAGGTGTAAGTAAGTGGTGAGGCTTCCTGACGTGGGGCTGCCGTGCCCAACGCCTGGCGGACACTGCGTCGGAGCGCGTGGACTTGGGGCTCTGGTGACGGGCATGGCCCTGCTGCCCTGCGTCTACCATCCCAAGCGTGCGGAAGGCAGAGGAGCATCACCTTGTTCCATCAGAAACTCAGGCTGCTGGAAGTCTGAGAAAGCATAAAGATGGTTGACTGCTCGACAGAAAGGCACTGGCTCTTAGTCTGAGTCCCGAGGTCAGCGGCCACGCACACAGGGGTGTGTGAACAAGATGTGGGGATTTAGGCAAAGTGGTCGGAAGGCGGAAGGAAACAGGAAGGAAAGAAACGAGAGACAGCTGAGTTAGTCGGAGGCTCGCCACCACGCGCACGTTCTTCTGGCCACTCTAGGTGGACACTGGTGCCCCCCGCCATGACCCGCCAGCCCCCCCCCTCCCTGCTTTATGCCTTCTGCAGGTCCCATGGTGTGGCCGTCCATAAGGGTTGCTGAGGCTTTTGTGGGACGCAGAGACCCACAGCAAAACGGGCTCCTGAACAAAGGGTGGGGCGGGGAGGGTCCTCACCGGCGTTCCCAAAGTGCCCGAGACCCGCCCATCCCGGAGATGTGCTGCAGAGCAGAGAGCCTGTGGTCAGACGCATCTGGGGGCGTGGCCCTCAGCAGCCCCGACTCTGGAGGCTGCGTGCACACTGTCATGGAAGAGTCCAGACTTCTGCGGGGACAGGCCCTCCTGACCCCCCGAGTTCAACTCCTGCCTGCTCAGGCATCTCTGACCAAGCACCTCTGCAGCCACACGCACCCAGGGGCCAGGTGGGGCCGAGACTCTCGTAAATCTCAAGCCACACCACTGTGGCCACAGCTAGGGGCCCAGCAGACACCCCCAAGCTGGACCTGTTCTCTCTCAGGGTCAGACCCACAGCCCTGCTGTCTCCTGTGCCCTGTGACATGGGTGTCTGCCACGTCCCCATGTATGGGATGTGGTTATGAACACGTGTTCCAGGCACAGAGCCCTGTCATGAACCCGTGTGCCCGCTGTGGAACTGCACAGCTAAAGGGCTCAGGAACCAAGGACCGTGCTTAGAGAAAAGTACCACTGGACAGCTGCTTCTCGGGCCACAAGCAGGGCTGGGCAGTGGCTGCTTGGGGGCAACGAGTTTCCCCTGAAGCACTGGGGGCCGTGGAGTCTCAACCTGGGCCCTGGCTCCTGCTCCCACTGGCTCCTCTCCCTGCATGGAGCAGCTGACATGCAGGTTCTGCTGCGTTTCTCCTGCCCGTGGTCCCCGAGTCAGTGGAGCTGTGTGTGGACATTTTTACTACGCTGAGTGGGGGTCTCTTCAAGAATTTTGCTCGCTCTGATTTTACAAACTGTGGCAGGAGGCATGAAGGAGGGAGTGCCGGGAACTGGCAGCATTGGTTTCAACATTTAAATCGGCAAAAACTTCCCAAGAAAGCTCTCCAGCCAGGGTCCCATTCTGATTGTTAGAGGTGGGTGGTGGGTGGGGCTGCGCCCCTAGGGGAGGGCGACCTGTTTTCCCTCCCAGCACGGCAGCACTGCTGGGAGCCAGCCCCCAAGTGTCTGAGCTGCGTGAGTGAGTCAGGGCTGGGGCCCCGGGTCCCCTCACTTCCCGTCTTCCTCCCAACTGCACCGCTGTGTCCATCCTGGGCGGCCTCACACCCTGAAGGAGCGGCCACTGCCGGGGGCCTCCCACCCCTCGTTTCCCCACCGGGCTTCAGCACTGCCCAGTCCAGGGCCCCACCTCACGGAGTGATTATAAATTTCAGGGATGAAACTTGAAAACCTGCATTGTTAATAGAGTCCCAAGGGACTGTGACAGGTGCAGTGGCCCTCCGAGGACAGGCAGGCTTCCTGGTAAAGCGGCAGAGTAGGGGACGTGGTCACTGCCTCTGATGTGGGGTTGAGCTTGGAGCCAGAGCCCAGCTGCTGAGAAGGATGGGGGGCCAGAGGCCAAGTCCTCACACCTGCCGAACCCTCTGCACCTGGGGGGGCACTCGGTATCGTCATGTCTTCCCCGGACCCAGAATTCTGCTTGTGGAAAATAAGCAGCCCCACCAATACCAGCATCTCCTGATACAGATGCTACCGTTTCCAGCCAAATTTACCATCCTTAAAAATTACGTAATTTAACCTTTTAAAGTAATGATTAATTTTAAAACAGGGTTGCATTTACATGAAATAATTTGCCTTTTGTATTAGTCTTTTTTCTCTTATTTGTGTCTTATTTCAGATTACTGTTTAATCTGAATGTTTAGGTTGAAACATAAAATTAAACATCAGTCATCTCAAATTTACCTGATGTTTAAAATCATGTATCATTAAGAAACTCATTAGTGATACCTGAACTGATCACGTTTTATGAAATCCAAACCTTTCACACTATCTTTCAAAGTGGTCATTTCCTAGTCCCGAGGCCAGGGCCCTGAAGCACCCCTGCCCCCGCTGGGGAAGCTCCGTACCTGGACTCTCTCTGTTGCTGTTGGCCACAGCTGCCGGCACAGGACTTTCTTGAGGACGTCGGGAAGGAGGCTGATGGTCACCAGCAGCACGATGGCCAGCCAGGCGGGCCCGCTGGACAGCATCTGGATGAACACGTAGTACATCCTCTGGTAGTTGAGGAATGGCCTGAGGGGCAGGGAAGAAAAGCCGCTGGTGAGGCAGGTACTCCCTGGGGCTGGCCTCTCTCCACGCTGCAAAGGGCGTTTGTTCTGGGAGTTCACACTTTTGTCAGTGAGAGTTGCTTGGCAAGCCACGGAGCCTGCTCTGAGTTTATCATATAAAAAACGAATGCTGAACCTCCCGGTAATGCTGGGGTAACAGGAACGGGAGAAGGAATTCTATGAAGTCATCTCAAAGGGAACATAGAAGTCTCTGAAGTTCAGTTTCACAGAAGCAAAAAAAAAAAAAGGGATTGAAATAGGGATGTTTTTCTGTCTTGAAGTCTCGGATGGGAAGGACATGCCGAGCACTGGTCGTCAATACAGAGCAAGCAATGACTTCTCTCCCAAGAGAGGATAATTCAAAGATGTCTGTGTCAGCTCCATGAGGGAGGCTGGCAAGGATGCAGGGACTGGTGACCCGCAGCCAGCCTGAGTCCACAGGTCCACGTCTACATGTGCCTTCCGGTCATGTTTCCTGATCGCCTTTCACATCCCAGGCACTATGGACGGTGGTAGAGACACAGAGACAGGGCCCCACCTCCAGGAAGCACAGTGAAACTGGCGTGTGGACAACAGGAGGGAAACGGGAGCAGGGCGTGGTGGGTAACGGGAGGGACGTGGAGCTGCTGGCGGGCCTGGGACGGGGCTGGAGGCACCCACGAGCTGCTGGTGGTGGGCAGGAGGATGGGGTCTCATCACCAAGCGGTGGTGACATGGTGAGCTCCCAGCACATCAGAGACACGGGAAACAATGTGAGAGGCCACGGTTCTACCACGGCTGACAGGCTGTGGCTCCTTGGTTCCAAAGCCCAGGAGCTGGTCAGAGAGGTTTTGGGATGGAATCTTCCTCTTACAGAGCCACGGCCTTCAGGGCTGCTAGAATGGCCGGGCTCTCCGGAGCTGGGCTGGGCTGGGCTCTCCAGAGCCAAGCAGGTTCTCTGGGGCTGGCAGGGTGACTGAAATCCTGGAAGCTCGGCTCTCATCTCTGGGACTGTGCAATGCAACCTGGGGCCACCAGGGGACGCTGGCTGAACGAGGTAATCGGGAGGGACGCTTCCTGAGCTGAGAATCCCGCCCAGGTCAGGGGCCCCGAGGGATCCCGAGAAGGTCGCTGGCTTTCCCTAGGCTGGCGACTGACCCCAGGTCTGCAGAGGGCTGTGGCAGAGGCTGCTGCGCGGGGGCTGAGATTGGGACCTGGTCCTGGGCCCACCACCCTGCGTAGTTTCCTGGCTTACGGCAACAGTCTCTGACCACCCTGCCTATGTCGCTCTCACCAGCTCAACACGCAGCCACCGTGGGGTTTTTAAAAGAGCCACCCAACGCTGCTGTGCTCTGCCCACAGCCCTCCAGTGACTTGACTGACCATGACAGCCTCAAGCCAGGATCCTCACGGCCGGCGGTCCAGGAGGCCACCCTGCCTGCTCTGCAGCCTGGTCCAGGACCCTGTCCGCTGGCCACGGCTCCCACTCACCAAGGACCTCCTCCCACCCGGGATGGCATGCCTGCTGCTGTTCCCCCAAACCAGAGGCTCCCCCAGGAGTCAGGCTGCTGCGGGCAAGGTCCCGCCCCACCATGCCTGGGCCCCATCTTGCTGCAGGGCGTGAGGATAGAGTGAGACAGGACCTGTCGAATGCCTGGCAGGTGCTTTGCTGTGGGAGGCAGTCACCAGCGGGGACATGCTGTGATGATGGTGTTCTTCTTCCAAATTTCAGATGACTTTCTGAGAAGTCATCTCTGGCCTTTTAATCTGACATAGGTCCCCTGGTGTAGAATCCTGGCTGTTCCTCCGTATAACTCGTCACAAGCTGTTATCAGTTAGTGTCTCTCTCCCCTGAAGGTGCAAGTCACAGGAGCAGGGACTTCCCCGTGTCTGGCCCCCGACTGTATCCCAGGACCCCACATGATGCCCAGCACACAGTAGATGTTCAACAAACACTGGCCCCAACCAACGAGGCTGCACGGAAAATATGTCTTCAACCCTTGATAAAAAAATAGTGCAGGACTATTAAGGTAATAACAATCACGTGATATTTATCAGATTATCAGCTACTTATAGATATTTACCAGATCACTCCTCCCCAGAGAAGCGAAAAGACGACGTAGAACAGCAGCGACCCCCAGATGACAAAATGGTTGATCCAAGTCCAGTAGTGTGTGTCTAACGCAAGCTAAAAGGAAAAAAAGGGCAGTTTACGGTGTCACCCGAGCAGTCAGAATGATCGTGACGGGCAGGACAGAGAGCCAGGGGCTGATGAAAGACTAAACCAAACACAGACCCAGCAGTGACGACCCAATGCCCGCACAAAAACGCTCAGGAAGACAAAGGCACACCTCACACTGCCCGTGGAGAGGAAGAACATGGGGACGCCACAGCCCCGGGTCCCGGGGAAGGGAGCTATGGATGCATTTCCCAGATGGCGGCACGGGGGCCACAGACCAAGGGGTTGTTTATATCACCACCGAAGAAAGTCATTCAGATTAAGGTGTTCTTTATGTCACTACCGAAGAAAGTTACTTTTTTTTAATTTTCGGAGACAGTCTCTCTCTGTCGCCCAGGCTGGAGTGCAGTGGTGTGATCTCTGCTCACTGCAACCTCCACCTCCCAGGTTCAAGTGATTCTCCTGCCTCAGCCTCCCAAGTAGCTGGGATTACAGGTGCACACCACCACGCCCAGCTACTTTTTGTTTTTAGTACAGAAGGGGTTTTGGCATGTTGGCCAGGCTGGTCTCGAACTGCTGACCTCAGGTGATCCACCCGCCTTGGCCTCCCACAGTGCTGGGATTACGGGCGTGAGCCACTGTGCCTGGCCAGAAAGTTACTTTAGGGTCAGGTGTTGTTTATATCACTATCTAAGAAAATGACCTTAGGAATGTTTTGGTATCACTTTTTAAGACTCAGTCTGATAGGTTTTGAGATTTCATAATGATACGGTCTGTACAGAACTTCACTGGACTTTAAAAAGAGTAAAATTTTCCAAAATACATTAATTTGTTTCAATTCAAATGTATTTTGATGGCGCTGGCGGGGAGGGCTACCTGCCGCTGAAAAGAATTCTAGCCTGAATTCTTTCTGAATTCTTTCACGAAGAAGCAGCTCGCTCCTGAGGTTACCTTCGGTGTCGCTCTGGGGTCTGCACGCGGGGTGGCGGGGTGTACTGAGTCTGTGCATTACTTGTCTAAACAGCAAGACGAGGATGCCTGGGGGTGCCCTAGGAGCCGGCCTGGGCTGGCTGCAGAGTGGCTTCCAGCCTGGGTACGGAGTTACAATTCAGGGAGCTCAGAGCGGGTGAGGCCTACCCTGCAGGGGTTCACTGTGGCCGGGGAAGGAATGTGAGCGTGAGACCACTTACCTTTAGTGTGACTGTGAACACCATCACAGTGAATACCAGCGTCCCAAATGTCCAGTTTCCAAATATCTGTTTGGGGAAAACAGTCCAAGTCATCTTGTTTTTATGTACTTTTTTTCTCTTTCAAATCAAGAGTTTTAGAAAATACACCTCATTTTTCTTGTGTGCCAACACTTCAAACCCCAAAGATACAAGCACTAAATTTTCTTATTACCACATAACAGAAGATGCAGCAGCCCCCCAGAGCATGGCAGGACGCCCCCGTTTCCTGGCTGCATCTCCCACCACCAGTTCTGCGGCGCGGTGATGGGCTCAGGGCCTGTCTGTCTGCAACCTTCTGCCTGCTCTTGACACTGGCCCTGCTCAACGCTCTCGGTCACAACGAACGTCGGTCCCAATGTCTCAAACTGAGCACAAAAATTCCCGCACAGCTGGCATTTAAAAATCCGTAATGCAAACTCGGGTACACGCGAACCTCCTTCTTCTGTTCTGTGTTTTACGTAGAAGAGATGGTTGCCCGATTACCCAGCTACGTTCCACAGGTTTCAGGAATAAACTCATAGATTGTGTCTGTTCCCTTCTGAACTCAGCTCAGACTCCTGCCTGCTGTGGAAGAACAGCTGCGGGAATGTTCTGCGAGTCAATGATCAGGGGAAACACCCGAGGCACCAGGCAGAGGTGGAAGCGCGGGGCTTCCCTCGGGGGAAACTGCCTCAGGACAGGGAAGACAAGCAGGCAGACAGGACAGGGCTGGACAGAGGCTGCCCCACGTGCGGCCAGAACCACAGATCCACCAGCAGCCATGCCCAGGTGGCCGTGGAGGAGGGAAGGTCAGCAGGACCCACGAGCCGCCAGCAGCACAGACACAGGTGGACCTGGGAGGACCACACACCTGACCCGGGAGGACCGCACGACCGACCTGTGAGGACAGCACACCCGACCTGTGAGGACCGTACACCTGACCTGTGAGGACAGCACGCCCGACCTGGGAGGACCGCACGCCTGACCGTCAGGACAGCACGCCCGGCCCGTGAGGATCACACGCCCGTCAGGACCGCACGCCCAACCCGTGAGGACCGCACACCCGACCCGTGAGGACCACATACCCAGCCCGTCAGGATCACACGTGTCTCCACTACACGTGAGGCACAGGCCAAAAAAAGGGCCTGCTGCCCGGACCCCGTGCCTTGGGGAAAACCCCCAATGGGAAACTTGTTTCCGGGAGAACTGCTTTCCCTCAGGACGCTCCTGCGCTGTGGCCCAGACAATTTCTAGTTTGTCGGATTCTGTGAACTGCATCTCTCAGGTAATTTTATTTTATAAAGAATTAAAAAGCTGGAATACAAATGGCTGTTCTTCAGAATTCGTTTTCAACCAAAACAATACACCTATCACCCTACCCCGATTCAGCTGGGGTGAGGGTGTGGGCTACAGTCCTCCGACATGGTCAGTGGGATAACATCTTACTCGTAGATTCTAGAAAAGAGTGTTAGGACCTTTTGCAGTGAACAACGGCTTCTTAGGGGCCCATCAACACGTCGTTTTTTCCTCACTTCCTCATGGTGATCAACAGTAGGCTCTTCCTTCTGGCTTGGAAATGCCGGGCCCACATGTCACTCAGATCTACACACACTTGTGGTTCTTGGCCAGTGCAGCCTTGCCTGCGAGGGACACCTGGCCGTGGTGGAGACACTTCTGGGGCGTGGGGTCTGCTAGCTTTGGATGGTGGTGGAGGGGCTGCCAAGTGCACAGGACAGTGGCCCGCGAGGAAGTACATCTGGCCCCAATGTCAGCAGAGCCCAGGTGAGAGGCCTGTTATGCACTCACCAAAAAGTGCCCTCTCTTCATGGCTTAACTTCTGGGGCAGGAAATTATCATGCCTCTAGCTGTGGCTTGGCAGCAGCCTACAAGCGCATGTGGCCAGCACGGTGCTGGGGGGCAGGAGGCTGCTGTGCTGTAACTGGAAGCTAATGCGTTCAGCCAAATGGTGCCTCCACAGCAGGCGAGGGCGGCTTTGCACCCAGCCAGCCACATCGGCTGGGCCTGGAGGAAAAGCCCCTCATGCTGCCCAGCTCTCCTCTTCCTCCCACTAGCCCTCGCCTTGGCTATCCCAACACAGAACTCTGAAAAAGTTACAGGCAGCAAGACATGGACTCAAGGGTGCCCTGTGAAGCAGTGTGTGTCACCAACAGAGTGGCAGGTGACAACTGCAGCCAACTCACATGGCCTCCTCACTGTCCCCTCTCCCTGCTGTGAGCCGGGAAGCTGCCTAAGCTCCCTGCTGGGGCTCCTTGGGTTTAAGGGGTCATGGCAGAGCTGGGATGAGGAGTCAGGCCTCCCGATGCTGGTCCTGCAGAGCACATGGGCCGCGGCTGTAAGCTTTATAGGTGAGGAACAAAGCACAGCTATCATGAATCTAGAATTGGGCATCTTGGTCAGGGCCCCTGAGAAACACTGACCCATTACTGACCTGTGTCCACGTCCTTTGGAAGCTAGTCCACTACGGAGCTATCCTGAAACGCATCTCTGGAAAGCCCTCTTATACCCTGGTTGCCCCAGGTGAACTGCCGTGATGTGGTTCGGCTTTGTGTTCTCACCCAAATCTCATCTCGAATTATAATCCCCATGTGTTGGTGGGAGAGCCTGGTGGGAGGGGACTGAATCATGGACGTCCCCATTGCTGATCTCGTGACGGTGGGTGAGTTCTCATGAGATCTGGTTGTTTCCAAGTGTGTAGCCCTTTTCCCTTTGCTCTCATCTCCTGCAGCCTTGTGAAGAAGGACCTTGCTTCCCCTTTGCCTTCACCGTGACTGTAAGTTTCCTGAGGCCTCCCAGCCTTGCTTCCTATGCAGCCTGCAGAACTGTGGGTCGATTAAACTGTTTTTCTTCCTAAATCACCCTGTCTCAGGTAGCTCCTTAGAGCCATGTGAAAATGGACTGACATGTGCGGATGGTTTATTATTACAATTGCTGGTCGTTATTTCCATTGGATTCTGGGGGTGGCAGGCATCCCTGGGACACCAATCTCCTTTCTCAAAGGGCCGTTCACAGGGATCCTTTTTTTCCCAAGTGACATCAACGCCATCCCCAATGAAGTTCCTGTTTCTGATTTCTGCAGAACCCTGTCCTCATGCGACAGGCACATCTCAGCCGAGAACCTGACCAGCGCGAAAGCCTCACTCCAGCAGATCTGCCTCTGGGACTGGCCACCCGCCACGACTGCAGGCTAAGCCCCATGCCCCCACTTCCTCCCTCCTTTGAGAATGAGTATTCCTACAGAAGCTTTCTGCTCAAAAAAGCCCTCGGACTAGACCCATTTAACTCTGATGTGTAAAGACACCCCACGGCCAGCATAACTTGCGCCTTCTCAAGGTCACAGTCACGAGCGGCACCCACTGCCTCCCCTCCCTGTGTAGCTCCCTCTGCCTCCCACCCTTGCCCATACATGGACCACTCATGTTTCAGCTGTTCTCACTGCATCCTACGTCTATCAAAGCACATTCCCAGCTTTTAACCGTTCACCTAGGAATATCCTGCTGCTCAACAAGTAACTGTTGTCTTCGCATCTCATTTGTGGCATCAAAATGAGAAGTTACTGTGGCTTACGATGTCAGTGCAGAAAATGCTCCACTGGTGAACTTTTGAAAAAGACGTCCGTGATTCTATTGCTCCTCCCAAGCCACACAGGATCTACAGACATTCCTATAGAATAATTTAGGTCTTTAAAACAAAGTAGCTCTCACCCGTGAACCATCAATCCCAGAGGCCTCTGGACTGTGACCCTGTTGGGAGTATCCTGGTTGGAAGGGAAAATTCTCAGGGGTGAGCACCCCAACCCCAAATTGCTATGCAAGGTCCAAGAGGGCTGTCAGCCGCTAGGACTGCCCCCAAGTTTCCTGAGGGCTGGCATCACGCTGGGGTTAAGTGCGGGTTCCGTGGGGGCTCAGGGTACCTTCCAGGATGCAGCCGGGGGCTGGAGGGTACAGCCAGAAGAGACCAGGAAACAGGAGCTAGTAGAAACCCTCAGATTCCAGGAAGGGCAGCAGAGCCACAGTGCCCACTGACCACCAGGTACAGCTGACCAGGGACACGTCAGGGTTCCAGGGGTCCAACAAGGTGGAGACGCGGCAGAGTCCCTGCCAGGAAGCCCCTGGCACTGCACTGCCAGCACCTCATTTAGGAGCACAGCCAGCAGCCCTCCTAGGACAGTGGCACCCGTGTCCTCGCCCCTGAAGTCCATCTCCGGGGGCTCTTGGGAGGCACCTTCACATTCACGCTGAAATTCGGAATTAGAACAACCCAGAGGCCGCACCAGGCAACACCATGAAGTCTGATGCTGGACGTCTGTGTGTGACCCAGGCCCTGTCCCTCGGGAGCTGACCCTGCACAGGGTGTCTGGTCTGTCCAAACTTCTCTTTCCTCAGCTTTCACGTGATCTGAACGTCCAGCTGAAAAGTGTGGTGGTAGTAAACCAGGACGACGTTTGTGAGAGAAAACTGGAAAATCAAGTGCGGGAAAAACGGGACTTGCTATCGCCACAGCAGGCTGCCAGGCGCCTGGAGTCTCAGAGCTCAGGACACTATGTCTTAGTTCTTTTTAACGGCTACACAAGATGCTTATGTAAGCCCGACCCGGAGGAAAATCTCATAAAAGACACAAAACAATCAACATGACATTCAGGGCCCGGTGGCATTCGGGAATTATTCAATTAAAATAAACTAAGACAAAGAATACATTCTAGAAAACCTAAAGCTTTCAAAACAGTGAAATAACATTGGAACGGATTCTCAAGATCGACCTGGTAAAAACGGATTTAAGTGATGACGAAGGATAACAGCAGTGTTTAGTTATGAGAAATGAAAGCGACTAAAGCAGGTAAACAGTGCACAGGACACGCAGCGGGACTTTTGTGTTTGAACCCAGCAGTCTGAGGGACACACACACAGGGAGAGGGCAGGCTAAACCGGGAACGAAGCCGATTTCTGTTTAGAAGTCACCCAGAAGGGGCTGCTGAAGAGGGACTTTCTCCGAGGTCAGCGCTGGCGTTTGCTTGTACGGCTGAATACCTGTGGCCTTTAAGCAGGGATGGTCTCTGACATCTACTCAGCGGCTGGTGCGGCTCTCTCAGGTAGCACAGGGCCCCACCGGGCCTCCCACACACGCCTGTGCTGCCTTTAATTTAAAGTCGAGGGAAGCTCCCATCAATCCAGTCAATTCAGAAAACATCCCTGACTCAATGGGCCACCCTGACATGGAAACCGAGGGAACACAGCAAGGATGTGTGTCAGGAGGCACACGCCCCTTCTAACACAGAGCTAGCCCCGGGGCGCGTGGGGCACACGCCCCTTCTAACACAGAGCTAGCCCCGGGGTGCGTGGGGCACACGCCCCTTCTAACACAGAGCTAGCCCCGGGGTGCGTGGGGCAGCAGCGGCTAACAGCGTTTCCACCGACAAAGCACACAGGAAGTCACGTTTGAAAATATTTTCGAGAAATATTTCATTTGTAATGCACTCCAAAAACACAGAGAAACGACAAACCCACGACTGTCTTACCACATGTGTGTTGGTAGTCATTATCTGAGGGCGGGAAGGGAAGCCAGTGGCAAAAAGAAAAAAGCAAGATACAAATAAAACAAACCCCCAGGGATTAGGCAAACAACCAGAGAGTGAATGTCCACTAGAAAACTACAAATCTGTTCATTGCAAAAGAAGCAGACTTAAGTACGGTGCTTGGGGAAATCTAACACGGGCTCAACGTGGAATTCATTCTCACATTAAAAATGCAATGTCTAGACCGGGCGCACGCCTATAATCCCAGCACTTTGAGAGGCCGAGACGGGTGGATCACGAGGTCAGGAGATCGAGACCATCCTGGCTAACATGGTGAAACCCCGTCTCTACTAAAATACAAAAAAATTAGCCAGGTGTGGTGGCGGGTGCCTGTAGTCCCAGCTACTTGGGAGGCTGAGGCAGGAGAATGGCGTGAACCCGGGAGGCAGAGCTTGCAGTGAGCCAAGATCGCGCCACTGCGCTCCAGCCTAGGGGACAGAGCGAGACTCCGTCTCAAAAAAAAAAAAAAAAACCAAAAACAACGCAATGTCTAAATTGTATAATTCTACCACTAGGTAACGAGCTGATGGTGAAATGTAAGCTACAGAGATAGTCTGAAAACCTCAGCAGGCCAGCCAGGCAGGGTGGCTCACGCCTGTAATCCCAGCACTTTGGGAGGCCAAGGCAGGTGGATCACAAGGTCAGGAGATCGAGACCATCCTGGCTAACACGGTGAAACCCTGTCTCTACTAAAAATACAAAAAAATTAGCCCAGCATGGTGGCGGGCACCTGTAGTCCCAGCTACTCGGGAGGCTGAGGCAGGAGAACGGCATGAACCCAGGACGCGGAGCTTGCAGTGAGCCGAGATCGCACTGCTGCACTCCAGCCTGGGCCACAGAGCGAGACTCTGTCTCAACAACAACAAAACAAAAAACAAAAAACCTCAGTAGGACATTTCCTTCCAGTGACACTGAGCACTCAGGTAATGCGACCCGGAGCGACGTGCATGTGGTGATCGACCCCATTGGGAGGCTGCACGGGCTGCACTGAATTACTGCTTTGACAAAATCATCATATGGGCTTGGGAGGGTTTATTCCCCAGCAGCTGAGTCGGCGCGCTCAAGCTCCGTACTGACCTGCCCGTTGCTCGTCACAGTTGTATTTTCAAACATGAAATAAGCACCAAAGAAGAACACCAGCGCGTCAAACAGTCCCAGGAGCGTCCAGTAGATGAACACACGCCAGCGCAGCAGGGCGTTCTTGGCGACATCCCTGTGTGAGGAGAAAAGTGCACAGTGTGTGTCCTCGAGAATCGGGGCTCAGCGCCTCCCCCGGGCTCCAGGGTGGCCGTCCCTGGACGTTGTCTTCATGGGATAAGATGTGTGTGGCCAGTAAACACGAGGTTTGTGCTCTGGCCACAAATGTGGCATGTCCGTCACAACCAGCATTTTAGTACCCATTCATGTCCTTGGCTAACTTTTGCTTGGATTCTTTCTCTCTCATATTCACTGCAATATCGTCATAGGCAGAGAGATGCAAGCCATGCGCTGCTGCTTCTGAAAGTAACGAACATGGAACACAAGGCACACACCTGACATTCACCGAGCTTGTGACACCTTACGCCTGACGTGACACCTTACGCCTGACGTGACACCTTACGCTTGACGTGACACCTTACGCCTGACGTGACACCTTACGCCTGTTCAGTAAGACAGAATTTACAGGATTCCTTCTGGATACATGTCTAGAACAGTATAGCCTCTCGCGTTTTCTCAGATTTATTCCCAATTATTAAAGACGTACAACAAATTTTTTTATCATCGTCCTTAATCACCTATGGTGATCATTTTTGAGTCCAAGTCATCAAGATCCCACAGAATGGCTAAATATTCCGATGAGGGCAGCGAGGTTGATGCACGGATTCCTGCAGCATCCTGGGCAGGGAAGTGAGTGGTCTTGGCTGTGGTGGTGGATGCAGGAACCACGCATGTGAGAAGATTGCACAGAACTGAACACACATAGACAGGTGTCATGTACACACACGTTCATGAGCACAGGGAAAGCTGGGTGATCTGAATAAGGGAATGGGAGAACGGCATCAACATCAACACATTGGACGTGATGCTGGACTGCAGTTTCTTGCATGTCACCACTGAGGGACATGGGATCAGGGTCCACAGAATCTATTATTTCTTTTGTTTTTTGAGACGGAGTCTTGCTCTGTCACCCAGGCTGGAGTGCAGTGGCCAGATCTCAGCTCACTGCAAGCTCCGCCTCCCGGGTTCACGGCATTCTCCTGCCTCAGCCTCCCGAGTAGCTGGGACTACAGGCGCCCGCCACCACGCCCGGGTAATTTTTTGTATTTTCAGTAGAGACGGGGTTTCACCGTGTTAGCCAGGATGGTCTCGATCTCCTGACCTCGTGATCCACCCGTCTCGGCCTCCCAAAGTGCTGGGATTACAGGCGTGAGCCACTGCGCCCGGCCGGAATCTATTATTTCTTACAACTGTATATGGATGTAAAATTATCTGAAAAATAAAATTTTAATTTATGATAGTGTTTGGCTGTGTCCCCACCCAAATCTCATCTTGAATTGTAGCTCCCATGACCCCCACCTGTTGTGGGAGGGACTTGGTGGGAGGTGATTGAGTCATGGGGGCGGTTTTTTCCCATGTTGTTCTCATGATAGTGTCTAAGTCTCATGAGATCTGATGGTTTTATAAAGGAAAGTTCCCCTGCACACGCCCTCTTGTCTGCCACCATGTAAGACGTGACTTTGCTCCTCATTCACCTTCCGCCATGACTGTGAGGCCTCTCCCCAGCCATGTGGAACTGTGAGTCCACTCAACCTCCTTCCTTCATAAATTACCCAGTCTCAGGTATGTCTTCACAGCAGGATGAAAATGGACTAATACGATTTAAAAGACCATGGAAAACAGTAACATACTGAATCTGCCAGAGACCTTGGGGGGCATTTCTGAAATAGCAGAAAAATATCTCTTCCATATTATTAAAAAAAAATAACTTTTTGGGAGAAAAGACACCCTGAAAACAGAGCTGTTAATTTTTCTTTTTTCTCACTGAATGGAACACACATGGTTTTAAAGGTAACTTAGGCGACAGACTCCCCGGAGTCACAATGAAGAAGACGCTGATACTCCGGCTCCCTTAGAACTGTCAGAAAGCACAGGAAAGTGCAAACTGGCTCCACAACGTTCCAAATGCAGCGTAAACCATTCAGCAAGGCTTAAAGAGTCTCCATTTGAACTATGTTGCTTCCAGTTTAAAGAAGCTCCTGACCCAGCAAGAGTTATCAGTAGATGCTGAATGTTTCTGGCCCTTAACTGGGGTCTGCCAGGTGGCTACTGGAAGAACTGCCAGAGCGCTGCCTAGTTATTCTCTGTGCTCTCAGGAGAGGCTGTGTGGAGGATGGTACCTGTACAGGGTCGGGTCTCTCTTGAGCACGTCGATGCCAATATGCTGCTCCATGAGGCTGTACAGGAGGATGGGGAGGGAGGTGAAGCTGATGTTGTAGAGGGTCAGATACGCGGTGTCGTACAAAGTCTGTAAGAGGAAAGTCACAAGGAAGTGGCGCCTCAGTGCATTGTTACAAACTTTTTGGATCTTTTGATTAAATATATTTTCTTTCTGAAATGCCTAGAAAGACCAGAGCACTTTTCAAAGCTTAACAATATAAACTAGGGTCTGTGAGATCAACTGTGATTTCAGGATGAAAGTCACAGCTGGCAAAAAGCCTAACACTGACTCACCCCATTCTATCAGCACAAACTTCAAGAAAAAAAAAAAAAAAAAGGAAAAAAGTCATAGAAAACATTTGCAATTCTGATTGCCGTCTTCAAGCTTCAGTGACTCTGGTCCCAGTCACTTCCCATGAAGGCAGTTGGCCCGCCAACCACTCAGCACACGAGTGACAGAAGGAGGCGTCCATCTAGGGCAGGTGCCCGGGGAGTCCTTTACCCCTCCTGGATGGGAACTGTCTTCTTCCCCTATGGGCACACTGCACACGTTAACGTGCCAGGCACCGGGGTGGCCCATGTCCACAAGGACCTCGAGTTGGAGTTAATTCTTGCAGTGGTGTCAGAATGCCCAGCTTGGTACTGCTGGGCCCTGGGGAGACCACATAACCATTAGCCCTCATCTCAGGGCCAGAGCAGTTTCAGAAGACACAGAATAAGGGGCCTCCAGGACGGCAACTCCTCAGCACTGCGGCCCCCACCCCACGCCGGACCTTTCACCCCCGTCTGCTGCTGGGCACCCTGGCTTCCTTGCAATGCCGGGGAGTGCTGCTGATTCCCAAGTCTCCTCTCCCCATGGCAGCCACCCACTGGGGGAAGGAAAAGAAGGCTCAGACAGCCTGTCCCTGAAGACCGTAGGACTGACCTGTTGTGAAAACCCACAGAAGAACTGGTATAAAAACTGAGGGAAGATGAAGCAGACATTCTGAAAGGCAAGGCAGAGCTATTAGTTCAGTGATGGGGCAGAGGGAGGCAGCTGCCACTTCCAGCGTGGCCTGTCCCACAGGGGAGGAGGGATCCACGTGTGCCCAGAGTGCGGGAGAACAGCACTAATGGGTTCTAGAAAGTCTTCTCTTATTTCAGGGGCAACTGAAATGCACATGTGACCACGTTCTGGCCACTCTGAGGACAATGTATAGGGGAAATTTGTCAGCTCCAAGAGACACAAGAAGGCAATGCAGGTATCAGTATAAACAGGAAAGAATCGAACTGCACAGTGAATAAGGAATTCTAAAATACCATTCCTCAAACATTTCCACCTGAAAGGTTCTCATTGGTTCCACACTCAATTCTGTGGAGGGGAGAAAAGGACTGGGGGTCTCCCGTGGCACAGCAGGCTCTCCTCATCCTCGGGGGTACATTCCCAGACCCGGGGGGGGATGAAGACTCTGCGGACGGTCCTGAACCCTGTCTACACTGTAGATGGGTATGTGTGTTCCTACACATACACACCCATGACAAAGTTTTATTTATAAAGTAGGCGCAGTAGAGAGTAACAACATAACTAAAATAATATACCATCATCAAAGGTACATGAATTTGGTCTCTCCCTCCTCCTCTTAAAATTTATTATCGGGTCGTATTCACCATTCTTCTTCTTGTGATCTGTCAACCTGGTCACCAAGACAGCTACAGAGTGGCTGAGGGGCAGGTAGTGTACACACAGCATCGGCACACCAGACGGGGGGACAAGCCACATCCCAGGAAGGACAGAGCAGGACGGCATGAGGCTTCATCACGCTGCTCGGAATGGCATGCAATTTAAAACTTAGACCCTGTTTATTTCTGCAATTTTCCATTTGATATTTTTGGGCCTGGGTTGACTGTAGGTAATGGAAACTGTAAAAAGCAAAGCCACGGCTAAGCGGGAGATGACTGCAATCAGATTCACCCCTTCCTTTCTGACAGTTGCTGCTACCTAGAGATCAATGACCTCTTGTGGCATCAAGTGGTTCAGACAAGGGTCGTGCCAGCCTGTGCGTGATCTGCTGCTGAAATTGTGAGGGGGAGCGGCGATCCACCTACCTTATAAAAGAAGTACTGCACGAGCTCAGATATCCTAATGTAATAAAAATGCCCGTGAACAAGCAGCATCTTCTTCAAATGCTTAAACTTTGGGATTGCATAGTCGCTGTTCCTGGCAGCCTGGCGGCCTTCCTTGCCGATGACACCTAGAAGACGGAGGTGATGGAGCTGAGGAAATGCTTTCCGCACACCATGCACAGGGCAGGGATGGGGAGAAGAATGGATGAAACCATCATCACGAGCCTTCCTGGTCACACATGAGGGTGATGATGGGGGTGTCCTGAATGCATCTGTATGCTGCCATGGGCCTCTGTCTAGCGGAGGAGTGACCTGGCCACCAGGACGTGCCAGCAGCAAGGACGAAGCTCACCTATGCCCACGTGCGCTTCCAGAATCATGCTGACATCATTTGCGCCGTCGCCAACTGCTAACGTAATTGGGTGCTCTTTTGAAAATTTGATTAATTTAACAATCTGCAAAAGAAAGAAAGGCAGCGTTTATCTTCACTATTCCACTTCTGAACAGGTTATTCATTCACTAGGCAGAAATAATGAAGATGTAAAGTTAGCCTAGGCAAATAAAAAAATTATCTACTTGAGCTAATTTACGACATTCTGTTTTCTCCATATAGGATAAAACTTTTTTTCATACTGAAAACAAAACAAAATAAAGTAAAGGAAATGAAATATGATTAAAATGATGTGGGCTGGAAAAGGCTGGTAGACAAACTTTGGCAGTACAGACGTGAGATATATGAAGTAGTTTGTGGTTATTGTTATATTCATCTATTTAAATATATGGAAAAATGTGTAAATACTGGGAAAATACATTTAAATATACAGGGGCAAATGTGAACCCTGGATTCTGTTAGAAGACATCACTATTCCAAAGTACTTCAAGCTATTTGGTATAAAGCATCTATTTCGAAAACTAAACTATTCCTAATGCTATTTTAATTTTCAAATTTGTAACATGCAAAATCAAATAGGACAATTGTGTGTAAAATAATTTCCAAGTTTTAGTCAATTTCTTTTCCCCCCATGTATGTGCCTAAATGTAACAGTTCAAGATATGACTGAAGAGATGGGGAAACGTGGGGGTGCCTTGTTTCAAGATAGGAAACTGAATGAGACGTTTCAAAAGCCAGTTGAGAACCTAAAAAAGTACTGTGGAATACATGAAGAGCAAATGGTAAACCCTGAGTTGCTGCTCCGTTCGGGAAGTAATCCTGTAAGGTTTATGTGCAGTTACACATGTGAGGGAGAGAACATCAAACCGTCTTCCCCACATGGAAGGTCTGTGAATGCTTGAGGCTCAGCTTGTCGTCCTGAGGACCCTGGCTCCGTGTTTTTGGCGAAATTGACAGATTAATGCACCCACGGGCACCAACTCTCAACTTTTCACCTCCTTGGTTTCCAGAGTTTGTGTGAGACGTCTTTTACTTTAAACACTGGGCTGCTCTGACCAGTTATGGATTTACTCATGAACAGGTCAAGAGAAATTGACGTATCGTGTCTAAAATGTGGTATAACGAAGCTGGAACTTTTCTAGGCTTCCTGATATCAGAAAGACATCCATGTTTACACGTATATTCCATAGTGCTTTTAAAGTGTTTACAGAAAAAACTTCGGTGTGTGTTTCCCACAAGAACATGGGCGCGTGAGACATTCGGAGTTTGATGGACAAGACAAGTTGAATCCTCATGGCATTTCTCAACTGCAGCCTTTTGGGCAAATTATTCCCATTTGTAAAGCTGGTGCCCTCATTCGCCTGAAAGGGTTAGTTTGAGGCTAAAAGCATTTGTGTCTGTAGGAGGCACACACTAGGTGCTCAATAATGTCAGCTCCCTTCCCCTAAACCTTTAGTGTAGATTCTCAGGAGTGACTGAGGCAGCTTTTTTTTTTTTAACAGAAGTCAGCCAGGGCAGCTGTCCTGGCCGCTGCATCTGGAAGGGTCACACGTCAGACTGGTCAACACCCACTAATCACTGAGCCTGGCCCAACAAGCAAAACAAGATCTGCATTTTAAATCTCTACCATGGTTACTTCTCTTTTCAACAGGCGGTACCCTGCTAGGCTTTTTAACAATCTGCGGTGGTGAGACCTAATGGAAGGTTCAGTGTTTCGGACACCCCGACCACCAGCTATCGAGGACGGGCGGGCAGCACCTGGGCCTTCTGCAAGGGTGCCATGCGGCAGCAGAGCACTGCGCTGCAGCTCCGGCAGATTTCCAGGAAGAGCTCCCTGTAGTTGCTGGAACTCCCGTCTTCGCGAGGCTTCATGATGAGAGACAGCGCAGCTCCGTCGATAATCAAGCCGTAGTCCTGCATATCTGCTGAGAGTCTGTCAGAGGACATGAGTCAGAAAGACGCTCAATCACTAGATCTAGAGATTTTAGAAGACTCCGTATTTCTTTGGATGTCGACAGATGCTACAAATCCATGGGATTAAGAAACGAGTGTTTCTTGTTTTATCACTACAAATCTTTATAGCATTGAATGTAACATCTTTGTCGACATGTAAGAGTGTATTTAGTGAAACCTTCCTATTTTAGGTAAAGCAAGTGCACGCTCTGTTTGTGGACTCGTTAAGTCCCTGTACTTTTGAAACAACAGGAAGGCGTTCATCTTGCAGTCTAAGACCTTGGTCAGTCTTTATTCTCAACCTGCTTGGTCACAGTCTTTATTTGTATAGCTAAGTCCTTGGGTTTCTGCCTGGATGACCTAAGTTGGAAAGAATGTGGTCATAATCTCCTCTTTGCTGGGTTTCAAAATGACAAGGAGGCTGGATGCGATGGCTCACGCCTATAATCCCAGCACTTTGGGAGGCTGAGGCAGGCGGATCAACTGAGGTCAGGAGTTCAAGACCAGCCTGGCCAACATGGTGAAACCCCATCTCTATTAAAAACACAAAAATTAGCCGGGTGTGGTGGTGAGCACTTTTAATCCCAGCTACTTGGGAGGCTGAGGCAGGAGAATTGTTTGAACCTGGGAGGCACAGGTTGCAGTGAGCCAAGATCACGGCACTGCACTCTAGCCTGGGTGACGGAGTGAGGCTCCATCTCAAAAACAAAACACAAAAAGCAAACAAAGAAAACAAACAAGGAACACCTCTAATCCCTAAAAGGAGTTTTGCAGATTGCAGATCAGGTAGAGGGAATTATCTGTGCTATTTATGAATAACTTAACATTTGTGTAAATTAGACAGCTGCTTTTGCTTTATGTACATGAATGAAACTCAAATGATTCAAATAAAATCTAATCTCAGATAATGCATCTAACACCAGTAAGGACAGCATCGATAAAATGTGTCTGAATAAACTACTGAATATTCTTGGGGAAAAAACAACTCTTGGGCATGCACTGCTTTGTCTCAGACGAACAACCATGCATTATTAATGTCTCCACTTCCTCCAGCAGATGTTTGAAGGTGCCTGCAGCACAGCCCCTAAGTCTCAGAAGCAGATGAGAATTATCCTACTCAAAATATTTTATCAATCATGTCTTTTTGTATCTGTTACCCGGCAGTCTGAAACCGAACATATACACACGTATGTGAAAAAGACACGTCACAACTGCTGGAAAAACCAGCCCGTCTTGTTCCCAGTGTTCACCTGACCCGTAAGAAGCTGGCATTAATGTCCCAGGGGAGAACCGAATTCCCAGTAAGGACAATGTGGTTCCCCCACTCGCAGGTGAAGGCCATTGGGTCTGAAGCCCCTTCTGAGGGAGTGGGGGTGGGGGCGGGGACGCGCTGCCTACCCTGAGAAGTTGTCTCTGGTCAAGCTCCCGCTGTGGCGCAGGACCGTCTTGCTCAGCTCGAACAGGACGTCGTGCAGGCTCTGCTCCTCGATCCTCTTGGTGGTCAGCTCCAGCAGCTGCGTGTTCCTGCGGAAGAGCTTGCAGGCATAGCATGTGGCTGCGGCCGTCTCCATCTTGTCTCCCGTGAGAACCCAGACCTTGATCCCAGCCTTTTGCAGGGCCTCGATGGTGTCTGCAGCTTTCTCCTGCAGCCTGAGGGAGGCAAAACCAAACACAACACAGAGAAAAGTCAGTGCTGACCCAGGAAATCCAAATAAGGAACTGCAGAAACTTGCAAAGCTGACAAAATATTGCAGCCCCTCAAAATCAAAACGTGCCATGCTGTGGTTCATGATCTTACCATAAAGTACCTGAACTGGCTTCTGAAGGTCTGAATTAGTGTTTCACAGCAAAACACTTCATAACAGCAGAGAGATAAACATGGATCAAACATTTGAGATGGAAAGCGCTGTCTGGTGTCACTGATGTCTGACAAGCCTGGCAGTTTTCTGTGTAGCTGGGACTCACTACCTGGGGAGGGTTTCAGGAAATTATAACTACCACCAAAAATGTCTCAACCATGGAAAGATGGGATCTGGACTCAAGGTGGTCAGGAATATTCATTATCTTTTGTTTTGTATAAACTGTTCTAAGTTTGTCACTTAGAACCCACTTGGGGTCCATGTACCTCTAAATAAAATAAGATACTGAGAATAATACTAGTGATTCTATGGCCAACAGGTATCATGGGCTTGCCACGTGCCAGGCCCATGTGACACTTTCTGTGTGCATTCTTTCATGCTCACCACTATGTCATGAGTAAGGACGTTAGCATCACACCCATTTTACATACGGAAAACCCAAAGCCTGCAGATGCTACAGAAGGTATCCAGGGATAAGCGGCTCTTCTGACACCGGTCAGGCCACTTCCCTCTCCTTGGGTGATCTGGGGTCAAAACCATGTTTGCCTCATTTCGGGGCCAGCATTTTTTCTAGGTTTTAGACTTTACTTTCGTGTGCAGGAACATGTAATGCTTCCGGAAAGCATGAAAGGAAAGGATTTAAATTCTAACTGGAATGATCTGGTTTTCTGGGAAGAACTTCCTAGCTAAAAGTCTCAAGATCAGACAATCATAGTACTCTATAGATGGAAAAAACGCCTCTAATTTTATGTGTGTGTGTATGTATATGTATATATATGTGCGTGTGTATATATGTGTGTGTGCATATATATAGAGAGAGAGAAAGAGAGAGAGAGAGAGAGCACGAGAGCAAGAGAACGCCTTGTTATGCTGCCCAGGCTAGGGTACAGTAGTATGATCTCAGCTCACTGCAGCCTCCAACTCCTGGGCTCAAGTGATCCTCCCTCCTCAGCCTCCCAAGTAGCTAGGACAACAGGTGACTGCTACCATGCCTGATTAATTAAAAAAAAAAATTCAAGAGATGGGATCTCACTATGTTGCCCAGGCTGGGCTCAAACTCCTGGCCTCAATCAATCCTCCAGCATCAGCCTCCCAAAGTGCAGGGATTACAAGCGTGCTGCACCGGGCCTGGCCCTGTTTACAAGTGTGCCCCACTGGGCCTGGCCCTATAACTCGACTCAAAAGGAAGCTGAAGCTCAGAGACGTTTTGCACTTGCTGACTGGAGATTTTAAGGGAATAATTTATAAGCATCATCACTTCAGAGCCACTGAGACCCCCCGCCCCTGCCACCAGGCATTAACTCTCCACTTTTCTACATTCCCAATCCAGTCAAGTCAACCTGCCCCCGGCTCCGGGGGCTCTGTCCCATCTGCTCTGCGGGAGGCATCCCCATGCTCCTCCACCACGGCCTCTAAAGATGGACCCAGCTACTCCCCAGGCAAAGACCATCCTACGGACACCCCTCTCCTCCTGGACAGACAGCAGGTGAGTGGCTGGCCATGAGAGCAAGGCCCCACCTCCCAGCAGCACCAGTAACAAAGCCTTTCGGCAGTCGTGGCCCTGCGCTCTGAAGCCTTCCTGTGTGCAAGGCGCGTTCTTTACACGGTGCTCCGTGCGCTTACTCTGGACTGAACGGGGGAGCATGACTTCAAAACAAAACACAAAACCACCAAACAAAACTTCCCACTTCACCTAATACTCCCTTCAGATTGAGAACTCGCGGAATATTTGTTCAACACACTCAGAAAATGCAGGGTTAGTGATGAGGATTTCAGTTTTGGACCAAAATGGATCTTAAAGATTTTCAAACTTGATGCTTTTAACTTCTAGGAGATAAACTCCTAGTAAACTTCCTGAAGTTTCTCCTTCATTCTCATCAAATGGAGCATTTTTTTTCCTCCTCCATTCCTACAAACCACTGAAATCCATGCCTTTCACTTAGCTCTGAAGGTGCCATGTGGAGCTGATGACTGTTTCTTAGTGGCCTCGGCCTCAAACAACTTTCAGTCTCCATTGTGGGGCTGGGGCACACTGGCAACTCTCGCCTTAGAGGTACCTGAAAATCTGTAATTGGTAATTTTGCTGGTTATGATGATGATTAAATTTTCTACTTCGTTATTTTAAGTTTTTTCAAATAATGATAAACACATTGAGTATGTAATGACCTAAGAAGTAATACCAGTATTTGGAAAGAACTAGCAACGAGTTTAGGAACAGAGTTAGTTGTCGATTCCATTCTAAAGAGTAATTACAGCCGGGCATGACTGCTCATGCCTGCAATTCCAGCACTTTCAGAGGCTGAGGTGGAAGGACTGCTTGAGGCCAGGAGCTTGAGACCAGCCTGGGCAACATAGTGAAATCCTATCTCTACAAAATATATGAAAAATTAGCCAGGCATGGTGGTATGTGCTTCAAGTTCTAGCTACTCAGGAGGCTGAGAAGGGAGGACAGCTTGAACCTGGGAGTTTGAGGCTGCAGTGAGCTGTGACGGTGCCACTGCACTCCAGCCTGGGCAACACGGCAAGATGCCATCCCTTAAAAAAAAAAAAAAAAAGAATTTGTAAGAGTCCTTCTATCTTGCCTGTTCATGATATGAAAAAGCTGTTTTCACTACTTCCTGGGAAAGTGTGCTTTCAGGCATCTTATTCATGGATAACAAAATATCCCACAGGCATGACCTTCCTGACATGACTCTAGCATGTAGCAAGACATCTAGCCTCTCCCTGAGCAGCAAACACGCCCCGTTTGATGTGCAGCTGGCCTCCCTCCCTTCCACTCGCCCTCACACGCCCTGGGCCGTCAGCCTGCATCCTAGTTTGTCTCTCAGGACGGGGTGCGTGTGTTTACTTTACCGGTCCTCAACAGCCGTGGCACCAAGCAGAATAAGATCTTTCTCTATTTGCTCATAGGCTTCTGCTAACTTTTTCTCTCGATCTTGAAGGGCCACTTTGGCAGCCTGCAGCAGTTTACAAATGCCTTCATATTCTTCTTGGATCAGCCTCTTATAAGCAACACACAAAGTTCGGAGCCCCTCCTGCAGAATACAACGCAGCGTTTAGCACAAATTCAAGGTGTCACTTGCTGAAATATTACGCTCCATGGCCTTCCCAGTATCCCTTCTCTCATTAGAAAAACTAACCCAGGAATTGTAACCCTTTCAGAACTTACAGTACTAAGTAAACAAAGAAAGATTATAACTCAACCAACTTTCGAAAGGAGTAAGTCATCAACAAGTGAATTATTTAAGTCCACATTAAATATAAAGAATCATTATGGATCACAGACTAGAAAGCCTGGAAATCCGTAACAGAAATCAGGGTCATCTACCAAAAGATAAACTTCATTCCTTTACTTTGACAAATGCAGAGTTAAATTAAACCTTTTTTTAAGGATAATCATTTGTAATTTTACGGGCAATATCAAGTGATATTTCTAAAGTAACCATGTTTTATGCGGGAAGTTTGTAAGGTGGTTGTTCTTTCACAATGAAGGAAGCCTGCCAGGTTATTTATCAAAATCATCAGTTGCCCGGGAACATAAGAAATTAAGAATCACAAATTCTTTACTGTGATCACGATTCTGGATGTCACCACACAGAGAGAATGCAGCCGCCACCAGCAAGACACAAGGAAGGGGGGCAGAGGCTGAAGCAGCCACAACGGGGTGGTTCTCAGATGAACCTCTTCATTCCGTCAGTCAAGGCTGCTGAGGGCGACCGTCACAGAGGTTTACCGGATGATCTAGGGTGTTTCCCTTCCCTTTTCCCTGCTCCTTCAGCCCCAGCCCTACTGATAGCAAAAGAACCACAATCCTCCCAAATAACCATTTTAAAATCTGGGAGAATGCTGGTTTTTAAGAGTTTAATCATGTTTCCCATTCTATGGATGAAGCGTCCCCTAACTCTCAGGGAAGGCTCGTATTGATCACCAGTTCCAGACCTCTTAATTCGTGTGAAGGACAGAACTGACACTGGGTCGATGGCTCTCATGGCCCTTGAGCTCTCAAAAGCCAGAAGGGGAAAGGGGGAGTTGAAGAAGTGAGAACACAAGACAGGGTCTATGCGTGCCTGAGCCCTGTTCGCTAGGAACACTCTTAAACTCCTTCCTTCCCATCCTCCAGATACTGTCTCCTGGTCAAGAATAAGTGAGAAGGCAGTGGACCTGTCTCAGAGGAAAGCAGCCCTGAACAAACACCGCTCAGCCGCCCCAGCCTCACCTCCTGCTGAGCATACCACCTTGCGGCTTTCTGCTCACGGGTTTGCCTCTATTGTTAGGCGCTGGGTTCCCTGGCTGTGGACGCTGCGTCTGACTTCATCACTGAATCCCTAGCACACAGCCCAAACCCAACAACTTTTGCTGAATAAATAAGTGGTTGAAATTAGACCTTTTGTGCACCTGGTCATCAAGTTACAGACTGGAGACATAAATGCGAATTGCACAATGAATTCTCTGACTTTTCCTAAGAGGCAATAAAACATACAAGATACACAGCTTCAGTCTGAAACCAGAAAAACTGCATAACAAGAAAATGGTTTTATAGGATAATAACCCAGAGTGGCCCCAGAACTTAGGTTGCTGTGAGTGGTAAGCAGAAGCTTTTGGAAATAAATGTTTCTGCTTTTAAAAGTCAATCAGGGACTTTCTCTTGTGGTAACACAGAAGAGAAATCCCCTTTTTTTTTTTTTTGAGACGGAGTCTCGCTGTGTCGCCCAAACTGGAGTGCAGTGGCCGGATCTCAGCTCACTGCAAGCTCCACCTTTTGTGTTTACGCCATTCTCCTGCCTCAGCCTCCTGAGTAGCTGGGACTACAGGCACCCGCCACCTTGCCCGGCTAGTTTTTTGTATTTTTTAGTAGAGACGGGGTTTCACCGTGTTAGCCAGGATGGTCTCGATCTCCTGACCTCGTGATCCGCCCGTCTCGGCCTCCCAAAGTGCTGGGATTACAGGCTTGAGCCACAGCACCTGGCCAAGAAATACTTTTATCTATTCCTCCTGCTAAGTACTACAAAAACCATGGACACAGCACATAAAACAAAACCAGATAAATACACTACAAGAAAACTGTAGAACAATATCCCTTAGAAATATAGATGCAAATATCCTCAACAAAATACTAGCAAACTGAATCCAATGGCACACTAAAAGGATCATACACCACGACCAGGTGGGGTTTATTCCAGGAATGCAAAAGTGAGTCAGCATATGAAAGTCAACGCAATATATGACATTAATAGAATGAAAGGGAAAATCCCACATGATCATCTCAACTGATACAGAAAAGGCATCTGAAAAAAATCCAGCCCCTTTTGGTGATAAAATCCCTTAATAAACTGGGTAGAGAAGAAACCTCCTCAACGTGGTAAAAACCACTGAAGTGAAAAACCCAGCTGGGCGCGGTGACTCATGCCTCTAATCCCAGCACTTTGGGAGGCTGAGGTGGGCGGATCACCTGAGGTGAGGAATTCAAGACCAGCTTGGCCAGTGTGGTGAAACCCCCTCTCTACCAAAAATACAAAAATTAGCCAGGTGTGGTGGTGCATGCCTGTAATCCCAGCTACTCAGGAGGGTGAGGCAAAAAAATTGCTTAAATCCAGGAGGCAGAGGTTGCAGTGAGCTGAGACCGCGCCATTGCACTCCAGCCTGGGCAACAAGAGCAAAACTCTATCTCAAAAAAAAAAAAAAAGAAAAACCTACAGCTAACATCACCCTCCACAGTGAAGGACTGAAAGCTTTTCCATAGGATCAGGAACAAGACAGGGAGATGCCCGCTTTTGCCACTTCTATTCAACAGAGTATTAGATGCTCTAGTGAGAGGATTAGGATATAAAGAGAAAAAGAAAGTTTCCACATTAGAAAGGATGTCTTTCTAAGGCCTCTCCATTTGCAGATGACATGATCCTATATCTAGAAGACCATGAAGAATGTGCCCCCAGGCTAACTGAATTCAGCAAAGAAGCACGGTACAAAGTCAACACATGAAAACTAGTGGCATTTCTATACACTACCAATGAAAAATATGAAGAGGAAACTTTTAAAAAATTCACTTATAGTAACATCAACAAGAATAAAATACTTAGGAATAAATTTAACCAAGGAAGTGAAAGACTCGAGGCTGAAAAATACCAAAGTTTGCTGAAATAAATGATAAAATACCTAAATAAATGGAAAGGTATCCCATGTTCATGGATTGGAAGACTTAATATTGTTAAGATGGCAACGCTACCCAAAGTGATCTACTGATTAAACGAAATCCCTATCAACATCCCAATGGCTCCTCCCTCCCGCCCTTCCTCTGTTTCTTTTTTTTGAGACAGGGTCTTACTCAGTTGCCCATGGTAACATGCAGTGGTGCCATCATGGCTCACTGCTGCTTTAAACTTCTGTGCTCAAGCAATCCTTCTACCTCATCCTGCCTGGTAGCTAGGACCACAGATCTGTGCCACCACCCCTGGCTGATTTTCCTTGTGTATGATTTGTAGAGACAGGGTCTTGCTATGCTTCCCAGGCTGGTCTCAAACTTCTGGCCTCAAGTGATCCTTCTGCCTCAGCCTCCCAAAGTGCTGGAATTACAAGTATGAGCCACCGTACCTGGCCCCCAGTGGCATTTTCTGCACAAATGAAAAAGCCCATCCTAAAATTCCTATTAAATCTCAGAACAGCCAAACCATTTTATAGAAGAAGAACAAATCTGAAAGACTCACACATCCTGGTTTCAAAGCCTGATAGAAACTGACAGTAATCAAAACAGCAGGAACTGGGATAAAGACAGATGTAGAGAGAATGGGATGGAACAGAGAGCCCAGAAATAAACCGCCAGGTAAGTGGTCAAACGCTTTCCAGCAAGGGTGTCAGGATCACTCAGTGGGAGAGGAGAGTCTTCACCAAACGGTGCCAGGAAAACTGGATAACCATACACAGGGGAATCAAGTAGGACCCTCCCTTTACAAAAGATGTAAAAATTAGCCAAACAAGGACTACACTCCTAAATTCAAGAGCTAAAACTAGACAACTTATAGAAAAACACACAGCAGTGGCCAATCTTCATCATCTTGGATTTCACAGCGGTTTCCTCGACATGCGCTGACAGCAAGCACAGCCACCGAAAGGAGAAATCAACTGGACTCGAAGGACACACAGGCCCCTCTGGACTGTCTCTTTACTTATTGTCACTTCCCCTAAATCTGTAATTATTTCAAAATAAAATGCTGCCAACCGAGGGGGCCCTTCAAGTGCCCAGCTCACTGCCCAGACCCAGCTCACTACCCGGAGAGCTTCCAGGCCGAGGCTTGGGCAGGGGAATGAAGCCGGAGCCGGTGAATTCTGAGTTACGGGGCGGACCTGGGCATCAAGGGAACAAGTATCAGAATTCCCAGGATGAGTGGATGCCAGAGGCTGTGGATGGCCCCTCAAGCACCTGCAGTTGTGAGGAAGCTCCTGGAGGCCAGGAACAAGCCAGGAGGAGGAGGGTGGGACAGCCTGCTGCCAGGAGGCATGGCCACTCGCCAGGCACAGCGCTTGGGGCCTGGCAGCCTGGGGAGCACCACCCAGGGCAGGCACTGCTGTGGATCTGCTGAACATCATGAAGGCGTGGCCTGAAAGGAACAGAAAGGAACAGCTGCACCCCAGAACAAGATTTAAGATCTCCAGGAGGACCACGATACCCAGAATCCAACAAAGCTCACAGGCCACCAGCATGCAGGCGCACCGTCCCTGCCCCAAACAAGGGGACTGTGCAACTGCTGTGGCTGGCCCAGAGCTGGCAGCAGGGGTGCCATTAGCGAGGAGGATTTAAACAGTCACTGCCACCGGATCACACACGCCCCATCCATTAGCGAGGAGGATTAAACAGTCACCGCCACTGGATCACACATGCCCCACATTAAGCAGGGGAATGAGGATACAAAACATGCTGGCGGAATTTCTAGACATGAAAACTCCGACGTCTGAGGGGAGGGGTGTCCTGCGTGGGGCGCTGACAGGTTAGACGCTGCATGGAAAAGACTCATGACGTGGCAACAGAAACTGTCTCTAACGACACGTGGAAAAGCTTCAAGGGAGAAGCCTTCGTAAGCAATGAGAAAACATCCGGGAGTCGAGTACGTGGATCACTGGAACTGCTGAAACGGAGTGGGGAAGAAAAATATCTGTAGAATAATTGCTGAAAAATTTTAAACTTGATGCAACTCCACAGATCCAAGATGCTCAAGACTGCTGAGCAAAGACACACAACATCACCCCACAAAGGCATCCCATCACGAAACACCTGAAAAGCAGCCAGAAAAGGGAAGCTGTGGACAGAGAAATGCAGACGCTGTGACAGCAGGGTCCCCAGGAAAAAAGGTCACATCAGCCCAGCCCAGACACGCAGAGCAGGCGACCTCCAGCAGCTGCTTCCGCAACAGCCCCAACTGGAAACAATCCATGTCCGCCAACAGGCGGAAGAATCAAGAAACGGGCCCGTCCGTAGAAAAAACCAGTACTGCAAGTGCTCGGCAAATGAACTAGCACTGCTGGTGCCGGCAACTGGACTGAAGTAGTACTGCTAGTGCCGGCAAACTGACTGGTTAGTAGCTGGGCTAGTTCAGCAAGACTGGACTGGTTGTAAGGCGGCACTAGTGTCCAGCAACGTGGACTGGTTAGTACTGCTAGTGCCAGCAACTGGTTAGTGCCACTAGTCCTGGTGCAGCTGGACTGAATAAGTAGCCGCTGTGCCTGGTAACTGGACTCGGTTAGTAGCCGCTAGTAGGCCGGCCAACTGGAGATGGTCAGCACGCATTAGTGCTGGCAACTGGACTGGTTATTACTGGCTAGCGCCTCGTAACTAAACTGGTTAGTAGCTGGCTAGTGCCGCAGCAACTGGACTGGTTAGTACTGCTAGTGCCCCAGTAACTGGACTAGTAGTGGCCAGTGCCCAGAAAGCTGGACCTGGTATGCACTAGTGTCCAGCAACTGGACTGGTTTACGTACGCCTAGGGGCCGCAGCAACTGGACTAGTACGCACTAGGCACCTGGAAACTGGCTGGTTAGTACCCGCTGGTGCGCTGGCACTCGGACTAGTACTACTAGCGCCGGCAACTGGGACAGGTCAGTACCGCTTTTTAGTGCCCGGGCAACTGGACTGGTCAGCACTGCTAGCAGCTGGTAACTGGACTGGTTAGTAGCCACTGGTGCCTGGGGCACTTGCTAGTACTACTAGTGCCCGGCAAACTGGACTGGTTACTAACGGCTAGTGGCCCAGTACTGGACTAGTACTGCTAGCGGTTGGCAACTGGACTGATTAGTACTGCTAGTGCCTGGCAACTGGACTGATTAGTATCACTAGCACCTGGCAACTGGACTGGTTAGTACCGCTAGTGCCCAGCACTTGGACTAGTACCGCTAGTGCTTGGCAACTGCATGAGTGCTGCTGTTCATCACACCAGAAACGAACAGGCCCACATGGCCGAGCCTCAGCAGTTATGGGAGTGAAAGATGCTGGATGAAACAGCCGCCTTTTGTGATTCTGCTGATAGGAAGCTCCAGAAGGTGGGCACGAGTCTGTAGTGATGGCGAGTGGAGCGGTGGTCTGCAGCGAGTGGGAGTTGGCAGGGATGGGAGTATGAGGGCGCGAGACAGTCTCTGGGGTGAGGGACGTGTCTCCGTCCCAACAGGCAACGCTTCCACGTGTGCATTCGTGTGTCAACGCCCTTGTTGCTGTCACATTTTAAATATGTACAGATGAATGTATGGCAATTACATCTCAAGAAGGCTTTCGAAACAAGCAGCAAATGGACTTTAAAATCATCACAATTCACATAATCCATATGCAGGACGCTTGTGCTACTCAGAGGAACCTGCTCAGCTTTCGTCCCGCAACTCTGTGGCTGGAGGAAGTCAGTGCTATTATTTTCCAGATCCCGCTTGGAGAAGTTCAACAATCCTAAACCTGCTGCTGATTTATGGATTCCTGTTGGTTCCAAGGCAGCTACTTTGTAGTGCTAGTTGTTGTTTTAATAGATACTTAAAGGTGAATGATCTGCACATTGACAGCATTCCACGAAGTTCAGAGCCGCTCTGGCTGCTGCAAGCACACGCTCACGCGTGAAAGGGCTCCTGTCCGTCAGCAGGAATTCTTAATGCTCTGACATCTGCAGTAATCAAGTGTTGAGACTGACAGTGAGGACAAAGGTTGCTTTATTCATAAATGGTAAGTGAAGGCAGCGCTGAGCACTATGGCCTCTAGTCCAAGGTTCTCTTGGCTCAGCCTTCCTTGGAAGTCTTGTTCCCAGTGCGTAGCCATTCTGGCCAGCGTCATTTTGGACCTCTGGGAGGACAGCCTGTCAGTCACTGTTTCCTTCTCATGAAAAGATGAAGAAGGTGTGAGACGAGGGGCTGCCCTGGGCTGGAGTGAGGGAGAAGACCCCAGGGTGGCATCGGGAGAAGGGTGCAGACGCCGTGGGACAAAGCAGCCACATGGAGAGCAGAGGGAGCGCACCCACCCAGCCACGCGTCACCTAGCCACGCGTCGCCCAGTGTTAGGGCGTCTGACGGGAGGGAGCGTGTCCACCCAGCCACACATCGCCCCACCACGCATCACCCAGCCACGCGTCACCCAGTCACACGTCACCCTGCCATGCGTCACCCAGCCACACATCACCCAGCGTTAGGGCATCTGATGGGAGGGAGCGCGTCCACCCAGTCACGCATCACCTGGAGTTAAGGTGTCTGACGGGAGGGAGTGTGTCCACCCCAGCCACATGTCTGACGGGGAGGGGAGGCCCTGCTGTGAGAGACACTCAGGCCATCCCCCTACTGCAGCAGCCCCAAAGAGAGAAAGCCAGACCCGCAGAGTGGCAAGCTCAGGTGTGCGGGCCACTGGGCAGTGCTACACAAGAAGTGGTGGAAAGAAACCTTATCGTACAGGCTTAAGACCCAGACGGGGAAAGAAACCCGAACAGGTGATGTCACAACAGAAAATGAAAGCACTGACTTGTTTTGAAGCAAATCACTAGAAACGTCAAGACAAAGGCCTTTTTGCTCCAATACAAGGACCACAAACGTGCTCATTCTGACTCCCCAAAACATCAATCAACCAACCTAGCACCCACCCCGAAATAAAACCCTGCGCAAGGCTGGGGAGGAGATGGCCTGCGCCTGGCTGGGCATTGGAGGCCCCTCGGGGTAGATGCCGGCTGAAGCTGCCCGTCCGTCTGCACCTGGCCCAGCTGACTTCTGAACATTCCCCTGGGGAAACAATACGCCATTCCCAGCCAGGAACCCGTGGCACATGGAATTCCTTCCTGACAACAGGGGCGCTGACCGCCACGAGGCCCTCCCCAGCCCGGCTCTCACCACCGCGTTCCGCTCCACTCTGGCTCGGATCTGGTCAACTTTGCCTTCTATCACTCGGGGGAATATCGAAGAATCTGCTCCTTTGCAAAACAGATAAATTTCTCCTACAAAATGAGAAAAACGAGGAGTTTAATCACAATATGGGGAAGACTAGATTATTTTTAAAATTATGCCATTATTAAAAAACAACCAGGATAGCAGTGTAGAAACCTTTTTAAAGAAGATTTTAATGGACCGGTTAACATGTTACAGTCAGGAAAAAATAAAACCTACAGATTACCTCCAAAGCCTCGTTTTATTCCTACAACCCTAGAAATCTCACAGGAAAGCCAGGAACCAGGAAAAGAACTTGGCTCCGGGACTCTTTTCTCTAGGAAAGGCACGAAAGGGGATAAAACGCCCTTGGGACGGGGCTGGGGTGACCCAAAGGGGTCACGGTTTCTGAAATGCTGGAAGGTGAACACAAATCCCCTTCACAGAGCCACGTGTCCTCACACAGAGCAAGGCCGCCGGGCCACCCCCGCACGTGGAAGAGTCACAGGAAATGCTGCGTCATTTCCCCACGCCTCCTGTGACACTGTGCTTGCTGTGGACATACTTGTTTCCCACGCCTCCTGGGACACTGTGCTTGCTGTGGACATACTTGTTTCCCACGCCTCCTGTGCTTGCTGTGGACATACTTGTGCCGTGGGCAGGCTTCTCAGGCCTCGGATAAAGCGAGTTTCTCTTTCAGGCACTGCAGCACGCAGCAAAGGCCATGACAGTTCTGCCGTGATGTGACCTGCTCCCGACACACAGAACCCCCTTTGCCCCTGAAGCATCCCCTGGTCTGCAAAGCCACATGGCACTCTGCCTGGCGGCTGGTTTGTGCCTGGGCGCAGGGAAACGCCATGGTACTCCATCTCGGCGACGGCAGGGTGGGAGAAGCACCACAGCAGCCTGAGCGGCACGCTTAGGAAGCTCCATGCCCAGCTCCTGGTGGCGCAGAGCCCTGATACCCCTAGACACTGAGGTCCCTCGGGAAGTCTATCGGGGACCAAATCCAGAGGGCCCCAGGGTGGGCAGGCAGCAGTCCCCAGGGGGGTGGTGGGAGGGACATGGGGAGGGGACGCTCCTGGGCTGACGGCCCGGATCCAAGGCCTGGAGCTTGGACGAGGACTCAGGAGTAGGAACGGGTCCACCTTGCCTTCCTTCCCGGATCCCAGGAAGCGCTAACTCCTGAGACACCGAGAGGGAAGCCGTGGGAACACGGCTACACCTGACGCTCACGTGGCTGAGGTGAATGCCAACCTGCAGCCAGAGAGAACAGCAACTGGTGATGCGGGTGTTGCCAATACACAGAGCAAACCAATGCCGAGCAAAGGCTGGAGGGCATGGGAGAGGGCTGAGGCTGGAGGAGGCTGAGGCTGGAGGGCGTGGGACAGTGAGTAGGTGGGGGATGGAGGGCACAGGAGAATGGGGAGGCTGAGGCTGGAGGGGATGGGAGAGTGGGGAGTCTGAGGCTGGAGGGGATGGGAGAGTGAGCAGGTGGGGGATGGAGGGGATGGAAGAGTGAGCAGGTAGGGGATGGAGGGGACGGGGGAGAGTGAGGGCAGGCTGGGATTGGAGGGGATGGGAAAGGGTGGGGAGCCTGAGGCTGGAGGGGATGGGAGAGTGGAGCAGTGGGGGAGATGGAAAGGGGATGGCCGGAGGCGTGGCGGACGGCTGAGGCTGGAGGGGATGGGAAGTAAGCAGGTGGGGGATGGTGGGGACAGGGGAGTGAGCAGCCTGAGGCTGAGAGCTGGAACCCAGAGGGCCCCTGCAGAACTGCACAGGTGTGACCACAGAGTCTCAGTTGCTTAGCACAGAAAAGCAGGGCTCAGGGGTTAAACCACCCAGCCAATGTCGGAGCCGTTTCCCGACTCCCACGGTTTCCAGCCAATGCTGTGGTGTCATCAGATACAGTTTAGAATAACTATGGTCCAGATGACATAATGATGCACTCATTTGTCAGCAGCACATTTTTTACTAGAAAATTCATGTTTCATGGCTCACAACTCATGCCAAGAGCATGTAAATGGCTTAACTTTCCCACTGTCTCAGCTTGTGAATTCCGCTGTAAGACACAGGACACCTTCAGCCTGAAGAGTTGGCCAGGAACAGCCTTGGAATAAAAAAACCCAGAGGACAGAGCAAAAAAACAGCTGTGTTTTGCAGCTGTTTTGCAGAGCCGTGCACACGCAGGTGACGCGACCGAACACACAGGATCCTGTCCCCAGGACAGCCGGGCTGTGTCGCGGGTGCAGCCGTGGTTGGTGGCTGTCCCCTCCAGGACCAAGAAGGGCTTAGTGCCATTTGGAGAAGAGAAAGGGCTACAGAACCTCAGTTTGAGCCCATGGTGGGGGGTCTCTCACTGTGTCTCAGAGACGAGCTCAAGGACATGGAAAGCCAGGCATGACAGCAAATGTCCCCAAAATGGCTGGAAAACAGGGCATCAAGGAAGCCGCTCCCAGAGGAGCTCTAGGAGGGTGCACGGTTAGGACTCTCCTTATTCTCTTTCGTCTTTTCTGCTTTCCTTTTTCATAGATGAATACACTTACGTACTCTCCCTTTCTTCTTTCAAGTCGGTGTTCCATGGACTGCATGCATCTTACCTGGGGTGCAGTGAGCATCCGCAGGATCCCCCCAAAGATAAAGACTTCACATCTCCCTTTGAAAGGGAAAGCCTGATGCAGCCAAGTAGCCTGTGACTTCCAAGTCCTCCCTCAAAATTCCACTGCGGAGAATCCCAGGAAAGCACATGACTGAGGTACAGACATCCGAAAATGGGAGGCCCCTGCTGGGGCTGCCCGGCCCCACAACAGTGAGATCCGGCTCCGACAGCCGCACCCCCACGCAGGGCTGAGCCCAGGAGGAAGCACGGGCTGTGAGCTGGCTGCAGCGTCTCCCCGCCCAGCAGGCAGAACTCCAGTGCAATTAGTGTGCCTCTCCAGGGAGGATTACCACTTACAGAACACCTTGCTTAATTACATATTCAAACTTCTCTTCAAAGTAACCGACGAGCGGCTGGCTTCAGACAGCAGGGCAGTCTCTCCTGCAAGCTCTCAGGTCCTCGGAGAGGCCCTAGGAGGTCCACAAGCGTCCCCGTGCGGATGGGGATATTCTCATGGCACAAATGCCTCCAACCTGGATTCTTCCAGTGATCCAGTGGCTCTTCAGCCTTTTGATGGTAACAGAAGTTATTTACAAAGATTCTGTGGCGTAGCCCACAACATGAGCCCCGAGGTCTTGGGCATTCAGGATGCAGCAAAGACCCTTTGTGAGTGTGTGGCAGGGGCGGCCGAGTGCATGCAGGGGCAGCTCTGGGGTGAGCGCATGGCAGGGGCAGCTCCAGGTTGGCTGATGTTTGCCTTCTTGGGCACTGTGGTCAGCCCCGCAAGTCATGGGCAGCATGTTCCAGCCATGGCTCAACAGCTAGATTCGACTTCTACAAGGAAAACTGCGTGATGGGATGGACCAGGAACTTCCTACCCAGGATGCATTTATCCCAGGTAACTCCAAGTGGCTGAGACTCTCAGGACCGCGCCTCATCCGAGCCAGGGGGAAGGGCTCCGAAACACAGCAGTCTCACGCATCCGAACCTGTTCTCAGACTGATCCCCTGGTCCAGCTGGCAGAAGGTCTTCACGGGAGTCCTGGCAACATTCACACACAGATGGTTCCTCGTCCTGTGACCATCAGTGGACGTCTCACTGTGGAGCCTGGATTCGTCCCACATTCGATGGCGTGTCTCAGAGGTGATGCAGCGGGACTGTGTCTAAGGAACCAGCGGAGGCAGGTGGCAGCCCCCCAGAGCAGCAACAGCACCCTCCTGGGGCTACTGCCCACCCCGGAGCCGCTATGACTCATAGGGCGTCACTGAGAGCCACACCGCCCCCCCACAGCTCCTTCCGGGTCTTAGAAAGTGAGGCACCATGGTCCTGATCAGAAGGGAGCCCGATGGCACTGATGAAGGCCCTGCTCCATCTACTCTGTGCTAAAATGAAACTCGGCACGTCTTAGGAAAATGCTGGCACGAAGCTCTCCAGCCTGGAGTCTGTCTGGTTCCAGGGAGTGGCTGTTTGGTTGTTTGCCAGGCATCTCTCCAAAGAGCTAAATGCAGCCTGGGATTGTCTGGTTTTAGGAAACAATGAAGAGTGAGATCCCACAGCTCTCGACAAAGCCCCGCTCCGCTACTGGGTTCTCAAGGGCACAGGATTTGGGAGCATCCAGTGGAAGGTGGCGTGACGTGAGCGTGTTGCTGAGAAGAGCATCGGTTCTGCGTTCGGGATGCGTATGGGCTGCCAGTGGCCGCAGACGGACGGATGGACAGCCCCACCACAGGGCAATGTCCCACACGCAGCTGTGGGGCTGAGGGCCGGGAGAGGCTTCCTGAGCCGTCCGAGGAAAGGACAGATGGGTGAAAGGCCCTTCTTATGGGAAAGCACTGCAGGCAGCAGGGAACGAGGCCACTGCGGGGGGTGTGGGCAGTGCCCTCTGGGGACACATAGGGACAGTCTGGCGATGAAGGTGGGTGAGAGCCTCAGAGGGGGCGCTGGGAGAGGCTCAGCACCGGCGGGTGGGAGCTCTTAGGAAGCGATGGCCATGCAAAGGGGTGGCTCCTGCAGACTGAGCCCATGGGCCCTGCCTGTCCACGGCAAACAGCCAGGGACGCCCGCCCCTTCGAGCCTGAGCACTGTGGGCGGGAGCCTGAGGGGCTGGCTGTTGAGTGACCTGTGGCACGTGTCATGTCCCGCGTGACCTGGTGAGAGTGGGGGGAGATGAGGTCGTCTGCCTGTGCATGGGGGATGCAAAGTGCCCGGGAGTCCCTCACAGGGAGGTCAGGGGACCACAGACGTGTCCACCTGGACTGGAGAGGAAATTGTCCGGGACAGGGGCAGCCACAGGTCAGAGTGGGGGGACCAGGAGAGTGCCCACCCGTGCGGGTCACCAAAACATCACGGCGGCCACGGGGCCCTGACTGCGCCCCGCCACTGCTCATCCCAGCTTTCCAGAGCACAAACCGAGTGTGCTGTTCTCACAGACACACTGTTAGGGCAACCGCCAATCAACAAAGCTCACTTTGCAATTTTGAACATTATTACAGATACATTTGCAAACCCACACTACCTTCTCCTTGAAAATGGTTATTTTAAAACATTTTATGTCATTTAGCTCTGCATGGAGAAAAGCGGGTGGGGGTAGGGATGGGCAGGGAACACTCACAAATGCAGTTAAGCAATTTTCAACAGTGAAGTGGCCCCAGCTCGACACTAAAAGCTGGACAGAGCAGGGGTGCTGGGTGTTTAGCCCAGGACTCCCTCCTCAGCATTTCAGGAATGTTTCACTTTTTAAAAATAAAAAATCCGCATTTTGAGAGGATCTGTCTATACTCTTTTAAAAAAGAACAAATCATTCCTAAACCCTAAATCCTTAAAGGTCCTGTAGAATTTAGTCATCAGAATAAAACACAACCACCATGTATAACTTAATAAAAAGAAATTTTACCTGTAGCGGATTTTACAATTACACTCATTCTCCTTCTAACTGAGTCAAAACTCAAAATTTCCAGCAATTCAAACCTGAAAGAGAAACACAGAGGATCACACCGTCCACGTGGGTCCTCACGCGATTCCATCTGGTAACTGTGAAGCTCTCCGCAGCAGAATGGCTGGGGCAACCCTGGCCCCTCCTCAGGGGACACACGAGGGCCGCTGGGTGAGGGCTGGCCTCGCACGGATGCCCTGAGAGGCCTGGATTTGAAGGACGTGGTAGGTGTACCAGTGAGGCAGTCTGGGCCCCGTGGCACCTGTGGCACCAGCTCCTCACCATGTCCACACCCGACCCAGGGCATGGGCTCACATTCTGCCAAGCAGGCTACGTTCCCTATGCACCGACTCCCTCCCTAAACATTGCTGAACAGACTCAAAGTTGTGTCAGAGCTCAGATCCTTGCCAATGAACCGGCGTTACCCTAAGAGATCAAAACCATGGAAAAAGCAAAGGACACTGGCGTTTTGCCTGGTGCCGTCCTGTTACTGGAAGACTCAGAAAACCTGTGTGGCGCCTGGAGCATCGGAAGTGTTTGGGAGCCCCTGCTGCTGCCCCTCAGTCTCCTCAGGGCCTTGGACTCAGCGGGAAGCTGAGGAGGGGCTCTGGCCACAGTGCCAGCCCAGTTCGGAGCCAGGGGTTCCTCGGCAGAGCCCTGATCTAGTCCACGATTTCACCGCCTCCACGGCTGCAAACCCGGAGCCTCAACAGCAGTGACTTGCAGCCCCCAGGAAGCCCAGGGCGCTGTGGGGAGGGCATAGCCGGTGCCAGTGGAGGGCCGGGGTCACCCCGGACCCCGGGAAGCCCAGGGCGCTGTGGGGAGGGCACAGCCAGTGCCAGCGGAGGGCCCAGGTCACTCCGGACCTCGGGAAGCCGAGGGCGCTGTGGGGAGGGCACAGCTGGTGCCACCGGAGGGCCCAGGTCACTCCGGACTTCGGGAAGCCGAGGGTGCTGTGGGGAGGGCACAGCCGGTGCCAGCGGAGGGCCCGGGAGCCGAATCACAGGGTTTGTCCTTTCCCTTCCACTGGGGAGTTTATTTTCCCTAAGAATGAAATTTTAAAATCCAGGTGTTTTGAGGTCGTCACCACCATATCATGTGTCTTTGCTGGAACTGTGACCGCACATTCATGCTTATTGAGTCAGATCTCAGAAAAACCATCCAGGGGAAGCAGCCCTGTGGCTGAACCCAAGCCCTTCTCTAACGGTCCAGCACTTCTCCAGAACATCTGGTAACACTCCCGGGGTGTCACTGGGAAGGAGAGGAAGCGAATTGTGGGAGAACACAGAGAACTTGTCTTTTCCCTCGAATGCAGAACCTTATAAAGAACATTCTTTATTCTTTAGTCCCTTCACATCTGAGGGCGAGGTGCACATACCTTTCGACGTGGTTCTCCCTGTTTAATAGCTCCATGTAATTGTCCTTCAGCCTCAGGTAGGTAAAGCCAAGTCTGCAATGCGAAGGGAAACCATGGGGTGAATCTGAGATACTGATGTTCCTCTTGCACTGAGTATTTGCTTTGTATTTTGGTAAAGCGTTCTTTTCAAAAAAGAAATACTTTCAGTTAAACAGAGATTATAAACTGCATTATAAAGATAGGAAATTATCATAATGAACTTATTTACCATCTCAAAAAATCTTCCAAGAGCAACAGAATTTCTACCCAACCCAGCCCTCCCTGGTACACAGCAGTGAGGCACTTTGTCAGTATTCATTGTTCTCCAGCAGACAGTGGCGGGCACATGGCCTGCAATCCTTGCTTCGATGACACCTTTGCTCACTGATTCGTGGGCTCTGTTGTTGCTGGTGAGCAGAGTACACAATGCCAGAGGGAGAGGGTCCCTGAGAGGCTGCGACTCACAGACCAAGCCCCTCGAGTCACAACGGGGAACCAAGGCCCAGCGCAGGCCTTCAGCCAGCACGTGGGTGCATCATGCCTGAGGGTCAGCGACCTTCAAGGCCTTGTGGGAGCCACTGGGATGGCCGAGACAGAGCATGGCTTCGGGATGCGAGAGGCCAGCAGAAGACCCGGGAGACAGACGTGCTTCCCAGCACAGCTGCGGCCATCATCGCGGCACCAGGGGGATGGGAGTGGAGGCCTCTGGCCAGCCCAGGTGGGAGCAGGGGCTGGAGAAAAAGCTTCAGGGCAGGGAGAAGGCTCAAAGGCGGGCAGGGCAGCCTGCCCTCACTTCTAACACCCGTGATGAAGGCAGTGGCATTCCTGGGCAACTGTGTTCCAAGAAGAGAGAAACCCAGCTCCAGGAAGCCTGACCTACGCCTGTGTGGGTTTAAGTATGGAATGAAGGGCCCCAGTGAGACTGCTGACGTATCTGTGCTGCTACTCAAATTGCACGGAGAAAACACATTAGTTTAGCAGCGACAAAAACATGGCTGTAATTAGGGGAGAAGCGCTAACATGATTCTCACCACACTCAGTCCCTGAAGGCAGTGTCCCTTTATTACTTTTGGGGAGGGGAGATTCAGTATGAACAGAAGTCATGAGCTAGGTGGATTTGAAAACGGCTTCCCTGAGTTGAAATTATCCATGTATCTGGAATGTCTAAAGTATTTTTCCAAGCGTTTGCTTGAGAGGTGGGTGGTGAGAGGTCGTGCACCAGCTCCGCTCTGCCCCACCCAGGTTGTGGCTCTGGGAAGGCCGCTGGGCCTCTGGGCTTCCGTTTTCTGAGATGCAGGAGGGATATCTGTGTTAAAGGAAGGACTGCTTCCATATTTCGAAGCCTGTGGTTATTTGGAATGACCTCTAACTTACTGCAGACCTCAGGAGGAAAAGCCAGCCATGAAAAGTCAGAGCTGAAGACTCACGCGCCGGGGACCAGACGCTGCTTATCACGGTGGGAGGGGCTCATACAGGGACAGGGTCCCCAGAACCTGGGCGCAAAGGCAGCAGAGCTCAGTGTGCAAGGCACGGGGCGGGGCTGAGGACGCCTCCAGATGCAAGTCCCTGACTGGGGCCGGGGTGGGGCTGAGTCACATCGGGAAACCCAGGCAGACCCTCAGCCCGAGACGCACCTCTGGACACCTTCGACCAGCGCCACCTCGTCGGGCGAGGATGAGATGTACACACAGGACGCCCCCCCGTCGGGAGACTTCCTGGGGCCGTCCACGCTGTCATTGTCTTTCACCTGGACAGTGTGGCAGAGACAGAGCGCCCGGAAAAACAGCTCCTCGCGCTCCTATAAAAAAGCAGTTCCCAGAGCCCACAAATCACTATGCATCCACTGAAGATACAGGGAAACAGGCACAGACAGAAAACACGAAGGAGGGGTTGGTCCCCGCAGCCACGAAGGCAGCTTGCGGGCGGTGAGGGGTTATACGGTGGGATGGAATTACGGCTTTCCATCATTCTCAAGCGCTCTGTGGTAACTGAAACTGACAGGTGATGAAGACTGAAACGGGCGTGTGTTCTTCAGCACCGACACGTTTAGAAACCACAGAGGCTTAGCGTGCGCTCAGAAATGGCAAACAACCACGAGCGTCCAGGAAGGGAGACTGAGTCACACGGTGCCGCGAACACAGACATCCACAAACACGCTGGACCCCGGCTGTGCCTCCGCCCCGGTGCCTGCGCGATGGGGATGTGCTCCTAACCGAAGCGTGTGTTAGAGTAGACATGACCGTGGCACTCCTGCTGTTGACTCACATCGTAATGTTCACCCTGAAACCCCCTAAGAAGCAGGAGCTATTATCCTGAGCCTGCAGCTGCAGAATCAGCATTCAGGAAGGTGAAGAGATGTGCTCAGGGCCACAGCTAGCTGGGACCTGATCCCCAAGGCTGCCCTGTGTGTGGGAAAATTAAACTTCAGGATGGCGTCGGTTACCGGGACCCCAGCCCGCCTCCGAGATGCTGAGATCTGGAGCCACTGCACTCGCGGCGTGTGTGAGACTTGTAGACTGCTGCGCTTGTGTCTGCGTGTGCTACGTTTCGGGCCTGTGGTGAGAGTACGTGTGTGTCCGCGTGTGAACATTGTGCATGTGTCCCTGTGTGCACACAGTGGGTGTGTGTGCTACGTGTAAGCATGGTGGCACACGGTTCAGGGAAGTGTGTGCATTTGTTCTGCATGTTGTCTGTGTGGCACACGGTGTTCTGCAGCGAGTAACGTGTGTGTGTAACATGTGTGATCACAAGCCGGTCCGGTGGGAGTGTGTGTGTGTCTGCAAGTGTGCCTGCGTGTGCACACGGTGTCAGGGAGCGTATGAATACATGTGTCTGCGTGTGAGTGTGTGTGCATGTCTATGCACATGGTGTCTGGGTGCATGTGTGTTTGCCCTGCTTCTACGGTTTTCAGAACCAATTCTAACACGGGTATCACTGAGCAGATGGGTCCTAATGGGACACTGCACACATCGAACCTTCGACCATCCCTCCCACTGAAGTCCACAGAGAGGAGCTGGATTTTCCTGGACACTCGAGTGTAAAGGGGTGGACTCAGCATGCACACACAGCCACCCACTCACACACCTGGACAGCGTGGAGGCTGCCACCTACCCTCCCGTTGACGCTGGGGGACGAGTCAATCATGTCGATTCCTGAGGACTCTGGGAGGACCTGCCCGTTGCAGATGACGTGGGGCACGTAGACGTGGCCTTCGATGCAGCACTCCTTGAACTCCATGTTGTTCTCCGTGAGGGTGCCGGTCTTGTCTGTGAAGATGTACTCCACCTGCGGGCAGGGCACAGCAAGTCAGGACGCTCTGAGGGAGGCCCGCGCGTCTCCGAGCCAGACACACAGCGGCTGTTTCCTCCCCAGCTCCCACTGCGACTTGAATAGGCGGTGGATTTCTAAAGGTTTTTCCCCAGACAGACCCCCTCACCGGGCCAAGCCACACTCCCGCCCCATCCTGCTTCCCAGCATCCAGCAGGACCCAGCAGTCCTCGCAGGTGCGATTCAGGAGGACGGGTGGGGAGGCCTCGGGGCACCTTCTCTGGGTTGGGAGCAAAACAGACAAAACAGAGTGTGGTCGCGCAGTCACATTCCCCGGGAGGAGACATGGGTGGGGCCAGGGCTCCATTTGTTTGGGAAGACAGAGTGTGAGCAGGTCATCCCGGACCTTACTTAACAACAATAAAAACCAAGGCTACGGAGAGGACAAGCTTACTCTATCACGTCTCGGAGGTCAAAACCCACAATGCCATGTAAGGTTGAGAAGGTAAAATTCAAGCAAATGAGGACAAAACAAACCTCGGAGAAAATTGTGATATGTGTTCAAGATACAACCCGCCTTAACCTCTGACTTCAGATAAGCTCACGGGTCACACGTTTATCGTGAATAACTGAAGGTGGGAATTATGGAGTAGCGGCAGCATCTCGAGACTGAGTTTGGGCGTGCCCACGGGGACGCCTCTTTCCCAAGCATTTTGGACAACGGATATTCAACCTGCGTACCCTTCTTACACAGGATTCTGAAGTAACTTAGAATAAACTCTTATTCGATCTCAAAATTTATTTTATTTTTATTTATTTTTTTGAGATGGAGTCTCACCCTGTCTCCCAGGCTGGAGTGCAGTGGTGTGATCTTGGCTCACTGCAACCTCCGCCTCCCAGGTTCAAGCAATTCTCCTGCCTCAGCCTCCCAAGTAGCTGGGAATACAGGCACGTGCCACCACGCCTGGCTAATTTCTGTAATTTTAGTAGAGATGGGGTTTCTCCATGTTGGCCAGGCTGGTCTTGAACTCCTGACCTCAGGAGATCCACCCACACCGGCCTCCCCAAGTGCTGGGATTACAGGCGTGAGCCACCACGCCTGGCCCTAAAAACATTTTTAAAAAGGTAAAATGGATACGAACGAAACAACAAATGTTAAGCGGTTTTGGTTTATCCTCCTGTTGAGCTATAACTAAACAGTGGCATATTTCTAGGAACCATGACCATGAAAATGAACAATAATAAAAATTAATTATAAAAGACTTTTACTGAGCACTCAGAGTGTCCAGCCACTGGGCAGCACCTCATTTAATCTTCAACTGTGATGAATGCATCAACCGTGTTATTATCCCAGTTTCAAGAACGTGGAAACAAAAGCTTGAAACCTCTGGACACAAATCCAGTCAGTTCTGTTAGCTTGCGACACGGAGATAAGATTGTTTGCTTTGTTAATATTAAACAAGTTTGTGAAAGTCTTTGATTTCTTTTTCAAATAGTTTGTTGTTTGGTATATAGAATCACTACTGACTTTTGGGTGATTCTGTACCCTGCAAATTTTGCAAATTTGTTGATTAGTTCTAAAAGCTTTTTGGTGGCATCTTTAGGCTTTTCTATATATAAGATTGTGTCATCAGCAAACAATTTCACTTCTTCCTTTCCTATACGAATGCCTTTTATTTCTTTTTCTTGCCTCATTACTCTGGCTAGAGCTTCCAGCGCTATGCTGAACAGAAGGGGTGAATGCGGGCAGCCTTATCTTCTTTCTGATCTTAGAAGAAAAGCTTTCACCTTTTCTCCATTGTGTGTGAAGACAAGCTTTCAGCTTTTCTCCAGTGCCAGCTGTGGGTTTCTCATCTACGGCCTTTATTGTATTGAGGCACATTCCTCTACACCTAATTTGTTGAGAGATGTTATCATGAAAGGATGCTGAATTTTGTCGAATGCCTTTTCTGCATCACAGATAATCACACGGTTTTGTCCTCCATTTTGCTGATGTAATGCACCACACTTACTGATTTGCACACATCGAGCCAGCCTTGCATCCCACAGGTGATGCATGATCCTTTTGTGTGCTGCTGAATTGGTTTGCTAGTGTTTTGCTGAGGATTTTTACAACTTTGTTCATCAGGGGTCCTGGCCTGCAATTTTCTTTTCTGGTGGTGGGACAGTCAACCCTAAGCCCGGTGCTGGTCAATGCTGCCATCACCCTCAGCTGTCAGAACAAAAGACGGCCCTCACTGCAATGCACGCCTGCCCGCTCAACTCGACCTGAGGCAGGATTTGTGTTCCAAGGCACTCGTGCTCGGGAGGCAACACTGCCTCATAGTACAGGGCACTGCCTGCTCCTGACTCGGTTTCTCATCTGAGAAACAGGGCAATGGCACTAAGCACACAGGACACAGAGAAGGTGCACAAAGCACACACAGGACACAGAGAAGGTGCACAAAGCACTTCTGGCACAGGATCTCCATGGAGATGGTTGTTTTCATCGTAGACACAGACACTTGAGTGGTGGATGAATCTCTATTTCACATACAAAAGAAGTCGTGTTATCATACTGCACATCGACGGTGGGCACGGGCGTTTACCCACAGAGCTGCGGTCAGATGAACCTGCCTTTTGGGCTTGCCCACCTGTCTTGACCTCAGTGTGTCCCCCTGTGAGCAACAGTATACACTTCTCTGTGTCCGGGGAGGTCAGCCTCCAGGCTGGAGCCTAGTGTTGGTCAGGAAAGAATGACAGAAATCAAATTCTGTTTTGTTGGACTCCAGACAGATAGATGGAGGAGGGCAGAGAAGAAATCTGCCGTACTCAACACTGCTGGGCACTTTCCTTGCTACAGAAAAAAGTTCTTTCCCAATGAATTTATCAGACATTCACAAAATGTACCATCTATTGTTGAAAAGGAGATAGAATATTCCTAGGTAAAAACACCTGACTACGGAACAACTAAATCAGCATCTGCGCATTGCTGACTGAGACGACACACCAATGTGAGGAGTATGGGACACGCTGTAAGAACACACTGAAAGGTCAAACTCATCAAACGCAAAACATGATCCTTCTGTTTGTCCGCCTTCCTCACAGGAGGCAGCAGAGGCCTCTGTATCTGCCGGAGTCTAAGTCTATTTACAGGCTGTCATCTGGGAGGGAGATGGAGATTTCAGCTACCGGTCCATAAAGTAGCCTTGTTTGCTAAAATACCCCTCAAAATCGCTTTCTGTTTCTTCCGAAAACACCAATTACCCTTTCCTGGTACCTGCTCTGGCAACCCTGCACTCTGCAACATTAAGGCTGGGAAGGTAGGGAAGGTCACCGCTCTAGGCTGGGGACACCCAGGGAATGGGTATTTCCCTACCTCCCTTCCCAAGCCAGCAGGTCTGGTGTGTGCCTCCCAGTGGTGCGGTGGCAGGGCGGCGGTCACACCAGACTCTGCGCTGTGCACCTTGTGTCCATGATCTCATTTCATCTGCACCCCAATCCTGTAAGGCCAGCATCTGTTATCATCCCCATTTCACAGACTGAGACTCGAGGCGTGGCAGTGAAGCCTGAGCTCCTGCAGCCATCATGCAGCAGCAGGATCTGAACGGAAGAGTCTGAACTCTCTGCAATCAACCAAGTCACTGAAAGTCTGGCTTACTCATCTTTAAAGTGAACATACCCAGCTTGCTATGAGACTTGAATATCAGGTGCAGAAGCAGAGTGCAAGGCTGGCAAAGCCACTTTTACCCACCAGCCTTGATTCACATCTGCACCCAGAAAGGGTTCTGCCCAGGAAGCTCCAGATGAGTTTCCAGGAGTCGGCGAGGGCAGGCACTTCTGCATCCATTGTAAATATAACAGCACTGCCGATTGTTTCATACATAGGGTTCAAAACAACCCTGCTGCCATCTTACCCCAGCTCCAGGGACAGCCACGCTCGGACGACAGGCACAGGACCTGAGGCACGTGAAGCAGACTCACCCAGATGCTAATAAATCACCGCAGAGGACGCAGGAGACACCAACCTGTCCCAGTTCTTCGTTGAGGTCTGACGTGTTCACCAGAGGCCCCTCGCCAGTCTCCTCGTCAAACATGTCCTCGTCCCAGGTGATGAAGTAAGAGCCGAGGAACTTCTGCATCTCGACCGTGACGTACATGGACACGGGGATGATGTAGTTAAAGAGGACCATGAAGGCCAGGAAGTCCGTGAACGCCCTGAGGAACTGTGAGAGCAGAAGGTGCGGGTCAGCACCTCCACCAGGAGGGACAGCAGGGCTCCAGCACGCTGCTCTAACACCTCAGGCTTAGACATAAGTTACACAAGTGCTACTACTAAATACAAGATTTCAGAGTCCAAAGACAAGGACGATGGGTGGGGGGCAGCCATTGGGTCACCTGGTCTCTGCACCAGGACCTGACGGGTCCAGGGGCTGAGCTGCAGGGCTGCCCTGCCAGCAAGTGGAGATTAAATCACGAGTTAAGACAAACACGTGCCAGTGACAGGAGACACGTCCACCAGACACCTGCGGCAATTTTACTTCCGCATACTCATAGGATCTCTTTGAGTCTCTTACAACCAAACTTACTTGGTAATAACCTACAGATGTAAAACTAAGCCTGGTGAAATGACTTTTCAGTATACTTTTATCCTGATCTGTGGGGCCATGTTAGTTTTGTGGGAGGGACAGATGATGCAGAGATAGCCCCACTCTGGACGGAGGGGACACGGGTCTGGGTTTGCACACGGCCCTGCTCTAGGCTCAGTGGACAGGATCTGGGTTTGCATACGGCTCTGCTCTAGGCTCAGTCAACACAAGTCTGGGTTTGCACACGGCCCTGCTCTAGGCTCAGTGGACAGGGTCTGGGTTTGCACACAGCCCTGCTCTGGACTGGGAGTAGACCCTTTTTTCCAAGTATTTACCACAAATATGTGCCATTTATCTCATAATCATTAACAAGCATTTACTCAGCACCCTCTAAACAAAGGACACAGTGCAAGTATTTAAGGCACTGTCCTGATGATTTCACTGTGGGAACCTCTACCTTTCCAGATCCAAAGATGGCAGGAGCAGCTGGTGTCCACTGAGACTTTAAATTTCCGTGAATGCATCTATCACAGAGATTGAATCAATCAAGGCTGCCTTTTGCCTACAGTAAATTCACTCTCATCTTTTTTCTTGCACCACATTTTCGTAATAATGGCCCACAGGTCACCTGGGACCATACAAGGGCAGTGGTTGTCCGTACCAGATTCCTCTGTCTTTCCGACTCCGTTTTCTGATTATACCACGGCTCATCCCGAAAGGGCTCGCTCTGCCACACGTATTTCAGCACAGTGTTTATCAGAGCTTTGCTGATCAGAATGCAGAGGTACACGATGAGGAACGCATTCATCGATCTACAACAAAGGGACAGAGGTGATCACTAGCCCCCGAGGAAATGAGCTCTGCACTTTGAAGAAACACAACAGGAACGGCACGGTGATGCGTTCGCCCTCAACGCACCACGGTGCGTCCTCTGTACCTGTGTCCATGCCATGGTCCCTGCCACATACTTCTAGAGGCCAAAGGTAGGAAGAGCCAAGAGGGGGGAAAGTGCCACAAGCAGGAGAGAGAGGGCTGCTCACAGCCACACTGCACGCTGCGGACAATGCTTCTGCACTGCCTGGACTTCCGTCGTTGAAAAGAACATCCAGAAATCAATTTCTACCTTTAAGCATCAACAAATTAGTTCAAAACTTAGTGACTACCCACCACTATAAAGGAAGGAAGGAAAGGAAAGGGAAAGGAAAGAGGAAGGAAGAGAGGGAGGGAGGAAAGGAGGGGGAGGAAAAGTAAGTAACTCTGAAAGGAAGTGTCCTCAGTACAGGAAAAGCACAGATCCTTAACTAAGGTTTAAGCAGATCTCAGGAAGAAGCCTTTCTTTTCCAGTACAAATTCAGCTACCGTCCTGACATATTTATCATCAGGACTTTAATGAAAAGATGACTCTGTTCGCTCTTTGTAAAACCATAGCAGAGAATGCATAGCTTCGACCAAATCCGAGAGTTAAAACTAAGCCCATTTGGAGTTTCTCATGAAATGATGGGAGGAGCTGTTGGACACTGAACCTGCCATGAACCTGGTATCAGGCGTTAGAAAGCGCAGGAAGGAGGGGTGTGGCCGTCCACCTCACCACAAAATAAGAAAGTCCCTCTGAATGGCCAGCTCTGCAGTTACTAAGATGCTGTGCATTGGTAAAGGAACCTCCAATGAGGCCAAGAGGAAGCTACTTCCATCAGGCGCGCCCAGCGACGGGGCGGGGAGCCTTACTTTTCCACGGCGGATCGCTTCTGGGATTTCGATTGGTAATTTAATGCCATCTTGGTTTCCATGCCCGTGTAAATAGCCACACCTACAGAGAGGAAAAGCAAGGGTGATGACCAGGGCACAAGTGTGTCTTGCCTTACGGTGAGTTACACACAGCTGCAGGGAAAACCAATTCTTGGGTAAAGCGAATCCTATTTTTAATTTCACAAACTAGTGTCCATAGTCACGTAACACTAGCACTTGATTCCTTAGGATAAAGACCTTTCTTCATGCGTAGAAAGCAATCTATGCTTCATTTTTCAAGAGTTCCTGTCTTAATATACACCAGGCCCGCCATATCCACGAGTTCTGCATCTGCAGGTTCTACCAACTGGGGATGGAAAAGATGTGAAAAAAATCCCCAATAAAAATAACAATACAATGATACAAAATACAGATGATAAAAACAGTAGAGCGTAACTACGTACCTAGCATTTACATCGTGCCAGGTATTAGAAGTAATCTAAGATGATGTGAACTACAGGGGTGGACATACATAGGCTACATGCAAATAGGGGCCTTGGGCATCCGTGGATTTTGACATCTGCAGGCGTCCTAGAACCAGTCCCCCAAGGACACCGAGGGACAGCTGCACAGCATTTCCTGACAGTGGGGCACACAAAAGTTACCTCGACTAAAACAGACGATAACCCACAAGAAATGGGAGATCCTAGCCAAGAAATGCAGACATGAAAGAAATTTCCTGCACAACTAAATTTCGTAAATTCCTTCAGGGATGCAACTTTCTGTTTCTGAATCCAAAACTAGAGGCCTTAATCCGTATGCCGTAATCTCTGACGCTGCTGCTTCAGGACCGCACTTATTCACTGATCCGAATCTCAGTGGGACAGAACTTGCGCGGCCAGAAAGCCTCCAGCACCTCAAGGCGCTAAGAAATGCTCTCAGGGTTCCGCGGCGGGTTTTAACTTTGCTTCATGCATCGTTAATGTTAGAGGCAATGGTGAATACTTAGTTAAATATTTACCAAAGATTTTCTCAGTGTTCTTCAGCGTAGCTCCTCTCAGCAGCAAGTTTTCCGATCCTAAGGGCCTGGGAAAGACACGATGATCAGAAACGACGCAGACACGAAGGCGAGCGGCCAGGATGGGGGCAAGATGCAGACGCAAAACCTGCCCGTTTGCTCATCAGATCTCATTTTCCGAGAGACGGCGGTTTGCTTCTATTCAGATGATTAAGTCAATCCAGGTGCATGTGAACACATGAGGTCTTATCTTTGGGGGGGACGAACACATGGCTCCAGGAGTAGCGGCAAGGGCCTCCTGGTGGTGCTTGTGGAACGCGGGACCTCAGGCCCCACCCAGACCCACTGAGCTGCGCCCGACAGCCTCAGCAACACTCCCCAGAGACCTGCAGAGCAGGGGTCCCTGCGGTGGCCCCACCAGTGCCGTCAGCAGCACCTGGAGCCAGTCAGGAACATCACACTAGTCAGGAAGATCGTCCGAAGCCGTCAGAACCTGAAACCCTGGGGTGGGGCCCAGCAGCCCTCTCCTAACAAGCCTCAGGTTGAGAACAGCTGCACTGGAAGGTCGCAGAATGTTCTGGAAAGGCTAAGGAGGGGCGGATGTGGAATAAAATAAAAGTCACTCAACCTTCAACTGTTTCCTTTTTCTTTTTCTTTTTTTTTTTTTGAGACAGGGTCTCACTCTGTCACCCAGGCTGGGGGCACGATCACAGCTCGTTGCAGCCTTGACCTCCTGGGCACAGGTGATCCGTGTGCTTTGGCCTCCCAAAGTGCTGAGATTACAGCTGGCCATCCCCATGCCCAGCCTCAATCGTTTCTATTACATCCTCAGTGAGATTCGGGGAGTCCCATGTGGCACAGTCTTACTCCTGGAGACAAAGGCTGACACTCTATCTGGCCATTAGAAACACCGGTAGCCACGCTGCAAAGCTCCTCTGAATGGCAGGACCTATACATCAGGGACAGTCCATGCCTGGCTGCTTTGGGGGAAAACAAGCAACAGCCAAAGAACGTGAACATCTCACACGTGGAGGAACAAGCCCCGCTCTGCGCACTGAAGCCAGTCGAGCAGCAGTGGGGTCTCTGCCACCGGGGGCTTCTATCTTGATATAACAGGGTTTTCCCTGCTGAGGGAAAAATAATCTCTTCTCATTTCCTAAGTAGTAAAGGAGAAATAAGCAGCAAGATTCAAATTTATAAATTTTGCTATTGGCAACATCCAAAGGATTGCTTCAGAGGGTAAAGGGTCAAAAGTGTTTGCTGAAGTTTGCTTTCCATTTGTCATTGTATTTACTGTCCTTCTATCACGGAAAGTTAAGAACTTACTGAATATTATGAACGTAAAATGCATGGAGTATATTTGGTCGACAGACCTCACAACTGCATCCGGCTGAAGACAGGCAGGGTGGAGCTGCCCAGAGGGAGAGGTGTCTGCCCCAGGCTGCGGCTGAGGGCTCCACGCACCTCCTCGCCCGGCAGTCAACTAAAGATGGAGCTCCCAGGCTGCATACGGGTTGTCTGGTTGTGTTATAAGGATTGTCAGCTTCTTTTCACAACACACTTATAATAATTCCTGTCAAGTGTTTATGAAAACAAACAGCTTTTTAAAAAAAGCTGACTCAGGGAAGTCTAAAAATAATTATCTTGGAAAAGTACTTTGCTTCTAGTTAGGACAGAAGGAAGAAGAAACATCACTCTGGATGGATTGAGAATTTGGGTGTGTAATTCTTAACTGTCCATATCACAAATTTACAAACATCTTCAATAATCTAAATATTAAAAGGCTATTGAATAGCATAAATTTTTAAAAGTGAAACTAGGCCAGGTACGGTGGGTGGCTCATGCTGTAATCCCAGTACTCTGGGAGGCCAAGGTGGGTGGATCACCTGAGGCCAGGAGTTTTGAGACTAGCTTGGCCAACATGGCAAAACCCCGTCTCTACTAAAAATTACAAAAATTAGTTGGGTGTGGTGGCACACGGCTGTAATCCCAGCTACGCGGGAAGCTGAGGCAGGAGAACTGCTTGAACCTGGGAGGCGGAGGCTGCAGTGAGCTGAGATAGTGCCACTGTACTCCAGACTGGTGACAGACTGGAGTAGAGCCAGACTCTCTCTCTAATAAAATAAATAAAATAAAATAAAAGTGAAACTAGAGTTAGTATCAAAATGCAAAATACATTAGCAATTAATCATCCCAAGTTGCTCAGCAATAAACGTGGTCTAACTACAGAGATAAAAGCCTGCAATGTTTACTACTTTGGACTCATCCCATAGGGAATATGAATAAATGTTTACTATTTTGGACTCATCCCATAGGGAACATGAATAAACCCAAGTCCGTTTACTCTTTCAAACGCAAATTAATCCTCATGGCGCAGAAACACAAGTTCTCTCTCCAAAGCAAGGAGGGATTTACCTTTAGAACAGTATATATTTAGGCAGACCAAGGCAAGGCCACTAGCAATCCTCAAAAGCACCTCCGAGCCTGCTGATGGGTAATGATGACAAACACATGCGAAGAATAAGAAGTGCACACATGGTTTTCTTTTTTTTT
>NW_016823752.1:1160702-1170179 GCF_001698545.2 Rhinopithecus bieti
CCAGGATGGTCTCGATCTCCTGACCTCGTGATCCGCCCGTCTCGGCCTCCCAAAGTGCTGGGATTACAGGCTTGAGCCACCGCGCCCGGCCTGGTTTTCTTAAAACAGTAACTCCAGGAGACTTACAAGGAGCTAAGTCCCAGGGACGTGCATTTCAGGAACTATTCACTTTGTAATAGTTTCCCAGTGAGTGTGTTTCTGTGTTTGGGAGATGTGTTGTTTAACACTCAACGCTGTACCTATGGAGACATCAACAACTTGGAGAGTGCTTACAATGGAAGAAAAATCATTTCCCTAACAAGTAGAGTTTATGAAGAAGATGCAACTTTAAAACCTAGTGAAAGCCAATTCCCTCAACTATGACATTCAAATATCTCATCAGCAACAAATGCTAGATCTTGAAATAATGTCAGAGAAAATATCCCCAGGCCTGGGAGCTGGGCGCTGCCCGGAGCTGGGCTCAGCACAGGCTGGCTATCAGCTGAGGCTGCCTCGGGGCCACAGATGAGGTGTCTGAGGGTCGCTGTTTCCTTGTGGGTATGCGGTGTGACTGCCCCCGAGTCCATGCTGGTGAACAGGAAGGCAGAGTAGCCGACTGTGAGCCCCCCCCCGCCTTGTCCCAGTTACCAATTCCACCTTCTCAGGTAGATGTGAGCCTCAGATAGGCCTTGAGCCAGTAATGCACCCCAGTAATGATGGCAAGTGGATGAATAGACTCCCAAAAATGGCCTCCAAATTAGAAGTATTTCAACTTCACATCTGAAGACAAATCAGTACCCGAATCATGAGAGGGCATTTCTCACAGGGAAGCTGTACTCTGCCTTTCACTATGAAACTGCTCTATGGGACCCTGGCGCCTCCCGGCCTGTGAGACGACCCTCTGGGCAAAGTCTTGGGTGAACACTTGTTTCATGAGCATCACCAACATGTCAACATTCACAGATGTGTGCCTGAGACAAACCAGAGACAAGAGTGCGCCTGACCCTGTGGGAAAGTGGAACTCCACCTTCCAAATCCACTCGAGGAGCTGCCGTAGAAACCCTCGTCTGTGAAACAATGCATTTCTAATGCAACAAGGGAGATGACCATGGCCAAGGCGTCTGCAGAGGCACTCACCTCACCACGGGGTCGTTCAGGTCACTGTAAACGTTGATGCGGCCCACAAACCTGGTGACAGAAAAGCCACGTTACTGACTGGATGCGCCCAGCAGCCCCCCGGAAGTACGCGCCTGGCCTGCCTGCCTTCCTGTCTCTAGAGGCCACTGTGAGCGGCGCGTCTTCACCCGGCCTGCTCCATGTGCAGCTAAACCAGCTCCGCTCCAGCCCCTTCCCTTGTCGTCCTTTCTGTTTGGATCAGCCCACGGCTTCAGTGATTTCCCTTAAGCCACAGTTGACAAACGTCTTTCACAAAATAAAGAAAACTTATTCTTTTTTTCCCCACAAATATAGTTCCATTAAATCACTTCAAATATTTGTCTAAAAAGCTACAAATCTGAGTGGTACAAGTCTATGAGAATAAATAAGCGATGTATTTTTGACTCAGTCTTAATCTTTAAGCAGTGATTTACATTCTCTCCAAACCAACAGATGGCTGGACTACCTGGGGTGAAAAGCAAGAGCAACGCTGAGAGCATAAAATCTGTTTCTAAAGAACCCGAAGCCCCTGCTTACTTGTAGAGGTCGGGCTGGGGCTGCTCACACTCGATGGTGGCGTGAAGTCCGCCGATATCCTCCTCCGTGTGGAAGCCCTTGGTGTCCTGGACCGCGTAATGCGTCTGCAAATGTGCAAGACGTGTGAGCTCACCGCCAAAATGGTCAACACAAACCCAGATGCTGGTGCCTCCAACCAAGTGATTACAAAGCCTGGCTGGCCCTATGAGTTTGTACACACTCAATAGTTATAAGAAGATAAGGTACTACTGTTATTCCTGCATTTCTTAGGTGCCAGAAAATTCTAATCCTTCCATTCTTACCCAGTGTCCTCAACTTAAAACTAACAGGACAGAGAGCAATGCTCGAGTTCTTCAAGTGTGGACACTGATTTATCTGTCAAAGCAGTAGCCAGTAGCTATTAATTAGGAAACAAATCCAGGACCTGAAATATCCCTTTGCTTTTACAGAATGCCCTGTTGTTTACAGGGAGTGGTCACAGGATCACTTCACTTCACTTCATTTTCACTACCCAGCAACAACCTGCCTGTGGCCATCGCTGTTGGGTGGCAAACGCCTTCTACTTAACTGTTTGCGTGGCCTGGGCCAGGAGACTCCTCAAGCCTGAGTGTGTGTCAGTTTTACCCAGAGCTTCTGAAGCCCCTGATTCCTGGGTTCAGCCCCAGAGTTTCTGACGCAGCGGGGCTAGGGAGGGCCTGAGAACTGCACTTCTAAGATGGTGCCCAGTGATGCTGATGCTGCTGCTCTCAGAGCACATTTTGAGGCCTGGTGACCTCAGTAGCATCTGTGAGCATGAGCAGGGGGCTGAGGGCGGACCTGAGGTGGGCATGAGGGCTGCACTGGCCCTGCCTTGGGAGGAGAAAGGAGAAACTTGTGCCCAGGGATCTGGGAGGAGGCAACAGCATCTCTGAATCCCTTCCTATGTTTCTTTCTAGTGGAAGAATATTGGACAAATAAAACACAGAAGGAGTCAGAACAAACGAGAGAAACAATCACTGCACCATCACCAAATGCACAAATCAGGGGGACACAGTCATCGCTGCGTCACCAAGCGCACAGATGGTCACCGCTGCGACACCAAGCACACAAATTGGGGTCGGGGGTAAATGATGGCCGCTCCATCACCAAGGGCACATATCAGGGGGCGCCTGTTTTCTAAATTCAGTGGGAATTCTCTAACTATATCCTCACAAGAGTCCCTGAGAGACAGGGTTGTCCCCATTTCACAGATGCGAAGAATCCAGATAAGTGAACAAGCCTGTGCAGTCATGTGAGCCCCACGGGATCCCAGCAGAAGTCGGCTGTACCCTTCCCATGCCCCTACTCTGCTTTTAAGGAAAGGGCTCAAATAATTCCAGTCCCTCAAGCTAAACAAAATGCACAAAAATGACATTAGAGAACACAAAACTATCATGCAAACTGCAAAGCCACAAAAGGTCAAAGTGCACTAGCTATTTTACCATCTTCCACAACTGCTACAACATTTCATCTGGACAAACAAGGTACATCTGGAGGCCCACAGCATTTGTTCCCTAGCATGGCTGAGACTCGTCTGAGCCTGACCAGCCACAGTCTGCAGGGAAGGGGTGCAAAGACAGCCACTGGCTGCAGAGTGTGAAGGGCTCACATGGTCTCTGGGTGGACAGAACCTTAACCTCCTCCCAGGTTCCAGAGGGACCAGTGGCCGCTTACAATGAATACCTGAATCATCCAGGGATTCCAACCCCCCGAAGCTGCGGACAATCTATTGTTAGTGTGTTCATCCTCTGGGATATGCTACACAGAAAATGTGAAAGCAAATTTAACTGAAAAAAATCCACAGGTTTTTCAATTCCTGATACATATCATGAATTATCTATGAAAGACTAGCATATCCTTCAGTGATTTTGTAAAGAAAATGCCTCTATCTCATAGGAGAAATGGCTTATACCCGCAGGTATTACCTAAGTACCATTTCAGAGTTGCACTTTTGTGAGGTCATGACTTAGCTGAATCCACTGAGCTATGCTCACTTTCATAAACTCCTTAGAAACTTCCAGATTTTTTAAATAATAAGAATCTTAAAATTAATGGTGCTGTATCTTTTCTGATTGACAATTAAAATTCTTGCAGCATCAACTGTCTGTGCAGAATTTTATACTGAGTGCAGAAATTACTTATGTAGTAATTTCAGAAAATCCTGATTAAAATCCTGATTACATTCACAAAAATGACACTCAATGAAGTAACAGGCAAAATCTAGAACTGTGTGTGACTTTTCACATAATTCTAGGCCAGTTTTCACATTAATTTTAACTAGTAGAAAGAAAATTCTTAAAATTCCAACAATCTATTCATTAAATCCTGAATTTGACACATTAGCTAATTGACACAGGCTAATACTGAAGTTATTTCTGTTAACCTGAGGTGACTGGTTGTTACAGACACTGAGAGTGGAAAGAAAAAGTGGGAAAGAAATGGGGAGGTGTAAGTCAAAGAACACAAGGTAGCAATATTTAGGATGAACTGTCCAAAGACCCAACGTACAACATGAGGACTAGAGCTGACCAGTGTGTTGGGCTCTGGGTTTTTGCTGCACTGAGTGGGAAAGAGCATGTTGGGCCTAGAGTTTTGCCGCATCGAGTAGGTTATGGCTGCTCCTGCACAGATGCCAGGGAAGAGAATGGGAAATCATGTGAGATGTGGATGTGTTAATGTGTTGAACTCGAATAACAATTTCTCTATAAAAATATGTACCTTATAACATCATAATATACACCTCAAATATACACAATATATTTTTAAAAAGGAAAAAGAAAAAAGTGGAAAATAGGAGGAAGGAAAAGTGAGGAAAAACTTGGCTGGCGTAACTCCCTAGGTTTTCATTGTATACACTGAAAACACGGACTTTTCAAACAGGATGTTAGTTTCTGTGGCCACACAGGCATATTCGGAAGCACGACAGGAAGACCCTGCCCTGTAGTCTAACGGAAAGGCCCCTTACTTTATGGCTGGATTCTCCGTCCAAGCTGGCGGTGGTGACGTGGCACGTCCCATCTCCCCGGTTGCTGGAAAGGAAGATCAAGTCACAGGGAAAGGTCTCATCCTCCTTGACCATGACAATGTCCCCAACCTACAGGACAAAGCAGAAAGGACGGTCAATGGAAAGCCCCTCCGTGAAAGCTCGCCCATCGTGTGGGCCTGCTTCCCTCAAGCTGCTCATCTAGTCACAGGTAGATACGGGGATGTGGATGTGGTTCCAGGAAAAGACTCTTGCCAGACATTCTGCTGGGACCAAGGAAAGACCAGGTCAGGTTTCAATGTTCTAACTGCAGATCAAAGTAGTGGCAAAGTACAGCACGATCAAATATTCCGCAGCAAAACACAGACAAACACCTGTAACAAGGTTATCTTTGATTCAGACCAACGAAGACGAGTTGGAGTGTTCTATGAGCGTGGCCAAGTGGGAAGTACTCCTGTGAGAAGCTTTGATCTAAATCTAGGCGTTTTATGAACCAGGTACTCGAGTTCTGAGAGTTTCCCGATCAACAGAACCAAGGCGCTGCCCAGATCATCAAAGCATGAGGACAAATAAAGCAAAAGTGGCAACAACGTTTCAAAACTAAAGTAAAAAATCAATTACAGAAAGTTCATCATGTGGGTTTTAATGAAAGGTGATGGTCTAGTTTGTATCTGTATCCATTTTACTTCATCAGGGAGGAAGGCATCTCAGTGGTTTGGGCTGTGTGTCTGGAGGGTCTGGAAGGCATCACAGTGGCCTGGGCTGTGTGTCTGGAGGGTCTGGAAGGCATCACAGTGGCCTGGGCTGTGTGTTTAAAGGGTCTGGAAGGCATCACAGTGGCCTGGGCTGTGTCTGGAGGGTGAGGAAGGCATCGCAGATCTCGGCTGTGTGTCTGAAGGGTGAACGATCATCAGAACCCTCGAGTGAGTGGCGGCAGGGCTCCAGCCAGTCTCGCTGCCACTCGGGAGGCATGCCAGGATCGAGGCATCACCATGCTTCTGTCTACACTGCAAACAGAGTTCTCTGTACCACTGCGTGATGGTCACAGCACACTGCGAATTTGTGAGACTTTAAAAGCAGAGGTTACTCTTCCCAAATGGACCTATGGGTTTAGTAAAATCCCTATGGAAATCCCAGCAAGGATGTTTATAGGCATAAATGAACTAATTATAAAATTTACATGGGAAGGCACAGGCTCTAGATTAGCTAAAACAACCTTGAAAAAGAAGACTGAGGAGGAATGAATATGTATCCCTGATACGGGGCTTCTGAGATAGCTACAGTGACCAACGGTATGGGATTGGTGGGGCATGGGGACGGAGACCAATGGGACAGACCAGGGAACCAGAAACAGACCCACGCAAATGTGTTTAACTGATCATGACAGAAGGCAAGGGCCACTCCGTGGAGGACCACGGAGGGACAACTGGCCAACCCCTGGTGTAGGGGTGATCGGACAGCCACAGGCTAAATAAGGACAGAAACAAACCTGACTGAAACCTCACACCTTATACAAAAATCATCTCAAAATGGATCATGAACTAAAATGTAAAACATGAAACTGTAACACTTAGAAAGAAAGATGGGAGAAAGTCTTTGGGTCTCAGGACCAGGCAAAGAATGCTTCATTCAGGACACTGAACGTAAAGTCTGCAACAGAAAAAAAAAAAAAAAAAAAANGCTGGCGGTGGTGACGTGGCACGTCCCATCTCCCCGGTTGCTGGAAAGGAAGATCAAGTCACAGGGAAAGGTCTCATCCTCCTTGACCATGACAATGTCCCCAACCTACAGGACAAAGCAGAAAGGACGGTCAATGGAAAGCCCCTCCGTGAAAGCTCGCCCATCGTGTGGGCCTGCTTCCCTCAAGCTGCTCATCTAGTCACAGGTAGATACGGGGATGTGGATGTGGTTCCAGGAAAAGACTCTTGCCAGACATTCTGCTGGGACCAAGGAAAGACCAGGTCAGGTTTCAATGTTCTAACTGCAGATCAAAGTAGTGGCAAAGTACAGCACGATCAAATATTCCGCAGCAAAAACACAGACAAACACCTGTAACAAGGTTATCTTTGATTCAGACCAACGAAGACGAGTTGGAGTGTTCTATGAGCGTGGCCAAGTGGGAAGTACTCCTGTGAGAAGCTTTGATCTAAATCTAGGCGTTTTATGAACCAGGTACTCGAGTTCTGAGAGTTTCCCGATCAACAGAACCAAGGCGCTGCCCAGATCATCAAAGCATGAGGACAAATAAAGCAAAAGTGGCAACAACGTTTCAAAAACTAAAGTAAAAAATCAATTACAGAAAGTTCATCATGTGGGTTTTTAATGAAAGGTGATGGTCTAGTTTGTATCTGTATCCATTTTACTTCATCAGGGAGGAAGGCATCTCAGTGGTTTGGGCTGTGTGTCTGGAGGGTCTGGAAGGCATCACAGTGGCCTGGGCTGTGTGTCTGGAGGGTCTGGAAGGCATCACAGTGGCCTGGGCTGTGTGTTTAAAGGGTCTGGAAGGCATCACAGTGGCCTGGGCTGTGTCTGGAGGGTGAGGAAGGCATCGCAGATCTCGGCTGTGTGTCTGAAGGGTGAACGATCATCAGAACCCTCGAGTGAGTGGCGGCAGGGCTCCAGCCAGTCTCGCTGCCACTCGGGAGGCATGCCAGGATCGAGGCATCACCATGCTTCTGTCTACACTGCAAACAGAGTTCTCTGTACCACTGCGTGATGGTCACAGCACACTGCGAATTTGTGAGACTTTAAAAGCAGAGGTTACTCTTCCCAAATGGACCTATGGGTTTAGTAAAATCCCTATGGAAATCCCAGCAAGGATGTTTATAGGCATAAATGAACTAATTATAAAATTTACATGGGAAGGCACAGGCTCTAGATTAGCTAAAACAACCTTGAAAAGAAGACTGAGGAGGAATGAATATGTATCCCTGATACGGGGCTTCTGAGATAGCTACAGTGACCAACGGTGTGGGATTGGTGGGGCATGGGGACGGAGACCAATGGGACAGACCAGGGAACCAGAAACAGACCCACGCAAATGTGTTTAACTGATCATGACAGAAGGCAAGGGCCACTCCGTGGAGGACCACGGAGGGACAACTGGCCAACCCCTGGTGTAGGGGTGATCGGACAGCCACAGGCTAAATAAGGACAGAAACAAACCTGACTGAAACCTCACACCTTATACAAAATCATCTCAAAATGGATCATGAACTAAAATGTAAAACATGAAACTGTAACACTTAGAAAGAAAGATGGGAGAAAGTCTTTGGGTCTCAGGACCAGGCAAAGAATGCTTCATTCAGGACACTGAACGTAAAGTCTGCAACAGAAAAAAAAAAAAAAAAAAAACTCGGCTGGGTGCAGTGGCTCACTCCTGTAATCCCAGCACTTTGGGAGGCCGAGGCAGGCAGATCACTTGAGGCCAGGAGTTCGAGTCCAGCCTGGGCAAAATGATGAAACGCCATCTCTACTAACACTAAAAAATTAGACAAGCATGGTGGTATACACCTGTAATCCTAGTTACTTGGGAGGCTGAGGCAGGAGAATAGCTTGAACCTGGGAGGTGGAAGTGGCAGTGGGCTGAGATTACGCCATTGCACTCCAGCCTGGGCAACAAGAGCAAGACTCTGTCTCAAAAGAAATAATAATTTTAGAAAAAGAAAAAAAATCAAGAAATTGGACTTGAACAAAATTAAAAACGTTGGCTTTGTGAAATATCCTGCTGAGTATTCAAAATCATATACTTGACAAAGTACTACTATCTAGACTATATGACCTCTCAACATTTAACAGTAAAAAGCTCAAAGAATCCAGCTAGAAAAATGGATAAAAGACATGAAGAGTTACTTATTTTTGTTTTATTTTATTTTATTTTTTTGAGACGGAGTCTCGCTCTGTCACCCAGGCTGGAGTGCAGTGGCTTGATCTCGGCTCACTGCAAGCTCCGCCTCCTGGGTTCACGCCATTCTCCTGCCTCAGCCTCCTGAGTAGCTGGAACTACAGGTGCCCACCACCACACCCGGCTAATTTTTTGTATTTTTAGTAGAGACGGGGTTTCACCATGTTAGCCAGGATGTTCTCGCTCTCCTGATCTTGTGATCCGCCTGCCTCAGCCTCCCAAAGTGCTGGGATTACAGGCGTGAGCCACCGCGCCCAGCCAGGACAATGAAGGGTTGTTTTTACTGACGAGGATACACAGATGTCAAACAATTGTGAAAAGATGTCCCACAGAGCCATCGGGGACACACTCAAGCTGCACTGAGACATCAGGAACAGCAGTAACACCCAGGGCTGGTGAAGATGCTGGCAATGTTGTGGGTGGGAATGAAATGGGACAGCCATGCTGGAAAACAGTTTGGCAGTTCCTTTCAAAACCAAACGTGAATATGTTAGATGACCCAGCAACTGAACTCTTGAGCTTTTATGTCAAAGAAATGAAAACTGAATTCACAAGAAAACCTGCACACAAATATTCATAGCAGCTTTCTTGATAACAGCCCTAAACTAGAAAGGTCGAAAAGCCCTTCAGCTTGTGAATATGGTGAAACTGCAGTATGCCACATCACGGAATGCTCCTTAGCAATACAAGGGGAGGAACGGCTGGTGCACAGACTTTGTGAATCCCGAGGGAATTAGACTGCCTGAAAACAGACAACCCCAAAAGGTAACAGGCTGCAGGATTCTCTTTATATCACATCCTTGAAATGACTAAATCTTCGAGCTGGGCAACACATCAGGGCAAAGGGAACACAGGATGCCTCCGTTTTCTTTCTTTTCTTTTTTTTTTTTTTTTTTTTGAG
>NW_016823752.1:1170789-1247627 GCF_001698545.2 Rhinopithecus bieti
CCTCGGCCTCCCAAAGTGCTGGGATTACAGGCTTGAGCCACCGCGCCCGCCCTGTTTTATTTCTTACAACCACATGTGACTCTGTAATTACCTTGAAATAAAAAGTTTAATTAAAAAAGAAAAACTAATTAAAGGAATGCTTTTCTAGGACGCTCTAGTACCCTCAAAGGCCTGAGCCATTACGACCGATGGAAGCCGGATGTCTGCCGTTGCAGGAAAAGCCTGATCTTTTCTTTCTTGTCCTGAGTAGCCTGTTTAGCATCCTCTCAGTTACAACACACAGGATACAGAGAAGGCATTTCCCACAGGAGACCAATAGATTAAAAATTCAGTTTTCTGCGGGCAGACACTGTTTAGGTCTATTTTTTAAGAAAGATTTTTAGCTACAAGTAGGAAAGGCTTTGCAAGGGAAATATAATCATTAAAGGAAATGGCGTTGAAGGCCTGGAACCGGACGCCTGCTGACACAGGCATGGAGTTTGTGGCTGTTCCCCAGGCCGGGGCCATCTGCTCTCTGAACCCCTGACCCCTAGGGAAACCTCACTCACCTGAACTCACTGATGGAAAAAGCTGTCTCAGAAGCATTTAAACACCGGGATAGCACATTTATAAGTGAAAATGTTTAAACGCTTACAAGTACATTTGGTGATGTGTGTGATACACAGAACAGCGAGAGCAAGGTGAGGCGGGGGGGCTAGTGGTTGATGCCAGCTCCTCTGAAGGGCCCCTGAACGCCTCCGGGGTCCCATCCCACTGGACAGGGAGTGGCTGCGGCCTTGTCCGGAGAGGCTCACTGAGCCCAGGCTGGCCGGGCTGCTTGGAGGACCTCCTTCCTCCAGGTTTCTGGAATGCGCCTGGCTCTCCACATGCACGGGACCCAGTGGGGTGCTCCCTGCCTCCCTCACCAAACCTCCTAAGGCTCGACAGGGAAAACAGCCAGAGGAAACAGTGGGGCTGCAGAAGGGAGGGAGGCATGGGAGTTGGCAAGAGCCAGGCAGGGTGCACGAGGACCAGCGGGGGCAGGAAGGGGCCGGCGTGGGCCTGGCACCTAGATCCACCTCAGATGGGGGACTGGAGCAGGCTGCTGACCGCTACCACGACACAAATGTAAAAAACCACACTTATGGTTTCTACCTATACAGGTGCTTCCAAATGACTGGTACAAGTTTGAAAATATCTCATTTAAATAATTTAAACACATATTTTAAAATATATTGAGATATGAGTTACATGAATAATTCATTTGAAACAGATTTAAAATGCAGCCTTCGAGAAGAACTGTAATATTCCCAACACAAAGAAACAATCAATGTTTGAGGTGGCGGACAGCCCGGTTACCCCAACTTCACCATTAAACATTGGTGTGCAGGCATCAAAGTATCACATGGACCCCAACTATTTACAACTAGTATATATCAACAAAAAATAAATGTTTTGGCTGGGTGCGGTGGCTCATGCCTGTAATTCCAGCACTTTGGGAGGCCAAGGCGGGAGGATCATGAGGTCACGAGATCGAGACCAGCCTGGCCAACATTTTGTTAAGACCCTGTCTCTACTAAAAATGCAAAAATTAGCCGGGCGTGGTGGCAGGCGCCTGTCATCCCAGCTACTGGGGAGGCTGAGACAGAAGAATCGCTTGAACCCGGGAGTGGAGGTTGCAGTGAGCTGAGGTTGTGCCACTGTACTCCAGCCTGGGTGACAGAGCAAAACTGTCTCTAAAAAAATAAATAAATACATTTTTAAAAAATGCAATCTTCAATGAGGTATTCTGCTCCAATTTTCATAAATTTCCACCTAGTTGAGTTTATACTGATATATTATACTTTATTCTAAAACAAATTTTAGAAACAGTGTTTCCGACCTTTCCCTGCCTTGATTGGTTCGTGTGTTCCCACAATGATTTTAAATTCCACTAATCCTGGTGTGGGATGCTGGTGGAGGGAGTTTGTGTGTGGGGATGGGGGCAGTGATAATGGTTTTAAATTCCGCTAGTCCTGGTGTGGGATGCTGACGGAGGGGAGGCTGCGTGTGGGGATGAAATTCCACCAATCCTGGTGTGGGATGCTGACGGAGGGGAGGCTGTGGTGTGTGTGTGTGCGTGTGTGTGCGTGTGTGTGCATGTGTGTTGGGCAGAGGGGCAGTGGGTACACCCACTCAATTCTGCTGTGAACCTAAAACTGCTCTAAAAAGACATAAACAAATAAAATTAAAGGTAAAAAAAAAAATGTAGTAGAGAGCTTGGGCCTATACCCAATAAAACACTTTTTTTTTGCCTTTTTTTTTTTTTGTCTGTTTTGTCAAAGAAAATAAAACTTTAAAAAAAATTATTTGTATTTTTAAAATGTTTGAGAGACAGGGTCTTTCTTGGTTGCCCAGGCTGGAGAGCAGTGGCTATTCATAGGCACGGGGAAGCCTGCTGAGTGGCCTCCGACTCCCAGGCTCAGCGATCCTCCCTCCTCAGCCTCCTGAGTAGCTGGGACTGGAGATGCAAGCCACCGCATCTGGGTAAAACTTATTTTTTAAACTGTTACTGGACTTCACCAGGGTAAATGTGTCTGGTGTCACTTACTCGCAGCTTTCGACTTTGTTTCCGAACGAGCTTGCCGTGCTGAATGAAATGAACAGGACACTGGTTCATGGCATTGTCCGCTTTATGTCGAAGCCAGTCTTCATAACCCTAAAAAAAGGAAGCAAAGAAGGGAGAGAGGAAGTGGAGACAGAGGGAAGGAGGAGAAAGGGAGGGAGAGACAGAAGGCTTGCGTTTAATTATGTCTAAGCATAATCCAAGTCTGTGGGGGTGTATTTTTTCAAAATCAGGATGCATTACACACACTATTCTTTGTATCCTCAACAGAGCACTGGCATATTCCCATGGCAATGGGAGCTGCTTTAAATGTCTGCAGCTGTAGAACTGCAAAGACGTTGGATCTGCTCATCGAAGTCCGTGTAAGTACGATATAACTGTACTTTCTGTGCCTATTCATGACATGGCCTTAGGATAAACTCCTAAAAAAGAAGTGTCTGAATGAAATGATGAGCAAGCCTTCCAGTTTCTTCACATCCACACCAAAAAGCCCTCAAGACTCCAGTGGGGCCAGGTGCATTTCCACCCGCTGAGTGTCGATCTTCTGCTTGGAAAAGACCCACTGGCCACTCTTCTCTTTCATTAAAAACTGACTGCTATGAGATCTGGCAGCCCAGACTCTCGGTGAACCGCCGGCTCACTCTGCGACACCTGCAGCAGCCTTAGGGTTCTCCGTGCGTTTCTGCGTCTGGGTAACCCACGTGGGAAACATCGCATCGTGACTCCTGTGCACGCACAAGCATCCTGCTGGAAAAGCAGCCTGAGCTAACCCCGACCCCGGCTGCGCTGCCAGACCTGCATGCCTTTGACAGGCGCAGACACCCGCACTCCAATTCCAACTACCAAGGCACACCCTCTGCTTGGACAGTCAGGTGGTATCTTGAAAGCAGCAACAATAGGAGATGCAGCATGCAGACAATTCCTGGGATGACGAACATGCCTTTGTGTTTGGTGTTGCCGGGCCCAGGTGCCTTAGATAAGGATGGGGAATGCCGTCCTCAGTAACAACCCCCAGCATGTGAGAGACTGCACACCAGGGGCCTAGAGGCGTCCACCGCATCTAATGAGCGCCAAGACTGGGAACACAGCTCTGCCACACACAACACACAACCAGGCAGGATGGCAGCAGGAAGCCTATGCCACGGGCTCGCTGCACGTATGCTGAGACACACAACCATGCAGGATGGCGGCAGGAAGCCTATGCCATGGGCCCGCTGCACGTATGTTGAGAGAGCCTGTGGGGCAGGAGGCTCACTGGGGGCCTCCTCCCTATGGGCCACGTGGCGGCATCAGTGGCCCTGTGACTGGAATCTTTTCCAAAGGGAGCATTAACAAGTAACCCAAAACCTCCAGCTTCTGGAGAATTAAGAAGCCTGGGACGCATGGATATCCAAACATGCGGAGCTTTCTCCAGCCGTGACCATTACTGTGACACTGTGGCATCTGATTGTTTTTCAGAGATTCCTCCCAAATCGCTGAAATTCTTTCTGGGGAAATTGAAGAACAGTCTTCCTGGAAGGTGGCAGTGGGTAGATGATCCCTGGGTTCATTAAACACACTTATTTAGCACCAACTGCATGCTCAGAAGGTGCCAGGCACCAGGGTCCCACAGACAAAGGACCTTGTCCCCAGCGCTGCTGCTCTCAGGATCGGTGGGGAAGAAACAGGAATAACTGCAAGTTCAATGCAGGTGACGACCCCCAGTACCCCCGAGAAGCCCAGTGCCCAGGCTGCGGAAAGACGCCAAAGAGGAGGTTGCCCAGGAATGCCCAGCGGTGAGGGAGCCCCCGGGGCTGGCACTGCCCACTGGCCAGCCTGGCTGGAACCGGAGGGACACGTGAAGGCCCATGCATGTGACCGGCTGATCGGAGGGGCCCTGCACACAGCAGGGGAGGCTGGGCGCCACAGGGAAAGGCTGCTCTAGCAGGACCTGGGCGATGGCAGTGGCAGAGCCAGGTGCAGTGAGATGCCTGTCAGTGCCCAGGTGAGACACCGGGGAGACGGTGTGAAAAGAGAGGTGGGAACCTAAGAGAAAATCAGGGAGGCCTCTGTGAGTGCAGGGGGCTTTCCAAGGCAAGCGAGGAGGGGCCGGGAGCATGGGGACCCCAGCACAAACGTCCCTGCTGGAGCAAGCGTGTGGGGAGGCCGTTTGGGAAAGTCGCGGCTGCGGACAGAGATGCTGTTCCCGAGGAAGAGGGACAAGGAGGTCAGTAGTGGGGGAAGGCCAAGGAGGCAGGGACGGTCTGGCGCACACAGGTCCAGACCAGCAGTGGGGGAAGCGAGGCCGTCCCCAGAGTAAAGGCTGGGTAGCAAGACGCGCGGGAGAGGAAGAGACCCCTCCGGCCAGGGACAGGGGTGCTGGTGATGGGGCCCAGACCTGCAGCTCTGTTCATTCACCACCTTGCCCTGACCCCTCTTAACACCCCCAACAACACCCGCCCACTGCCCTGGGATGGGAGGGGACACAGCCAGGGAAGGGACACAGCCAGGGACGGGACACAGCCAGGGAGGGGACGCAGCCGGGCCGAGGACACCGCATGTTGTCTGGGGCCATGGTCTGCACAGTGTAGAGTAGCAGCCTCTGCATCCATGGGGGCTCGGGCTCCCCAGCTGCTGCCTCTCTGGCCCAGCTGCGTCTTCAGAGCCGCCCTCCCTACTCCACGCTCTCCTCTCCTCCAGGACGCTCCTGGAGTCCTCAGGAGTTTCCTGCTCAGTGGGGTCCCAGGAGGGATGGAATCTTTAACAAATGCAGAGTAGAGGACGCTGAAGAACAGTGCTGTGCCTGCCTCCTGGGGCCGGGGCCGGGGCCGGGCTGGGAAGGACATAGCTCCGGAGCCTCAGCCCCTTCTCTCTGCTCCCCTCGAGGGGCTCCAGGGTCTCCTTCCCGTCTGCAGCCTCTGCTCCCACCACACAGATGTGTCACAGACAGCATGGGACGCCCTCACCTCATCTCCAAGATGGGTTCGTGGAAACTGCGACTTTAGGCCCGAGGACACAGAGCAGGTCCCCGAGTAACATCGTTTCCTTCAGCACCATTTCCTTGTGAAGTTGATGAGAAAACCTGTCCTCTTGCTTAAAGTCGAAGTTTGCAAGAGCCACCGACACGGAGTGAGGCCTTATCCCACGTAGGGGCTAAACTGCCTGAGTCACGGGCAGTGAGTCCTTGGGAAGCATGAGTTTCCCTCATGTTGTTTTCCAGGCAGCGCAGTTCGTCTTGGCTACTGTGCTGTGTCCTGCCCCGCCCCAGAGAGGAGCTGCCCATTTCCTTACGGGGGACCCTGGGCTGCCTGAGTCCTTTGCTAACCAATGACAGCCACCATGAACATCCTAGTCCACGTATCCTGGTAGGCACGGCCGGCTCTGGCCTAGTGAAGACACACAGGCCCCAGGTACTGACTACACAGTTGCATGTTTATCATCTGCACCGGCCCCTGTGTGTCCACATCTCTGCCTGTGTCAGATGTTGCCACCTGCTGTGCTTGGTGCCTCCACCACGCTCCTGCCGGGTGCCCGTGGTGCCTGCCTCGCCACGCCCTCTCCAGACTTGCACATCTGAAAGCCGATCTGGTGGGTGTGAAACACAAATGTGCTCAGCAGCATGATTCAGAGCAGCCAAAAAGCGGAAACACCCCAAATGTCCATCCAGAGGAAGCGACCCACACACTGGGGGTGCGCGGTGGACCGTGACTCATTCCTCAGATGGAACGAAGCACTGACGCCTGCTCAGATGCGGAGAAACCTTGAAAACATCGTGCTAAGTGAAAGAGCGAGTCACAAAACACCGCACATGAGCCGTGAGCATGAAATGTTTAGAACGGGCAACTCTACGGTGACAGAAACATGAGTCTCTGCCAGGGACGGAGAGGAGAAAATGGGGAGTGACTGAACATGTGTACGGGAAATCTGGGGATGATAAAACGGATACATGGAGAGTAAAACTGAGATGTATTCTTCTCCATGTTAGTCACTGGCTTTATTTACCAGGGCTATGAAGGAAAAACAAACAACAAACAAACAAGAAACACCACCCCATTTGCCGGAGTCCATGAACAGCATGTTCTGAGGTGGTCAAGACAGTCAAGGATGCGGAAAGGTTAGGTGACTCATCTGAATCAGATCATCCCTGGGTGATCTGGGATGTGAAAACCATAGATTTCTTCTCAAATTCACATGGCGACAGAATAGCAACGAAATGACATAATATCTCTTATTTTGCTTCAAGTATCAACACAGTTATAAAAATGAATTTCTAGAACTTGGCTGAATTTTCCATGAACTAGCTGAAACAAACCAATCACCTCGCTTCAAATGAAAGGCAATTCACATGGCCAAGATGGCGACTTGCTGCTTTTTCGTCTGTAAAATGCTTACCTGTTTGATAGCCGTGACAGTAATGACGAAGAAGAGTGGAAGTCCGCTTGTCACTGGACTTGTGGGTGTATCAATGATCAACTGCAGAAAGACAGAATTGTAAAATCATCTTCAAAAATGCAAATGACTGACTTTAGGCAGGTTAGTTTGCCCTGAGCCAGCACTTCCTATTCGCTCTGACTTATTTAAACCCTTTGCTGGCACCTGACTCTGCCCACCACGGGAGACAGCAAGTCAATCATCCTATTTCACTGACTGTTAAAATGAGGGCACCTTTTTAAAATTAAGGAACATGCTCAAGGAAACCACGGGGAGTGGCAGACACAGTCTGAAGTCGGGGCACACCTTGTGTTCATTCATTCTTAGGCTTCAGTGTCACATTTTAATTACATGATTTGAATAATGTTGGAAAAATTTTAAAAGTCCTTCAATAGTATTTTGTATGATGTAGAAAAATTAGAGGGCTGTTCTTAAAACACACTTGGCACATTGCTCCCTAACTCATACCCCGAGACATTTTTTCCCTCTTTTTTTCTTTAAACTCTCTTTTCATGTGTACTATCTTTGGAGTTTCTTTTCTTTTTTTTTTTTTGAGACAGAGTCTCACTCTGTCTCCAGGCTGGAATGTAGAGGCACGATCTCAGCTCACTGCAACCTCCCACTCCTAGGTCCAAGCGATTCTCCTGCCTCAGTCTCCCGAAGAGCTGTGACTACAGGCGCACGCCACCACGCCCAGCTAATTTTTGCATTTTTAGTAGAGATGGGGTTTCGCCATGTTGGTCAGGATGGTCCCTATCTCTTGACCTCGTGATCCTCCCTGAGTGCTGGGATTACAGGCGTGAGCCACTGCGCCTGGCCTGGATTTTCTTTAGAACATCCACACACATTTATGAAGAGTAAAGTAAGTGAAACAATGCATAGCTTGGCTGTGAACTTGTCCAAAAGGTAACAAAGCTCTGACTTCCCCTCTGGTACTAGAAGGAAGGGGGCAGGAAAGGCAGTCACCAGCTTAAACCCAAAGTGGCGTTGTGTGTGCTAATTTAGCTTGTGTGGATCTCACAGAACCAACACGTTTTGTCCTTCCTTATGAAAATAAATAAATGAATGGTAGGTGAGGAGCACCACGCCCTTGCGCTTTCATTAGCCGTGTGGCAGTTACCTGAGAACAAAATGTCACTTATTTAGATTTATATTTGATGAGATGGAAAACAATGACCAGCCTTACCTGCACCAGAAATATGATAAGGAAATAAAAGTTGGCTACTCTTCTGAATTGTTCAAATAAATTCTTGGGTATAAAGTTCCAAAATGTGTACTGCATAAAAGAAAAACAAACATCCATCATTTAGATCAGATTTTACTCTCATAGTGTTACTCTAGGCATAGTAAGTAGCACTGGATTTTACAGCACAAAATGTTTAGCTTTAGATATAAAACTCGTAATTCATAATTTAGAGTGTTTGTTGACAGCTAAGACGGCTGAAATCAAGTGTGTACTCTGAAACACGTATGTAAATTACCGAACTCCAAAGAATTCAAGATAAAACGCAAGGTAGCTCAACAACAGTTTGATTATTGAGATGTCTTTTATAAAACGTAAACCTGTGATCATTAACTGAACACATTAGCATTTTACTTCAGTAATTTCTGCATGATCTCTCCTCTGAGTGACAGCATAACAGGCGATGACAGCATGACAGGCGATGACAGCGAGCTGTATGGAAGTCTTCACCCAGCTCCAGGCAGCTTCTGAGGCAGGGGTATTTCTTGTCCACAGCCCAGGCACAAGGGCTTTGAGGCCTCAGGGGGAAGGAGAGGAAAAGGAAGCGAAGGAGGGCAGGGAGGGGATGTCGGGGGAGTGAAGTGAAGGAGGGAAGGAGGGGAACGAGGGAAGGAGGGGAAGAAAGGAGGAAAAGGAGGGTAAGGAGGGTAAGGAGGGCAGGGAGGGAAGGGAGGGGAAGGAGGGAAGGAGGGGAAAGAGGAGAAGGAAGGAGGAAAAGGAAGGAGGAAAAGGAGGGGAAGAAAGGAGGAAAAGGAGGAAAAGGAGGAGAAGGAGAGAAGGAGGGGAAGGAAGAAGGAAAAGGAAGGGAAGGAGGGCAAGGAGGGGAAGGAGGGCAGGGAGGGGAAGGAGGGCAGGGAGGGGAAGGAGGGCAGGGAGGGGAAGGAGGGCAGGGAGGGGAAGGAGGGCAGGGAGGGGAGGGAGGAAAGGAGGGGAATGAGGGAAGGAGGGTAGGGAGGGGAAGGAGGGGAAGAAAGGAGGAAAGGGAGGGGACAGAAGGAGGAAAAGGAGGGGAAGGAAGGAGGAAAAGGAGGGGACGGAAGGAGGAAAAGGAGGGGAAGGAAGGAGGAAAAGGAGGGGACGGAAGGAGGAAAGGGAGGGAAGGAGGAAAAGGAGGGGACGGAAGGAGGAAAAGGAAGGAAGGAGGAAAAGGAGGGGACGGAAGGAGGAAAAGGAGGGAAGGAGGGAAGGAGGGGAGTGCCCAGTCACCACAGCCTCTCCTCTCCACACTTCTCATTTTGCCTCTGTAGCAGTTTCACTCAACTTCTGTGTTGAAAACAATGTCCCAGATGTCACAAACCTTCACTGAGTTTGGAAATAGTTTCTAAAATTTCATCTGACATGTTTTTAGGCCATAATGAAGACAGTCTACCGAAACCTGAAGGAACTCTCCCAGCCTGCGCTGCAGCCTCTGCCGTCTGTGTCTCTGCAACGGTGCTTACTTCAAAACCCCATTCCCAGGTGGGTTCTGGCTCCGGGAAGCCAGAAGTAGTTGTCAAATTCTCACACCAAGAACTTCTTGAATTCTAAGCTCATGAACATAAGTTATTTGCAATTCAATGTAACAACTAAAGCCTGGTATGGTCCTAAACTAATCAACATATTCTGAATTTGCTATTTACAAATATTTCAGAGGAAATCCACGTGTGTCTTTTAAAACTTCTCTGCCTCAAGTTTCCAGTGGCTTAGAGAGTATATAAGGAATTTTCATTTTCTACTCTAACTCACATTTACAAAGTGATTTTATCTTTCATAACAAAGTTCCTTAATGAGGGTAAAAACCGAGTAGTGGTTCCCCCAAGTTCATGACAACTATGGCCGTATTTTCAGTTCCCTTCTCAGGAAAAGGGCAAGGGGTGCTCCAGGAGTGTCTCTAGAGTTTTAAAAAAGAAACTAAGTTTCCAGGTCCTCCCTAGCTCATCCCACCCTACCCATCCAAACACGTTTGTTTTCCATGTGTTGTTTGATACCAGGTTTTTATCAGATACGTGTTTTGCAAATCTGTTCTCCTAATCAGTGGCTCATATTTTAATTTTTTTTTTTTTTTTTTTTTTTTTTTTTTGAGACGGAGTCTTGCTCTGTCGCCCAGGCTGGAGTGCAGGGGCCGGATCTCAGCTCACTGCAAGCTCCGCCTCCCGGGTTCACGCCATTCTCCTGCCTCAGCCTCCCGAGTAGCTGGGACTACAGGCGCCCGCCAGGTCACCCGGCTAGTTTTTTGTATTTTAGTAGAGACGGGGTTTCACCATGTTAGCCAGGATGGTCTTGATCTCCTGACCTCGTGATCCGCCCGTCTCGGCCTCCCAAAGTGCTGGGATTACAGGCTTGAGCCACCGCGCCCGGCCTAATTTTCTTAACTGTATTTTGCAAAGCATAAGTTTTTAATCTTCATGAAGTCCAACTTACCAATTTTCCTTTCATGAAGAGTGTTTCTGGTGTTACATCCAAAAATTTGTTGCCAAACCCAAGGTCACCTAGACTTTCTCCTACATTTCTATGAGTTTCATTGTTATACATTTGACATTTAGGTCTATGACTCATTTTGAGTTAATTTTCTTGAACTGTGCATGATCACTGTCTATAGTCACAGTTGCTGGTTGTTTTTTGTTTGTTTTTTTTTTTTTGCATGTCGTTTTTCTAGAACTATCTGTTGAAAAGAAATAGTGCTTCTCTGTCTGCCCTGAATTGCCCTTGCTCCTTTGTCAAAGATGGGTTGACCATCTGGGTGGATGGGTTGACTATCTGAGTGGATGGGTTGACTCTCTGGGTGGATTTACTAGGTAGGTCAACTCCCAGGCGCTCTACGATGTTTCATTGATCTATTTGTCTATTCTTACAGCAACACCACACTGTCTGGATTACTACAGTTTTACAGTAAGTCCTAAAGTTGGCTAGTGTCAGTTCTCCAACTTGGTTCTTCAATACTGCGAGGCTATTCTGGGTCTTTTGCCTTTCCACATAAATGTAGAATCAGTTTGTTGGTAGCTACAAAGTAACTTGCTGGGAATTTGATTAGGATTGTATTGAATCTACAGGTCAAAGTGGGAAGAACTGACATCTAAAAAACACGGAGTTTTCCCATCCGTGAAGATGGAACATCTCTCCATTGACTTCAATCTTCTTTAATTTCACTACAGCTTTGTCGTTTTCCTTACCTAGACCTTGTACGTATCCTGTTAGATTTACACCTATGTAATTTGGCAGGTGGGGGGATAAATGTAAATAGTGTTGAGTTTTAAATTTCAAATTCCAACTGTTCATTGCTGGCATATAGGAAAGTGATTAATTTTTGAATCCTGCAACCATGCTATAATCGCCTCTAACATCCAGAAGTTTTCTTGTTATTGTTGGTTCTCTGGGATTTTCTGCATGGGCAATCATATCACTTGTGAACAAAGATAGTCTTATTCCTTCCTTCCCAATCTGTATGCCTTTTATTCCCATTTCTACTCTTACTGTATTAGCTAGGATTTCCAGTACAATGCTGAATAGGAACAGTGATGAGGGATTCCTTGCCTTTTTTCCAGTCTTAGGGTGACATCATCTAGTTTTTCACCATTAAGTATGATGTTAGCTACAGGACTTTTTGTAGATGCTCTTTACGAAGCTGAGGAAATTCCCCTCTGTTCTTAGTTTGCTGCAATACGTGAGTGGGTACTGAACTTTGTCAAATTCTTTTACTGCACCTACTGAAAAAATCATGTAAGTTTTCTTTTTTTAGCCTGTAAATATTATGGGTTATATTAGTCGATTTTCAAATGTTGGATTAGCCTTGCATACCTAGGATAAACCCACTTGGTCATGATGAGGAAAGAGAAAGACCCTCTCATAGTGTCTCATATTGTTTTACACTCAGTATGTGTTTTAAGAAAAAAACAAGTATTATTGTACTGTTCTGGAGGTCAGAAGTTTGCAATGTGTTTCATTGGGTTAAAACTGAAGTATCAGCCGGGCTGGTTCTTTCCTGGAGGCTCCAGGGAGAAACTTTTCTTGCCTTTTCCTGGTTCCTGCAGAGGCTGCCTGCATCCGTTGGTCCCCTTCAACTTCTGAAGCCAGCTGTGGCTTGGACGGTCTCTGTTCTGCCTCCCTCTTCCACTTACGAGCGCCTCGGTGGTTACTTTTGGCCTGCATGAGTAGTTCTATAATCACTTCCCTATTTTAGTGTCAGCTGTTTGGCAATCGGGATTCCCTGGCCACGGACACTGACACAGGCAGAGGTTCTGGGGATCAGGATGTGGACCTCTGTGGGAGGCCATCCTTCTGCCTGCCACACTAGGTTTTCTTCATGTGAAGGCAACAAATCGAGAACCAAGAGGCAAGAGCTCTGGACGGAAAAGTAGCCATACAAACTGAGACGGAGTAGAGAACACATGGCTGGCTCTTCACTCCTTTTGCTTCTCATTCAGAAAAAAAGCAAACAAAAACTCCAGATTGCCAATAAAAGTATAGGGACTTTCTTCCTTTACAAATTGAGAATTTGGTAACCCCACCTCAAGATAATTTAGTTACTCTATGAAATTCTGGAAATATTTACTCTTTAGCATACTACGAATCACACAGACTTCAGAGTCAGAGTCAGTCCCCACCTTCGATCCTGGCCCTGCCATTTAAAAACCATGTAAAATTCAGCAAATTAGTTAATGATTCTGAGCTCTAGTTTTCTTGTCTATACAACTTGGCAAACATTATACATGTGATCGGTCTTTTTAAATATTTGAGAAAGATATATTTTCTCTCAAATGGGCCATAATGAAAAAGTCAGTTACTGTCCATTAACTTTTAAAGGGACACATTAAAGAAATAGCTTAGCCCACTCATGTGAGGCCAGTCTTACTTTCCAGCACCCAAGTCAACAAACTTACTATAATTAAACATTTCCACAAATTTCTATAATACATCACTCAGTAACAAAGTCACATTAATGAAAAAAGAGTCTACTTAAAATTCCACCTTTCATTTACTGAAGTACTTTCAGGTGAAAAGTTCACGCTGTCCAGGATCCCTTCCAAAGGACCCTTGGAACTCCAGTGACGGTGCAGGTGCGACAGGCTGGCCACAGGCCGGGAACCGTGGCAGTGGAGATGAGCCACAGAGATTCACAATGCTCCTCTCTACGATTTTGAAAGTTCCCGTGTTATACGAGGAAGTTTTGGTCATATTTATGAGATAAAATATGATCTGCAATCCTTCCAAACATGCAGATCAACTTCCATCAAGCCTGGAAGACTGTGCAAACTCATGGTCTTGCCATCATTTTTTTTTTTGTTTTTGAGATGAAGTCTCACTCTGTCACCCAGGCTGGAGTGCAGTGGGGCCATCTCGGCTCACTGCAACCTCCACCTCCCAGGTTCAAGGGATTCCTGTGCCTCAGCCTCCCGAGTAGCTGCCATTACAGGTGTCCCCCATGACGCCCGGCTAATTTTTGTATTTTTAGTAGAGACAGGATTTCACCATGTTGCCCAGGCTGATCTTGAACTCCTGACTTCAGGTGATCCACCTGCCTCAGCCTCCCAAAGTGCTGGGATTACAGGCGTGAGCCACCGTGCCTGACCTGGACTTGCCATATTTGAATGTTACTGTACAGCTTTGGAATTTGAAACCACCTGCACAATTGTTTTATTCTTTTCTTTTCTTGAGACAGGGTCTTACTCTGACTGTCACCCAGGCTGGAGAGTGTTGGCACAATCTCAGCTCACTGCAACCTCTGCCTCCCAGGTTCAAGTGATTCTCCTGCCTCAACCTCCCGAGTAGCTGGGACTACCGGTGCCCACCACCATGCCCAGCTAATTTTTGTATTTTTTGGTAGAGACAGGGTTTCACCATGTTGGCCAGGCTGGTCTAGAACTCCTAACCTTGTGATCAACCCGCCTCAGCCTCCCAAAGTCCTGGGATTACAGGTGTTAGCCACTGCTTTATTCTTGTGTGGCACTGAGGGCTGCAGCCGAGCCCCATGACACTGTGTAATCTCTGCATTTCACAGAGTAAGTTATTACTGCTGACCATTACTATTGTCAAAAGGAGGGTTATTAATTCCTGGTGACGTCTAACAAGAAAAGTGAAATCCCAATGAACTCATTTAAATGGTCATAACTACACTGATAGAGCAGTACCATCTGGATAAAATAAACTAAACTGAGCATTTTATTCCACACATTAGAGTGAGAAAGCTGACAAGGGTGGTCAGTTATCCTTTGCTCATTGTTGTTGAATTGTAAAAATATAAATATTTGCCTGGGAACACAATGTAATGTAACGCTGGGCCCTTCAACTGTGATACAATCAGTAGATGTCCTCAATCCTGGGAACTCCTGGCATGAAAAAGCCACAGTATGGAACCAAGTGGTTTTCCTCCTATGGGAAATCTGGGAAAACTGAGTGGCCCTCGGCACCCCTCTTCACCTCCAAAGACGCCATGCATTTTGCTGAATGACACGGGACAGTCACTCTTTTCATTTCTCACTTGTACGACAGACACCACAGCCAGAGTCCACAGCTGCCCCGGCTCTGCTTTTGGCCCTGAGCCGGAAGGTCTCACTCGTGTCTGAGCCTCGCGCCTCTGCCCGCCTCCTGTCCCTTGGGAAGTCAGTCTCTGGTTTTGTGTTACTCGCCAGCAGTGTTGTATGCAAACAGGGAAGAGCATGGCCTCACCTGGCCTGCCTCCGGCCTCTGGCCACGAGACAAATCCGGGCACTGTCCTCTGCCAGCAGCCCGGGCGTCCGCAGGAGCCCCTGAAAGCTGTCTGAAGCCTCAGCTAGTGTTTACCTGAACACGGCTCCAGCACCGCAGGGCCCACCTGACAGTCCTGAAAACGACGGGGACACCGAACACCCATCTGCTTGGGACAACAAGCCACTCGCATGGAAATGAGGTCACTCTTTCATTTGGGAGGCAGGGATGCAAAACACAGAAAATTATGCCAGGACGGTGGATTACTGATGCTGGAAATTCGTGAGCACCCAGAGGGGCTGTTAAGAAAAGTGCCCCTGGACAGGCGCGGTGGCTCACGCCTGTAAACCCAGCACTTCGGGAGGCCAAGGCGAGCAAATCACCTGAGGTCAGGAGTTCAAGACCAGACTGGCCAACAATGGCAAAACCCCATCTCTGCTAAAAATATAAAAATCAGCTGGGTGTGGTGATGGGCGCCTCTAGTTCCAGCTACTTGGGAGGCTAAGGCAGGAGAATCACTTGAACCAGGAGGTAGAGGTTGCAGTGAGCCAGGATCGTGGCACTGTACTCCAGCCTGGGTGCAGAGAGAGACTCTGTCTCAAAACAAAAACAAAAACAAAACAAAAACAAAACAAAACAAAACAAAAGGGTCCCCGGCTCTGCAGAAGGAAGTCCTAGCCCAGTGCCAGACTCCAGGGGTTACAGACTAGTCTCTCCTCTTCTGCGGCCTCAGACACACGACTGAGCTCTAAGCCTCAGCCTCTTCATGAATATGTCGGGAATAATCAGTATTGGGGGTTCACAGGGGTGTTTAGAAGTTACATGATATAATAAAACACGGAAATCATTTATGCAAATATAAGTCACGAAAACACTGGCTATCCCTACGAACTGCAGAGGGAATTTTTCCTCCCCAATTACCAGAAGGGGATTCAGTTTTCTTGACGGCATGGAGGGACAGCACAGGCTAAGCCAAGATTTAATCCTGTAGCCTCCTGTGGGCAAAGCAGGGAACCACGTGAATTCTGTGCCCTGAAGGACAAATCCGGAAGGGGAGGCATGCAGGGATCCATCACTTGCTGGAGTTCAGGATTCCCCACGTGGGGGAGTGCAAGCAGGCCTCGGGGAGCTCTGCACAGCACCAGAAGCAGGGAATGGGGCGTGCTGGGCTGTCATTTCGGGTTTCTGACACTGCCCAAGTCTCTCCCCAAGAAGGAAACGGAATTCTATCAATCACCGATCACCAGTAACTGCAGTTCCGTCAAACAGATGAGAAGTTAAAAATAATCCGACGGCATTTTCATCTCGTTACAACTTCTTCCATGACAAAGGCTTTCATCCTTTGATTTCATAAAAGCAAACTTGCTGAGAACAAGCTTCTGTGGTACTCAAAAAGTCTTAACTACTAGCATTTCTTTCTTCTAGGTAGAAATCATTTCCTCCCCGAGCCCAGGAAAACACAGATACACTGTCACAACTGTATTCTCCAAAATCAGCCATAAACGTATGTTTTACAAATTAGACAGCATTTTTTCACACATCCTGAGCTGTTAAATTAAAACAATTATGAGTCCTCAAGTCCAGGCTCCAGAATTCCACTTTGGTTTATCTGGATCAAGGTTACTGTCAGGCCCGCTACCTGCCTAGATTCCAGACTCCAGCCTTTCTGAGGGCCTTTCCTTCCTGAGTTCTATTAGCAAAAGAGGTTATGCCAGACGTAATTTTCCCCTGAAATTACACAACCTCATCCACTTGAAACTAAGACTAAGCCGCTAATCCCACCTCTGTGAAGAGCGAAGATCTCAATGCATGGGTGGATTTGAGAGCACAGCCCCCTTCTGTCCTCGGAGGCTGAGATGAAAGGCGCCCAAGTGCTCTCCTGGCCCCGCCGCGCCCTCCACCTACGCTCAGATGGCGCTCCTGAGAGCCTGTTGACCCCGGTCTGTGTGTTCCTGCATGAGGGCTTCCTGGTAGGAAGGAGCCTACGGCTTCTAAAAGGCCCTGAAAACCAGCAATAAGCCCACAAAACCCATCCTGACAACCCAGCCACCGCACGGCTTCCCAGATCAGAAACCGAAGAGGCCTCAAGGGGCTCCAGTTCCACAGCGAGCAGCAGAGCGGGGGAAGGGCCCAGCCGAGGGGGAGAGAGGGTAGCACAGAGCCTGGGAGCAGGGCCGGGCGGCGTGAAGCCATCAAGGCCACTGCCTGCAGGGATGTTCGAAACAGACAGTAGGGAAATGACAAAACTTGAATGATACAGCAAAGGGGTCAGGAGTGGGAGGCAGAAATCGCCATGCTCTGTCATCTCCTCCAAAACCGCCATGGGCAATCACAGGAAGCAGTTTCCCGCCAGCGCCTGCCAGGGGGACCAGGACCCTCCTCCAATGCCTGGATCAAGCTCTGCTGCTGCTGCTGGATTCTTCCCTGCGGCCCCACACAGCACCCTCATCTGCAGGTAGAACTAGGCATGTGGGGCTGTCGGGCGAGCTCTGCCCCAGGAATGGAGAAGCCAGCTCCCAGGAGGTGGGCTGGGTGATGCCTTCACAGCCCCCATCCGGCTCAGATGAGTTCGCTGTGCAGGGGGGACCACGGTTCCACACGCCCATCACCCATATCCTGGAATCCCGTCCTACAAGTCCACAGTGGCACCACATGTGGACACCTGGGTGCTCCCTGCCTCTCTGTACCTCTGGGCCGCGCAGGCTGAGTTCTAAGAAGTATGTCTGGGATTCGTTTTGGGCTGGAGGGTGGGTGAAGTACATACTAGCTTGGAAACTACCTTCAGTGGGCTTCGCCTGAGACTGTGTCGACTTTAAAACTTTATATATATCACCACTGCAGAGACAATATTTTGGATGTGATTTCTCATCAGTACATTTCTCCTTCCAAGAATCATGCCTGGGAAACCACCCACAGCACTTATCTGGTTGGGACTTTGTTTTTCAGCATTTGTATGTCCTGTTTCTAGAGGTTAAAGCTATTAAAATTTTTTTGTAATCCTATAGTTACAAATTAAATAATCCCATAAAATGCTTTAAAAAGGTGACCTTTTCTGTTGTAAAATATTCTTCAAAAATGTGCAACTCTTCAAGAGAACATAAATAATTAAGAACCACAGGGGTCTACATGCCAGGACACCTGGTGTGGATTAAGCAGATCTCCACAGAGGTCTACACATCAGGACACCCAGTGTGAATTAAGTAGGTCTACACAGAAGTCTACACGTCATGACACCTGGTGTGAATTAAGTAGGTTTACACAGTGGTCTACACGTCAGGATGCCTGGTGTGATTTAAGTAGGTCTACACAGCGGTCTACACATCAGGATGCCCGGTGTGAATTAAGTAGTTCCCCATAGCGGTTTACACGTCAGGACACCCAGTGTGAATTACGTAGGTCTCCACAGGGGTCTACACGTCAAGATGCCCAGGGTGAATTAAGTGCATTTGCATGTGAGGACACACGTGTGAATTGTGGGCCGCCACACGCGTCCCCGTGTGCAGCTCGGCCATGCGTGTGCCTGTGTTTGGCTCATCCATTTTGAAGGACAGTGAAGATAAACGGAGTCTGAACACAGGCACACGCGTTCCACGTTATCTGGAAAGCACAGTTTACCCCGTGTTTAACGGCGGCAGCTAAATTTCCACCCCATTCTTAAGACCCGTTTCCAGGTCACTCTCTGAACATGGGAAAGGTGTATGCCCTTCCACACTCCCGTCCGTGGAGAGAAACATGCTTCGTTTAGACGGCGGCACTCTGCTCACGCTTCCTACGCTTTGCCTGGGCTGCACCTCCTGAACAAGCTCAAAGACCTCCCGGGTTCTGCATCCGGCCTGCGTTTGTCGGCTCTTTCTCCAGGGTGGCTGGTATTGTTTCTACCTCACCGGTGCTGAGACTCTGGCCAGGGTGGCCCACGACAAGCATACGGCCAGACACCTCAGAAGTGGGAGCTGGGTGGGGTTTGGATCCTGGACTTCAGAACTGCGCTGCCTCTGTGACATGGTCGCCCGAGAGTGGAGACACTGTGCTGTGAGCCCTGGCCCGGTGGAAAGCCTTCTGTGGGTGGTCACCGGGAGGGAGAGTGCGGCACCCTTCGTGAGGTCCTGATCCGAAGCCTTTGCTGGCGGTGGCTGGTGGCCATGACAGCAGGGCCAGGAGCAGAGCTGGTCTTTGAAACCGAGAAGCACTAACACCCCCCGGCAACTGCTTTTTAGACACATTATGGACACTCAGACCCAAGTTACCTTGGACGAGACGATCCTGTTGTCTGGGTATCTCTGTGGGATGTAGGCCTCTGCGCCCGGAGGTGGCTCCCTGTGTCCCACGTAGATGGTCCTACTGTCCACCCAATTCTCTTCTCCTGCACACTGCGGAAAGGAGAGTAGTATTAGGCGGCTGCCTCAGAACCCGCATCAAAGGCTCTTGCCCAGAGTGTCGCCTTGAGGCACGTTCATCGGAACAGAGACTTGTACCTGCTGCTGACAGCCTTGTTCAGGGCTGCGGGGAGACCTGGGCCCCAGCACCCAGGACCGAGCCACCCTGTCTTACGCAGCCCTCCTGGGCCAAGGTCTTCTGGTGAGCACCAGGAGGGTCTGCGCTCCTGTGAGAGCCACACAGTGAACTCCAAAGTTGACTGCCAGTGGCAACAGCTCAGAGCGTGCACATAAGAACAGAATGCATGGCCAAATCGTAAGGCTTCCAAAACAGAAGAGACAGTGATGCTGCAAAAGGTCTTTAATGGCAGAAAAAAGAAAAACTATGATATTGGGGTAGAAGGCAGGACTCGACTCCAGGGGTGGGGCTTGGACACCGGACCAGATTGAGGACTAGTGAAAACAGGGCTGGGGCAGATGCAGCTTTCCATAAGACATGACCGCGGTATGCCTGTCGGTTTAGCATTGCCATGGCAACAGCCAGGAGCTGCCGCCCCTTTCCATGGCCATGACCTGATTGCCTGGAAGTCACATCCTTCTAGAAATTTCTGCAAAAACCACCCCTTAATCTGCATGCAATTAAACCTGCCCTGAGCTACTCCTCTCTGCCTATGGGGCAGTGCCGCTCTGCAAGGGCAATCAGGGAGCTGTAGCCCTGCCTCTTCAATAAAGCTGTGTTCTTCCCCCTCCTGCTCCTGCTTGCCCTTAATTCTTTCCTGGGCAAAGCCAAGAACCCTCCAGGTTCTTGCCCCACTGCAGGGTCACCGGCCCTGCATCTGCACATGTAGAAGAGTCACTCAACCCTTCCGGGTATCTGCTCAGGAACAGGAAGGCTCTCTTGCAAAGATGACTTGGGCCTGACCATCTCTGTATTACTCAGAACACTGTATTTGGAGGAGTCAAGGAAACAGCTCTGGCAAGAAATATTTCAACAATACTCAGGCAGGCTATTTGATGTCAGCATGAAAACCACAAAAATACCTTAGCTCGTAATGAGAAATCCAAATGCCACATCTGAATACGCAGCCCTGGCCATGGCCCCAGCCCACCTCAGAATGCACGGCCCCAGCACATGGCCCCGGACCCACCTCAGAATACATGGTCCTGGTACATGGCCCCAGGCCCGCCTCAGAATACATGGCCTTAGCATGTGGCTCTCGTCCCATGCCCCACTTCTCTGAAGGAACTGCAAGACACTAGCCTTTCTGGGGCATGAGAAACACAGCTGAAGAGGAGACGGAAGCCTCCTCCGCGAAGGGAACGCTGGTGCGATGGGACAGGAAGGATGAGTGGGCACTGCCGTCGAAGGGCTGACCGTTGGCTGCTGGGCCACTCCTCGCCACAGGTACGGGGACAGTTTCCCACTGGGCTTCTCATCGATGAGGGGGATGCCCGCACTTTCTCAGGGTCCTGGAGCACGAAATGAGGCAACAGGAACAGAACGTGGCCAGGGGCCTGGCCCAGCACAGATGCCTGTGAACGCTCGGGGCGACTCCTCTCTGTGTGGGCTGCCCCTTGGTGCTTCAGGGAACTCTTGTTTTTTAAAGCCAAAAAAGGCAGGCAAGGCCTGAACAGTCCGGGTCCCTGTCTGCGTGGTGCTCTTGCTTATAAACCTCACGCTGGCTGTTTTTGGTCTTGTTTATGTCATCAGCTCCTCTGCTCCTCTAACGTCCTTTCAGAGGAAGCCTTTCCACACTGTCCCACCCAGAATGCCCCGGACAGGAGCTCTGTGAATGTCCGGACATTTGCTGTAATAAAGTCCATCGGCAGGTAATTCACTTCCAATTTCTTTTATTAGGACTCAGCTTTGTAGAACAGTCTAAGCAAAGGAAAGAGATCACAGCAGTCCCCGTGTGCCCCAATTGTGTTTTCAGAGACGGTTGGCTGAGACTATGAACCAGCGTTTCCACGGGGAGCCAAGGCTTCCACGCTCCTGGGGACAGATGTACACAAGGCAGCCACCAGGCCAGTGAGGAGCACTCCACCCTCACATGAGCCAGAGGCAGTTTTCCCCGGTGCGACCTTGGGTTGTGGCCTCCCCGCGAGCCTGCTGGCCATGCAGTAACTGTCATCCTAGACTCAAAGCCAGGTGGGCAGCGCAGCCCCACTGCCCTGACCACGCCACAATCTGGCTGCCCCTCCCCACAATGACAGGCCCTCCTCCTCCGAGACTGGGTCTCCCTGCCTGATAGGGGCCTTCCCAGCTGCCTCTATTTTGTGGTGAAGTCAACAAACCTAAGGGATGCAGGGATGTGGACTTTAAAAGCATCTTAAGAGCTTCATAAATAAACTGCTGCCTATAAAGGCTAAGAAAAGTCCCTGGCTCCTTTGTTTTCTCAGAACATAGCCAAACAGATGCTTCTCATTCTCGTGGAATCAGGAAATTGCACTGAATGAGAATATAAGTGAACCAGAAAAAGAGAGAAAAGCATACAGGTATCTTTTAATACAAAAGTGAAAATCCTAGAAACTTTCTTCTAAGCTTCAAAGACAGCAACTGAATTTTAGGAGTGGCCACGAGCCCAGACACTGGCTCTGAAAGCTGAATGCTTTCCTGGAGCCGTGTGGCATCGCCCACGCCACGGCGAGCTCACGCTGCCCGGACACTTCCAGCCAGCAACAAAGGGACCCTGTCTCATGGAGGCACGATCAGGATGAACGGATGAAGTCCACTCCATATTCTCAACAGTGCCGAGCAGACGTTTATCGTTAAATAATTACATCAAAAACAACTCAAATACAGCCCAACAGGGTAGTGGCGTTTACACCAACACAAGTAGGAATGACTATTTTTGTCTGTGCCCTGACATCACAAAGTAAGCTGCCTGCCAACACGCAGTGGGCCTTGCCTGGCCAGTGGGCTACTTGCCTGACAGCCTTGTCAGCATCACAGATACCAGACTGGATGAGGAAAGGACCTAAGGCCATGAGGTCACTCAGACGGCCTCACCCAGGGCATCGGGAAGGCCAGAAACCCAAGTGTCTCTTCGGGTTCACGCTTCAAACCAGAGGGAGCTCTGTGTGTTGTATTCTCCACAAATGTTCACATTTTTTTTTTCAAAGTGAAAGCAAGTTTATTACAAAACTAAACAAATAAAAGAACGGCTACTTTATAGACGGAGCAGCCCACAAACGTTCAAATTCTAGGAAGACTGAACTGACCAAAAGGAACAGAGCCGAAAATATGCTAGAGCCCCAGAGGATGTAGACACATCCCAAACATCGGCCTGGGGACGGGGCGCCCGGTCCCTGCTGCTCACTGGCTCTGTGGCTGCAGCTGCATCACACCGCGTGTCTCCGTCAAATGTCGTCAGCAGCGACATGAAGGGATTAGGAGGGCCAATCTTCGTGGTCCTCCCAGCCCTAAGATTTTGGTTCTCTGTACAGTTAGCAACAAAAACAAACTCAGGAGCCCCAATCATGTAACTTCTGAACCTCACCAGTCTTGAACCCAGGGCCAGACATGCTATGCATAAATGGCGGCACAGACAAAACAGGGTCCCCACCAGGCACAGTGGTTCATGTCTGTAATTCCAGCACTTTGGGAAGCTGAGGCAGGCGGATCGCTTGAGGCCAGGAGTTCAAGACCAGCCTGACTAACATGGTGAAACTCCATCTCTACTAAAAAAAAAAAAAAAAATAGCCGGGCATGGGGGCACCTGTAGTCCTAGCTACTTGGGAGGCTGAGGCAGGAGAATCGCTCGAACCCCAAGGTGGAGGCTGCAGTGACAAGATGGCTCCACTGTTCTCCAGCGACACTGCTCTGACGACAGAGCAAGGCTCCGTCTCAAACAAACAAACAAGCAAACAAACAACGGGGTCACACCACACAGGGTTTTTTTCAGGATTCAGAGTAAAGACACAGGTAGTCAGGAAGCTCTCCAGGGCAAGAGGATGGAGACCCCAGCCTCTCTCTCTCTGTGTTCCCAGCCAGGATCAGTGACACAGCTCAGCCAGCCCCACAGCCAGAGGCTTCCATCAGCAAAGCAAAGCTGAAACCAGGCACCAAACTGTCTGTGTCAAGTAGCAGGTTTCCTAACGACTCCTTAACAACCCATTGTCCAAAGAGCATCAGAAAGCCACGTGGCATGTCCCCTGGAGGGCTGGCATCAAGTTCCAGCTGAAGTAAAAATCTACCCTGTGCTGATGGGACTGACCAGAGGACACAAACTGACCAAGGGAAACATCTCGAGCAACTCCTGGGAGTGGCACAAAAAATTCAGTGAGAAGGTTCACAGCTGCACCCTTCAAGGAAGACAAAGGTGGCAGTCTCCAAATGCACGTCCACTGATGAAGGGACACATGGTAGGGAAGGAAGCGCTGACACCCACACCAACACACGTGGGGCCAGAAAGCATCCCGCGTGTGAAGCAACACCGTGGTGTGAGTCCATTCTGATGAAATGCCCAGAAAAGGTGAACGCAGGGACGGGGGCTGCCGGGGGGTGCGGGGGGCTGCCGGGGCTGGGCGAATGGCTGCCCAGGGGATGAAAACCTTCCGGGTTAGAGGGTGGTGGTAGTTGCTGATGGCCCCTGCCCGGCGGGTGAAAACCTTCTGGGTTGGAGGGAGGTGGTGGGTGCATGACTGAATATTTTCCAGTTGGAACCAACAGATTGCATGCTTTAAAAGGGAGGATTTTAAGGTATGTGAATTATACCTCAGTAAAAATGTTATATTTTCTTTTTAACAAGACAGAGTTTTGTTCTCTTCACCCAGGCTGGAGTGCAGTGGCAAAACCTCGGCTCACTGCAAACTCCACTTCCAGGTTTAAGCAATACTCCTGCCTCAGCCTCCCTAGTAGCTGGGATTACAGGCAAGCACCACCACATCCAGCTAATTTTGTATTTTTAGTAGAAATGGTGTTTCACCATGTTGGCCAGGCTGGCCTCGAACTCCTGACCTCAGGTGATCCGCCCGCCTCAGCCTCCCAAAGTGCTGGGATGACAGGCGTGAGCCACCGCACCCGTCAGGAAAAGTCATTCCTAGATGTCAGAACTGCTTATCTGTTTCATCTTCCATGTAAATTCTAGAAACTTAGATATAAAGCTCTTCCTGAAAATCTCCGAGGAAGTGAAAACTATTTACTTTTAAAAAATAATTACTTTTTTTACAGATGGGGTATTGCTGTGCTGTCCCAGCTGCAGCACAGTGGCTATTCACTGCAGAGGCTGTTCACGGGACAATTAGAGTGCACCGTAGCCTTGAACTCCTGGGCTTAGGCAGTGCTCCCTGTGCAGCCTCCCAAAGCACTGAGATTGCACGCATGCCACCATGCCCCAAATTACTTCAACTTAAAATGAAAATGTATTTCCAGCTACCTCAGTGTTTTACCAACTCTGAAAAGAGTTACAAGGTTTTGGCCCGGCTGCCATTTCTTACACAGCATAACTGCATGGGAGCTGGAGTGTGCGGGGGCTTTCAAAGCTGCTAACCCCGACCACCTCCTCTCACAGAGCCGCTCAGCTCAGCAAACCTCCGCCAACCGCACCTCACACACTGATGAGAGGCATGTGGAGGCTTCAAGGCCTCAGGGCCTCCGGTGAGCTTTCCGTCCACCACATCAGCTGCTCACCTGGCCGCTAAAAAATACATTTTTGCAAAAGGTATGTGTGGTATGATGCTAACCATGACCATCTGTCTCATTTCCATGACTCACACAGAAGACTGTAGAAGAAGGAACAGGGAGTGCCACAGGGTTGGGAAAACAGGAAAACGGACCCCAGCGTGCCTTCCAGACAGAGGCGCCCGCACATGGGCTGTGCCTTCCTTCCGGGCCAGGCCCAGGCCTCCATGTGGGATGCCATGGGAGGACCTCCGAGAGGAACTCCACATCTGGAGTTGCGGGAGAAAGAAACAGTGCGTGGCGTGTGGGCAGCGTGTGGGGAGGGGCGGCAGGGCCTCCCGGCTGCATGGAGCCCACGGTGGAGGGAGTCTCACACTCCTTCTCCTGATATGTGTGCTCAGGACACAGCGCTGTGCAGCATCCTGGCCGCCTTCCCACCCACCTTCCAGCGGGAGGGGCTTCGCAGAGGGGCAGCTGGAACTGCGTAGCACAGGAGTGTCAGAAAAAATGTCACCACAAATCGCAACAATGCAGCTACCTGGGCAGCCTCCGGGGCTCCTTTTCTTAATTATTATTATTATTATTTTCTTTTTCTGAGACAAAGTCTTGCTCTTGTCCCCCAGGCTGGAGTGCAATGGCGTGATCTCGGCTCACTGCAACCTCCGCCTCCCAGGTTCAAGCAATTCTCCTGCCTCAGCCTCCCAAGTAGCTGGGATGACAGGCATGAGCCACCAAGCCTGGCTAATTTCTGTATTTTTAGTAGAGACGGGGTTTCACCATGTTGGCCAGGCTGGTCTTGAACTCCTGGCCTCAGGTGATTCGCTCGCCTTGGCCTCCCAAAGTGCTGGGATTACAGGTGTGAGCCACCATGCCATCTTAATTATTTTTTATTTTATTTTATTTTTTTGTTGAGACGGAGTCTTGCTCTGTCGCCCAGGCTGCAGTGCAGTGGCCAGATCTCAGCTCACTGCAAGCTCCACCTCCCGGGTTTACGCCATTCTCCTGCCTCAGCCTCCCGAGTAGCTGGGATGACAGGCATGAGCCACCAAGCCTGGCTAATTTCTGTATTTTTAGTAGAGACAGGGTTTCACCATGTTAGCCAGGATGGTCTCGATCTCCTGACCTCGTGATCCGCCCGTCTCGGCCTCCCAAAGTGCTGGGACTACAGGCTGGAGCCACCGCGCCCGGCCTTTAATTATTTTTTTAAAGATAGTTTTGATATTTGGGATTGATCCACTGCTGCATGAAAACAAGTCTTTGTGCACATGCCTGGCAATGCTGCTTTCTGACAGGTGCCAGCGCCTGAGCTCGGTGGTGCCTGGCAAGTGTGGCTTTCTGACTGGTGCCCAGCACTTGTGTTCAGTGACTGAGGAAAATGTCCCCAAGGAGCAAACGCCCCTGAGGCCACTGCCACGGGAGCATGAACTCTAAACCCACAGTGCAGAGAGGCTCCAGTGGCGAGATGCTGCATTTCAGAAGATCTACGATGCGACACTCTCAGTGTGCACCACAGCATGTGGTCACATATTAATCCCAGGCCAGGAGCTGGAGCCTGTCACCTGACAGGTCATCTCAGCTGGGCGCAGGGGCTCACGCCTGTAATCCCAGCACTTTGGGAGGCCAAGGCGAGCGAATCGCCTGAGGCCAGGAGTTCAAGACCAGCCTGGCCAACATGGTGAAGCCCCGTCTCTACTAAAAATACAGAAATTAGGCAGGAGTGGTGACACATGCCTACAGTCCCAGCTACTTGGGAGGCTGAGGCAGGGAGAATGGCTTGAACCTGGGAGGTGGAGGCTGCAGTGAGCCAGGATCATGCCACTGCATTTCTCCCCGGACGACAGAGTGCGACCCTGTCTCAAAAAAATAAACAAATAAAATAGAATTTACTATTGCTTCCCATTTGACAGAGCTGACAACACACCCAGAACCATCGCCACACAGGCCGGAGCGCAGCGTGCAAACTCACCCCCGATCAGTTATCCAGATGGTTCAGGCAGCGTTCAGCGTCACACAGCACAGGGGTGGCACTGGCCTCGCTGGCCCTGTGACCCTCCCCGCAGTTCTCTGTTAATGAAGTGTGGAAGTGAACAGGGCAAGGGAGAGGATGGAGCAGGTAGCATGGAGGAATTTGCTCCAATGCGCCCAGTCTGGGGATGGAAGGAGGGTCTGGCATCTGCCCTGCACTTTTAATCACACACAGGACATACGAGAGGGTCTGTGGGGAACTGCCAAGGATGTGGCCGACTCAGCAGCCCCGAGGCGTGCCTTCATGCAGACGGGCTCACTTTAGTATGAGTAACAGATGTCAACATGAATCCCCATGGAAACAAATGGCGGCCACCAGAACAAGCAGCAGTGGCCAAGGACTCCGAGCTGCAGCTTGGCGCCTCCACAGGCTCCCAGGGACTCCAGCCAGGCCAGGAAGGCAGGAAGGAGTCCAGGGAAGAGGCCTCGGAGGGCAGCCATGGGCCTGGTGGGGTGGGGGGGGTGCATGGGCTCACGCTTGGGAGGTGCGGCATCCTGTGGGGCTGGCAAGGGGAGAGGGGTATTTGCTGTTCTCTGGCTGACCCTAAGTTGGAACTGGGGGCAGAAACTAGGTCGTCGTGAACTAAGTTGCACCCGCCCTGCACCAGGGCTATGGAGGTGTGGGCTGGGGTTCCCTGGCCACAAATGGCTCAGCCACTGTCCCTCTTCAGGAAGGATGATACCTCTCCAGATACACCCACTCATAGGTGGAGGGGGGCATTATGAAATAATTCGAACATGCAGAAAACTGGAGTAAGGAAATAAATCACCCAGATTTCACAAATGTTAACATTTTTGCTATATTTGTACCAACCAATTTTTTTCTTACAGAAATAAACTTAAAATACAGAGTTTTATATAAGTCATTTGAAAGTATTCTTTTTAAAAAATCTGGCAATGGGTGAGTAGGAGAGGAGAAAACTGCAGTTACCTAACACCTCTTTAGAGGAGGGATGTCCTCGAGGCCCCAACCTGCTCAGCCAAAAGCACCCTGAAGCTGCTGGGAGGGGTTCCTCCTGTCAGCGCCCCCCGACCGATGGAAGTCCGCCTGTGTGCATGCCATGCCTCGGGCTGTGTGGTAGGAAGGAAGAGGATGGGGCTAAGGCAGAGTCGATGATGAGCCCTTCAGCAGACAGGGGGCGCTGTCGGCAGCATCTTCACAGCAGGGCTTCACGCTGTGCTCTGCCAACCCCACTGGAAGAAAAAATACCTAGAAGCTATGCAGCCAGCCCACGAGTACTTCACCTGCACATCAAGGGCCTGCCTCAAAGCAGGGAAAGACCGATAAACTGAGTCACACCAAACACTGCTAGCTCTCTAAGCCAGTGCAAGCAAGACCCCTGCGGGCAACCGACTCGCAGTCCCTCAGACAACACATCCGAGGCACACACCACAGCCTGCTGGCCTTGCCACCGACCCCGAGGAAGGGTGGGACCACGAAACAACGCCCCCATTCCCTAGGGTCTTGCAACTCTGCAGCTCCCGTGACAGGGGAAGGTGGAAGGAGCTGCTCACACACACAGCCTCGCTCGCCAACGACGCTTTTCACCGATGCCAGGAGACGTATGTTGCTTTGTCAGTTTGACACACACAGGGCAGTGATAGGAAGAGGCCCAAAGGAAAGAGTGTTCATTCAGACCTGACCCAGAGACCCAGGGATCTCATACTGAGACTGTGACCTGGGATGAGAAATACATTGTAAGTCACCATGCAGTCCAGGCTGTGCATGCAAACACAGGAAGGCAAAGCCTCCCCTGTCTGCTCTGTCTGGTCCCTTGCTCTGGTTCTGCGGTCTTTCCGTGCTGCTTTACCTCAAAATGAGCTGCAACTGTGATCTGGTACGCGTCTTCTGTGAGTGGGTGCAGCACATCACACATTTGCAATTTGTAAGTTGGAATCTCAACCTCCCCTGAGAGTACCGATTAAAATAGTTGCTGGAATGGGATCTATGTTCCTCTAAAGTATCGTCTCCCGTTTCTCCAAATACAATAAACAGTGCCCAGGTTTGACATCTTCTCAAGGGCGTCACCCAGGAAGACATGGTCCTCAACCACCCTCTTCTAACTTCTGCAACTGGAGATACCGGAAGCTTTGATGTAAGACACCTGGCTTCCAGTTTAGACCAGATGACTTACGAAACATGGGAGGTGTCAGCTGACTTTACAAGTAAAGAAAAATCCTAGCACCAGACTAGACCCAAGTAATTCTCTTTCATAAAAGTTCTGTTAAAAAACAAGTAAAATCAAAATAGCCTGCAGTCTATCCTTTATATTGGACATTTCCTAGAAGGCTGCAACCTTCAGCCGCAATGCTTAGCCAGGTTCTCTCTCCTCCAGACACAGGAGGGAATTCCTTCGGCCCCAATGCTTAGACATGTTCTCTCTCCTCCAGACACAGGAGGGGATTTCTAGTTCTCCTTGAGAGCTAGACAGGAAGCAGTGAGGCAGCAGGCACTGTGTTTGAGGAGGTGACGTTCCTGGTGCACCTGTTATCTAACTTGCAATGAAGAAAACCCGTCAGGTCTTCCCAAGGGCTGCCATGAATGCTGTGAACCTGGGCGCTGCGGGTCTTGAAATGCAAAAGCAGAGCCCTTCCTCTAATTTCAAATCCACTACCAGACACCACGGCGGTGTCCTAACCCAGGCAGAAACTTAACAGATCCTTCCCATCCTGTTGCTCTGACACACGCCCAGGTGTGCGGAGGTCGCATGGGCCAGGGGACTGGAAGTGCAGAGCCAGCCCTCCCTCCCCTTGGGAGAAGAGGGAGGAAAGGATCCCTGCGATTCGGGAAATACTTCAATTGAGAGCCCGCGGGGGAGAAAGGGCAGCTTGTCCCTTTCCCTCTTTTCAGGGACAGCGAGGTGGACTGAAATGGGCTGACCTGGAGGCGCTGGGCTGGTCTAGCACAGAATGAGGAAGACGAGCTGAATGGGGGAGGCCTTCCAAATCACGCAGCCAGGGCTCAAGCACGCCCCCATCCCCTAGTCCCCACACGAAGGCAGTCTCCGGCTTTGATGCCTTCCAGCCTTCCACCGCCCTGTGAGTTCCCCTGGGACCCCTTCTCTTCCCAAGGCAGCAGAGGCACAGGCAGGACTTCCCTGGAAGGCACGAAGTGGGGTGGAGGGTGGAGGTGGCGTGGAAATCCTGCACAGGTGCGTCTCTCCATACCCCATGATGCGCATCACCCACAGACGCAGATCGCCACTCACGCACGCAGAGCGTTGGTGGCTGCCACACAGAGGGCACCGTGACTAAAAACACCGTGTTCCGCTGCAGGCTGCATGGAGCCCAGGGCCACAGCTGCTATTGAAAGTGTTGAGGAAGGACCAGTTACCCAAAAAAGCACAGGAAAAAAGCTGTTTCTGCAGACAAAGCCCTGGGCCTTTCCTGGGACCCCCATCCGCTTCAGGGCAGCACATTTACAAAAGGGCTACAGCTTCCCAGAAGTTCAAGGATTCCCTTCGTTTGCTCTTTCAGAGGGCAGGGAGAGTGGGCAAGGACTCCTGGTCATGAGCGGAGTGCCAGGCATTGGCTCGGGACCCGTACAGCCCGGGAAAGCAAGATTCTCCCATGGGAAGGGAAAGGCATGGTGGGTTTGGTCGATACAGAGAGAGGGCGGCGTTTCCTTTGCCTAGATTAAGCAGCAAATAAATTAAAATACATGAAAACAGAAGGGCTGGGTAACACCACGCAAACTGTCGCAGGCCAATCTAGGCCACCACTAAGCAGTTTACAGCCTGCACTCTGTTCTGGGGGTGGTGATGGTGGGGCACGGCAGGAGGTGCCACAGCTCATCAGAACCCAGATGGCACCCTCTGGGGAGGGAGATGGACAGGCCGTGGCCTGGGGCAGCACCTCATAGGCCACAGCCCTCGGGGTTCTGGGAGGGTCCCGAGTTCCGCCCAGACACAGGCCACCGTGGGCCAGGCCTTCCCCGTGCGGCCCACGTAGACACACGCAGGGTTCCCGGGCTTTCACGGCAGAGCCGCTCCCTACGTGGAGCACTGTGATCGGATGCCAATCATATATGATTAGGGACTGTACCTGGAATATATACAGAATGATTCAAACTCAAACACAGAAAGACAAGGCGGAGTTTCTCTAGAGACCTGCAAACGACCAGCAAGCCCAGGAGAGGACGCAGAGCATCCTTAGTCACCAGGGAGATGCGGGGCAGCCTTGCCGAGCGGCAGAGCCAGTCGTAAAGCCCCAGGCTGTTTGACTCCACCCACAAGAAGTGTCCACACGGGCAAATCTGCAGCAACAGAACATGGATTAGCAACTGCCCAGGGCTGGGCTGGGGCGGGAGTGGAGGGGAGCTGGGGACACAGCTTGGGAGCGCCTGGTACTGGGGACGGGGTTTCACTGGAGGGTGATGAAAATGTCTAAAATTAGATTGTGGTGATAGTTGTGTAGCTTGGTAAACATAATAAAAATCATCAAATTGTTTAAGTGGGTCATTTTATGATATGTAAGTGATATTTCAACAAAGCTCTCTTCCTACACACTCGCGACAGGCTGAGCACTGCTCACGGCCCTGCTTCCAGCCACACGGCCCCACCACGGCCGCTCCAGGTCAGCACCCCTCACCACTGGAACCTTCTACCTGCTCATCTTCTGCACAAACAGGCTTCTCTCAATTTTCGTGTAAGCAACATTTTTAAAGTTTAGTTTTTATATAGTATATAGATCACTGTTGACATAACAAACTCCATCTTAGAAAAATACTTTGTTTTACATTTCATAGCGCACTTTGCCAACAAAGATAAGGTGATTTGCTTAACAAACAAACAAAAAAAATAAAGACAATATCCAACCAGGTAAGGACACAAAAAGCACACCCTTGCTCTCAGTTCTCACGGGAGGACTCTGCCTCAGCCGCTGCCGCCTCGCAGTCACTTGTGATAAGAACTTGGCATCTGCCCCGCAGGCTCTGCCACCTGAGTCCTCCTTGCAAGACCACGGACCACCCCGCCCAGCCCAGGGCTCCTGGTGTCTGCTTCACTCCCCCCCGACTGGTTCATTAACCCTTCCTCCTATCTCCCTTTTTCTCTTGATGTTAAATGTTACTTTGTTTGTTGCGGAGTATTTAAAACATTTATGTATTGATTAGGTATACTATAATTATGGTTTACAATATTGACCGATGTGAGGAGTGGCTTGAGCCTGGGTGCCCGCTGCTGGGACTACCCAGTGACAGGAAGCACCAGCAGTTCCTGGCTTTTGTGATTGAAATAACGTCAACAAAAGCCTCACACTACGGAAAGACACAAGTGCACGTGGACCCGGTTATCTCTAACCTTGCACCACTCATGACAAATAGCATCTCATAGGTGGTAAAAGTGAGCCCAGTAAGTTTCCAAAGGAGTATGCCTAAGAGCAGAGAAACTAGAAAAAAAAGAGATTATTCCCAAAGAAGAGAGAAACAGCTGAGGGCAAGCACCATGCAGCCGCATCCTCTGGGTTTAACCAAGGGGGCAACTCCTCCCACCAGGGCAGATACAGTCACCTGCGCCCGTCCCAGAACCCAGCAGACACATCCAGGCTGGGTGGGATTCCGAGGTATCTCTGTCTGGCGCACGCCTTTCCTCCCCTTGCTGCCCCAGTAAGGGCAAGATGTTTCCGCATTCAAAGTTCAATCAGAAAATCGCCGGATTACCCGAAATAACCAACCTTCCACCGTGGGTCACGTCTTCCCCAACCTCACCATCAACTCTGTTAGGGTCTGCGTTGCGGCTGCTAGAGTCAGGTTAGAACGGGGTTAGAACGCATGCGGGGACAAAGGAGATTTTTTAAAAACAGGCTGAAAACCACTTTTAGCCAGGGTTAGTCGCCTAATGGAAGTTTCACATTTCAGCTGAGACAGACAAAACCTATTAGCTGAATGACACCAGGGGCAGAGCAGAAGCAAACCAGCCAGCCTCAATCACTGGATCAATGTTTACGGCGGCCATTCCCCCTAATGGCCGGTTTTCAAACGTACAGGTATCCAGTGACACAGCAACTTCTTGTTCTGCTGTCTGTTTATAGCTTCAAACAGCAGCGCTCCTTGTTTGATGGTCAGAAGATCGTGGGCACTTAGGCGTTTCTAAAAATAGGCTTCCTCCTGACTCGCTGTCTCTGCCGCCTCGCAGTCCAGGGAAGCGGTGCGTGGCGCCTGTGCCTGCCCGTCTCTCAGCGGCTCCTGGGAGCAGCTCCCCAGTGGACATGCGGGGCTTGCTTGGGTGTAAAAAATGCAAACAAGCCCTCAGCAGGTGGACTGCGTTTCCACCGCTGTGCTGAGACACACGGTTCTCTCCCACCTTTGTCCCGGCATGCAAGCAGGGTCTGGGGTCTGGGGTGAGGCTTCATGTGGGCGCGCCCGTCCTTCTGTCCTCCTTGGTCCGAGCCACTGGCATCTGCTGGGGCAGGATCAGAAGCGCCACTGGTTCTCCCCATTCTCATCACACTCATGATAATGACTAGATTTCTCTCCTTCCTTTTTTCTTCTTTTTCCCCCAAACAAATCTCAGGTATTTTCAAGGTTCTCGGTGGCATTTTCCTGCCATGAAAATATTTTTCACACGAAATCACTTGGGTCACAATGATCCACAAAAGCACAGGGACATCCCTTTGATCTGGAAACACAGTCAACCTGGGAAATGCTGGATGCCAGCAAACCTAGACCATAGTTTACTGGGTCCAGAACTGAAATAATGATATAAATTCTCACCCCAAATCACTCTTGGCCTACTCTGGATTGCCTAATTCTGATAGTCTGCAGCAGTGGGAAGAAACACGGCTTCCTAAGAGTCCGGACACAGGAGACACAGAGGAAAAGGGCCGGCGACCAAAGCATCGCTTGGAGCCCACAGCACGTCTAAGGATCAGGAGGGCGCAGTTAGAACAGACTCTGCAGGACTCATGAAATGCAGCAAGAGCAAAAGCAACGCTGATTTCATGCGATTCACCCTCCATTTGTGACAGGAACGCGTTTCTGACCAGGCTGCTTGTGAAGCAGCAGCCGTGGTTAGTGTGCTTCCGTTTACAGCCGCGTGGAACGTGCAAGGAAGCAATCAGACAGACCCGTCTTCCCCGCGGCTCTGAAGCCAGCCTCAGCACGGTGCCTCTGTTCGGACAGAGACGCCTCTTCATCACAGGGCACTGGGCAGGCTCACCCATCCCTCTGCAAATCAGTGCTAGAAATCGGCAGCTTCCTCTTAGACTCAGGCCGGTGCGTTCCTCACGGCCATGTGTTTCTGCCTGTAACTGAGGCTCATCTCACCTGGAAAACCAGGGTGGTGACGAGGTTCACATGACTGAGCTAAGGGCCAGCTCTGGGGAGGCTGAGAGAACTATAAACTCCGGCATTAGAGCTTGAGGCCAAGGTCCCTGCTCCAGCATGCAGAGGAGAACCAACCTGGTTTTGGCTCTGGCCAGAGGAAGCGCAGCAAAGAGGCCACGGCTGCCAGGGACCCGGGTCACAGGCTCCTTCAGTTCACCTCCAAACGCAGCAGGCAGAGGGTCGCGAGCCACTGGCCAGGATAACTGTCCCGGGAGCCCTGGGGCTGAGGCCGTGCTGCACCTGCTGTGCCTTTGTGCCTCAGAGAGGAGGGCAGGGAGGTCCTGTGCCGGGTTTGGAGCTCAGTCCTGGCACATGCTTGGGGGTGTGAGTGGTGCTGAGTCAAGAAGAGAAAGGCAAGTGGGGGAAGCCGGGGTGTGGGGAAGGGTAGGAGCCTGGGAGGAGCTGGGGCTTAACTTAAGATAAGTTAAAGACTTATCTTAACTTCATGCTGACTTCAACTCTTCATGCCAAGTTTCGCTTTTTCAACCAGTTGCCAGTCAGGATGGGGCCCCGTGGGGCCCCATCATTGCTCCTGTCTCCTGACTTGCAAATCTGCCCCCAAAGCAGTTCCACCCCCGATCACAAACACCTCCCTAACAATACACTCTGGCTCATCCCGTTACTAACGTCCCAGTGCAGCCTCCACTGCCCCTCGCAAGTGAACCGCAGGTGAAGACAAGAGAGCGCCAGGAATCGGAAAACAGGCCCAGCATGAGGATGAGCAGCAACTCCGCCCTGAGGACTAGGTGAAACCAACCGGCAAGAGAAACGCTCGAGCCTCAGCACCCGACCTCCAGATTCTTCCCAAGCCACCGGAAAACGCTGCGTCACCCGCGAGCCCAGCGGGAACACTGAGGGGTCACTGCGTTTATTTCCCACGACTCAGTCCCTCCTTCTAAAGATAAATGAGCCAGAAAACTAAGCAGGCATACCCCAATTCCAATTCACAAACAAACATGTGAGTACACGTGTTGCCTCTTAAGAAGCAGAAATTATATACCTTCCAAACGCATTGTAGGCATATTCCCAAAATATTGAATATATATCTAAGGAAGACAACTGCAGGACTGCGAGTAATTACAGCCTGCTGTTTAGTGAAAATACAGGCAAATTGGGTAACAGCATACACAGAACAACTCCAGACACCGCGGCGGTTCAGCTGGCGACAGTCTGCGAATGCGCTGCCTGCAATCCCGCAGGCACCCTGGATCCCCGAAGCTGAGATTACACCGAAGGGACAGTGCAGCGTCCGCTGGAGAGGCTGAGGTTGCCGTTGCCGCACAGCCAGTGGGCGGACGCACTCTACAGAGGAAGAGGCCGCAGAGCGGCAGAAGTGGAAGTGGGACAATGCTGCTGTGTGGAGTGGAGGCGGCACCTGAGGCGTCTGCTTGCTCCACTTGCGTAACTCATCACAGTGGCCGGCTCCATGCCTATTCTTGGGAGGCCGAATAAAAGGAAGGACGTGGCCATGAGGAAGGAGGAGGAGAGCATAGAGGGAATTGCCTAGAAGCAAACGGGCACTTGGATAAACCTTCAGTGAGAAAGGAAGAAACAGGAGGACATGGAGTCCCAGGGGTCGACGGGGCTGCCACCCAAAGCCACCACCAAGCACGGCCAGAGAGCAGTGGGACCAGAGAAGGGCATTTTCTGGTGACCAGTGCATTGGTGGGGAGTGAGGACCCAGACGGGGTTCCCCACCCCCAGCAGCAGAAACCACAAGTCTGCGAGCCCACACCTAAGTGCTGCTGGTGGGGGTCCACAACTCAGGCACTGCACCCAAGCGGGTGACAAGGATGGATACCTCAAGTCAAGCCCACTGCCACATGGTGCAACTTCCACACTCTGGAGGTCTAGACCAGAGCTCTGAAGAGATTTCAGAGTTTAGAGTGTAGATACTGGTATCTTGGCCAAGTGGGGATAGAGTAAGGTGGCAACTTTTTATTGTGAGACTGGATATCAGAAAATGATGTCTCTCTTGCACACGTAACAGAGCAAGAGTCACACACAATGCTTTCCAGCAAAGCCCACGTTTACTGGCGTGCAGATGATCACGTCCACACCGATAGCTTTGTGGTTAGGCAAAAAGCGAAGGCGCTCCCAACAAGCACCGGCGGCCCCCATCGCCCTCCCCCACCTTCTCCACGAGGGCCCTCAGCAGCAGCGCCCACCCATCCCTCCCCACCTTCCGCCAACGACGGGGCCGCCAACCCAATCACGTCCGGCCCGCACCGCTCTTCCACCCAGGCGCGGCGCCCAAACGCCCCCACATCCTCCACGTTCGCGCACAGAGGGGCCCTCAACACCCCACGACCTCCTCCCCCACCGTTTCCCAAGGGGCCCCCCCCACCGAACACCCCACTTATCCTCGCCCACCCATCTTCTCTCCACGAAGGGGCCCCCTAACCACCCCCCACTGATCTCCCCACCTTGTCCCGCAGACACACCCCCCACATGCTCCTCAGACTTCACAGGGAGCCCCAACACCACCATCTCCTTGACTCCACAGGGCCCCCACACCCACATCCTCGCCCACCCTTCCCGAGGGGCCCAACACCAGCACTCTCCCCCACCGCTTCCACAGGGGCCCCCAACACCCCACCATCCTCCCCACCTTTCCACAGGGCCCCCACAGCCCCACATCCTGCCCACCTGTCCCACAGGGGCCCCACACCCCACCATCCTCCCCACCCTCCCACCAGGGCCAACACACCCACATCCTCCCCCTTCCCACAGGGGGCCACCCAACACCACCACATCCTCCTCACCCTTCCCACAGGGCCCCAACACCGCCCCACAGATCCTCGCGCCACCTTCCACCAGGGGCCCAACACCCCCACATCCTCCTCAACCTTCCCAAGGGGCCCCTAATACCCCCACATCCCTCCTCACCTTCCCCAGGGGCCCCAACACCCCACATCCTCCCCACCTTCCCACAGGGGCCCCAACACCCCACATCCTCCTCACCTTCCCACAGGGGCCCCCAACACCCCCACATCCCTCCTCACCTTCCCACAGGGGCCCCAGGCACCCGCACATCCTCCTCATAGGAATCCGTGTTCAAAGCCTGCTTCCTGCAGAACTGGGCACCTGCTTCAGCTTTCAGCACAGTGAATGTGGAGGGAAGAGGCGGGCTCCCTCAGGTGCTCTGCCCCATCCTGGGGAGTGGGTGGAAGCCGGTGAGGGAAACCCTCCCCCTTCCCCTTCCCGTCTCCCCGGGGAGATCGATGCAAGCATGTGACGGCGGCCCTGCAAGGACCCTAACCCCAGAAGACATTGCCGGGGCAGTCGCTGAGCTGAGGCTGCAATAGAGATTCAGCCAGGATGCCCCTTCCGGACGCAGCTCTGCAGGGAGGAGAGTCTGGGAAAAAGGGGTCCCAGGAATGCCCCGTGACAGCCTCTGGGTGAGGAGCTTCTCCCTCCAGCAGGGGTGTCCAAGGGAGAGAATACATTTATGGGTTCTTACTTTCTGTTTCTGGTTGGGCCAGTAAAGCCCCTTCCTCATCCCTCTTCCTCTTATTACTAGAGATAGAAACGAAAAACCACAGCTTCAAGCTGCTAAAAGCCTAAAACAAGACGAAACAGAAAAACAACAACAAAATAGGGCAGGTTGGACGACCTTGCACGGAGAGGCAGAGATCGCCTCGTCTGAAGAAGAAGCAGCCCGTCCCCACCACTGTTGCTTCCTCAAGCAGGTGGGCATGTCAGAAAATGCTGCATCAATTTCTACAACCCGTGACGGGGGATCCGACCCCGACCGTATCCAAAGAATCCACACTTATGAACTAAAACTGCCCGTGGTCGGCTCAAGGATCAATGCTGGACACCAGCCTGCAAGGAAGCTGCGGCTTCAGAACGGGGAGGACCCTGGCGGTCACGCCTGCTCTGTGCCGTGAGGGGAACGGCTGCTTTACAGGAGTTCATTACGTAAAATCGTCTGTGTTGTTGGTTTGCTAAGCTACGCACCGAGAATTGTTCATGAACATCCTTCAGATCCACTATACAGGCTCCGGTCAGTCAGGCGCTTTCACTCGCAGAGACGTTTCCCGACACCTAACTGGAGTATTTAGCATCTGAGATACTTTGTTGAAAGTGAATCTAGTTTTCAGATTGAATGGTTCTTACGTCTCTCGCAAACCCGTGACTCATTCAAAAGATCAACCCTCGTTCTCAACATGAACATGGACTGAACGCTTCTTCCTGTGTCTGAAGTTCACTTCGGCGATTTCAGTACGTTCTCCCTCACTCAGAGGCCGCTCCTTCATCTTAACTGTGTCCCAGAGACACGCTCAGAAGAACGTGGAGTGGACAAGAAAACGGGGGCGAATCGGATGGAGTGAAGGGAACGGGGCGGGGCCTGCCCGGAGGAGGCTGTGCCAGCGAGACCACCAAGGCATAATTCAGGCAGGACTGAGGGTGAAGATGTCAGAGGTGAAGCGTCCAGGAGTGATGTCACCGTGAACACAGAGGCACCACCGTGCCGGGACGCCTGGGGTTGGGGTTCCGTCACCCTACACAGATACTCCTGCTTTTACCGGGGGCGACGGCCCAAGAGGGCTGCTGTAAGCTGTGACTTCCAAGACTGTAACAATTCCCGGTAACACTTCGAACTAAAGACGTAATCTCTTTCCGCAACTTACGCTTACACCAAAAAGTATCTGAAACAGGTCTCAATCAATTTACGGGTTTATTTTGCCAAAGTGAAAACTGTGGCCTGTGACGTGGCTCCAGGAGGTCCTGAGAACATGTTCCCAAGGTGGCTGGGTCACAGCTTGATTTGACACATTTTAGGAAGACAGAAGCGACAGGCAAAGACCTAAACCAACACATGGAAGGTGGCGTTGGTCTGGCCCGGGAAGGTGCAACATCTCCAAGCAGGGGGTGGTGGGGCCTCCAGGCCACAGGTGGACACAAAGATTTCCTGACTGGCAACTGGTTGAAAAAGCAAAACTTGGCATGAAGAATTGAAGTCAGCATGAAGTTAAGATAAGGAAGGAGGTCGTGGAAGCCAAGTTTCCTCCATGCAGAAGACACCTCCAGGTAGCAGGCTTCGGAGAGAAGAGATGGTGTCTCTTATCAGAGCTTAAAAGGGTTCAGACTCTCCAGAAAAGAGCTAGAAAGAGAAGGTGATTCTCTATAGAATGCAAATTTCCCCCACAAGAGTCAGCTGTGAGGGGCCATTTCCAAAGACGTCAATGAAATATATTTGGAGGTAAGATCATGTCTCTCAGGGTCTGCTATCTGTCATGTGAGGGTACACTAGATTCAGGTGGAAAACTGGTCTCTTATTGGTACAGAGAGTCTGTTGTGTCAGTCTCAGGTCTCTGTTTCATGTCACTGCTGGTCCAAAGGGAGGAGAGTGGGATGAGGCCTGTCCGAGTCCCTCTTCCCATCAGAGCCTGAACTCGCCTTTCCCGTTTCCTTGGGGTCCCCTTGGCCAAGAAGCAGGTCCATTCCATTGGTTGGGGGCTTAGAATTTTGTTTTCAGTTTACAACGTAATAGCTATTGTTATAACATGTGCCTGGGATTTGCTATAATCAGGCGTGGTAAGACATGCAGGCATAGAAATCCTTACGAAGATAGATCTTTATACTCAACTCCCCAGACACAGGCACTCAGCCACCACGCAGGGCTGCTCCGGGATGCACTCTTCTGCGTGTGTCAAATGCTTTTTGAAATTATAGGCATAAAATGGAGCGAACTGAAGAATGGTTTTATTCTTTGCCCCTAAGAAGTTACCAGAAAAGGATGGGTCACTGCCACCGCCTACCTCACTCAGAGCTCAGGAGCTGCACACGGCGAGGAAGGCCTGTGCGCCCGGCACACACATGACTGGGTGCCCCAGCCTCCACGCCACTCCTGGAGGGCTGCCCATCATACTGTGGGCATTTGTAAAGAGACACTTTTTGCTTGTGATGTTTTACGTTTTATGATCTTTATTCCATGGAACTTAGCTGAGCATAACTGAGTTTGCAGGTCATGACTTCACAGCAATGGAATTTTACCACAAGGACACAGGAGTTAAGGAGAAGAACAATGAACCACTCCCGCACATTTCCGGCCTGTGTCACACCCAATACACCCCATCTGTAGCTAACTTTTATCTTCAGATAAAGAAAATGATGGAGCAGTATCCTGAAGGAGTTTATCGTGGTCTCCTCTGAACCACGGCTGGGACTGAAGACACCGCCTGTCAATAAGCGTTTGTTACATCAGGCGCACAGCAGTCTCGGAGGCCCATAGAGACAGTTCTCACAAAGCCCTGGCAGTCAGCTGTCTTTCCAACAGCGGCCTTTCAGGTCACGGCTCATACTCTCAGAAACCGCTTCTCAGCTTCAAAGACCGATCTCCTAATCTCAGCGTCAGGCATCAGGAATGATGCAGAAATGCCAGTCCCGCAGTACAGATCCCAACCTCTCTGTGATAGGAGGCCAGGAGGACCCGGCCCAGAAGCCCACCCTGAGCTGGCGCAGAGGAGGAGAAGGGCGTTGGGAGGTCTGCAGTTAGCTGCCCTGTGAAGGTTTCCCACACACTTAAAACACACATACACTTCATAAGCACGAGTCTCCATGACCTTAGTGAAAATGCCTTGATAACAGGCACTGTGTTTCCTATTGCTTTCTATCTTCTACCACGGTCACGAACTCAAACACTTACAGGGCCAGGAAGGTGACTCCAGCAGGGAGGAGGTGAGTGTGCCACTCTCAGCCTATAAGCCTGGGGCAGCTGCTGACAGCTTGGCCAAAATGTCCCTGGGGAGGCCCCACCCCTGCGGCAGGTTCACCGGGCAACCCGGCCAAGGTGGTGTGTCTCAAGGCTTTTCTAAAAGCACAGCTAGAATGAGCCACAACGTTCCAGCCGGGGCCACAACTGCTGACAAGTGGCCGACTAAGGTGTGCAATGGTGAGGGTGCAGCATCCCCCTTATCCTCAGGGGTACCTCCAAGACCCACAGGGATTCCTGACACAGATAGTACCCAACCCCATGTACACGATGTCCCCCTTATCCTCAGGCGTACCTCCAAGACCCGCGGGGATTCCTGAAACCAAGAGAGTACCAAACCCTAGGTACACCATGTTTTCCCTATGAACACACACCCCTGATAAAGTTTAATTTGTAATTTAGGCACAGTAAGAGATCAGCAATAACTAATAATAAAATAGAACAATTATAATAATATGCTGTCCCCAGTTTCACAGACAGAAGATTCCATCTGACTGCAGATCTTGGCAACCTGAGCGTACCGTTTTCTTTTTCCTTATTAAGTCGAGAACTTTCACTTTTCACTTAAAGGAGCACCTTCCGGCCTCTCTTATGTGTACCCACCTCGCCAGGCTCACTGCTCTTGTGCTTTGGGGCCATGATGAAGTCAAATGAGGGTTCCTTGAACACAAGCACCGTGACCCCTGGACCATGGATCTGACAACCGAGAGGCCATAAGGGGGCGGGGAGCGTCCGCAGCCTGGAGACGCTGGACGAAGGGAGGGTTCAGTCCAGGCGGGACCGAGCGGGCAGCGCCAGATTGCGCCACGCTCTGCAGAAGGGTGCACAAGTTAAAACTTGGGAATTGTTTATTTCTGGAATTTTCCTGTTAACATTTTCATCCCTCGGTTACCTCGAGTAACTGAAATCACAGAAAGGGAAACTGTGGCGAAGGGGCCGTCACCCCCACTCCACCTCCCAGCAACGTCAAAAAAGACCTGTGGGCTGAAGGAATAAGGAAGGCATCATCACAATTACCTTTGACCCTTCCGGGCCACTGTGTTTTAAATCTCAGTTTGATTATCAAACACAGATCAAAGCAATACATACTTATTGGCAGAACTGTTAACAAATGCGCTGGTAACTATATTTACGTAATACCGTGTGACTATATTTACGCCAACATGGCCTGGTGCGTGGGAAGTCCTTCCAGCCTCTGAGCAAGACGACGGAACAGGACCAGCTTATGAACGCACACTGAATGTCCGTGTGAACTAGCTGAAAAAACTTAGGCAAGTTTGTTTATATTGAGATCAAATCTTTTTAAAAAAGAACATTAAAAGAACAACTTAATAAACCAACCCAAATCATGTTGATATCATTTGAGCACGTTTCTATCTGGTATGTAAAACATCTTTTTTACTGAAATCACCAGGAACTCTTCTTGCAGAGCCCTCAGCCGAGCGGGCGATGCTAAACTTACTGGGGGCTTCCAGATGCATCTCTGCCACCCACCCTGGACTCGGCGGGGCCCCTATACACACAGCACCCAGGACACAGCAGCCTCTGGTTAGGATCTACGGGATGAAGGGAAGCATGAAACTCACAGCGAGGTGTCCCTCCTCAACTGTACTTCTATGAATTTTGAATAATTAGAGAAAAACAAGAAAAGTCACTTTTATTCCCACTTTCTGGACTGCTTACATGAAGACTGAGAAATGAAAAGACTCACATTTTGTTTCTAAAATGTTAAAAGGAATCCGGCTCAGGGATGACACACGACTCAACACAGTCAAGTCTTTCTATTTATCCCCCTTTGAGCCTCAAGCTGCATCGGCCACCCTAAGGCATATTGACAGACGGCTTCCTGTGGTTCCTATCCAGTTAATGATGACAGGAATTAGCTCAGCATATCGACTGGACAAGGTTGTGTTTTCTGTTGTAGGCATTTTTTTTTTTTAAGTGAAAAGCAACTCACATGAAAAATGCATAACTTGTTACCAAGAAGGGCACAACAGTTCTCCAAGCAAATAACCTACCCGGGGTGTTTATAACACTTCACGTGATTATCTGGTTATAAAATGTTTATAACATTTTGTAAACAGAAGAATTTGCCATTTCAGAACTGACTTCATTCTGTCTCCTTAGCAAAATAGGAAAAAATAAAATTTTTCTATTAAAAAAATTAAAAGTTTACAAAACAGGCACTGAAAACCTTCCAGATCATCCTGGAAACATCCTTTACACAGTGAGCAGAAGATAAAGAGTGCCAATTTCCAATTTCTGCATCAATAAATGAAAGTACATTTGCCAAGCCCTTCACGGTGATAGAGAAGTTTTATTGGTGTGTAAGTTCAATGAACTGTTAATGTAAAACTGAAAAGTCATCGTCACAGCTGACTGAATTTCTTTGTTACATGGCTCAGGTTAAAAATGTGTCCACGTATTGTTGTTGAAAGAGCACGCAGGTTAGGAAGTCTTCAGAGCGGGGTCTTGGGAACAACCCCCACCGTCATGACACTCAAAAGTCTCCGGACCCTGCCAAGTGTGTTCTGGGTGGCTGGAACAAGACTGCTCCCAGGTGAGAGCCTCTGCTTCAGAGTGAGACAGATCCAGGTTTAAACCCCAGCACGCAACAGGAAAAACCTCTCCAGAGGGCTGCAGGACCTGGCCTCATCCACCTAGAGTTGCCCCAGCTCCCACAGCCTCCTCCTGCTCTAAGCCCATCCTTTGCTGCAGGCACCGGTGTTTCTGCAGCAAATCCTCAGCTCTGCCTGAGCTCTCGCCCAGGGTAAGAGGGGAACACCACGTGGGGAACGGATGAATTTCTATATCCTGCACACGCTGTTGTTTTTACAAGAGAAGCATTTGGTGGTGTGTTTACCCACAGAAGTGACAAAACATAAACGTCACTCAACTTTTTATTAAATGCATTGGTTCAATGATTTTCCATCTTAACTGAAAATGTAACGTACAAAATGAAGACTACAAAACTGTACATTCCAAAGCCAATTATTTGGATGACGGCTGTTTCTGAGTCAGTTTGCATTTATGAAGAGCACACACCCCACGGTAATGAACCGTTCTGAGGTAATATAACTGTATGAAAATTGAAAAATGCTTCACAAATGTTAGTTGCTGGAGTGTTTAAGTGCGAGAGGAGCTAGCAAGATGGAGTTAAGGAATGTGGGCCGGGCGCAGTGGCTCACGCCTCTAATTCCAGCACTTTGGGAGGCCGAGATGGGCGGATCACGAGGTCAGGAGATCAAGACCATCCTGGCTAACACGATGAACCCCCCCATCTCTACTAAAAATACAAAAAAATTAGCCGGGGGTGGTGGCGAGCGCCTGTAGTCCCAGCTACTTGGGAGGCTGAGCCAGGAGAATGGCGTGAACCTGGGAGGTGGAGTTTGCAGTGAGCCGAGATCACACCACTGCACTCCAGCCTAGGGATAGAGCAAGACTCCGTCTCAAAAAAAAAGGAATGTGAAGTGTTTACTGACCCGTTCTTCTTATTTCAAATGTCTTTAGTGGCCGGGCACGGTGGCTCATGCCTATAATCCCAGCATTTTGGGAGGCAGGGGTGGGTGGATCACCTGAGGTCAGAAGTTCAAGACCAGCCTGGCCAACATGGTGAAACCCTGTCTCTACTAAAAATACAAAAATTAGTCAGACATGGTGGCCGGCACCTGTAATCCCAGCTAGTTGGGAGGCTGAGGCAGGAGAATTGCTTGAACCTGGGAAGTGGAGGTTGCACTGAGCCGAGATCGTGCACTGCACTCCAGCCTGGTGACAGAGCAAGACTCCATCTCAAAAACAACAACAACAATGTCTTTAGTGTAAAAACAAAGGCTGAGACTTGGATGGAACCTGAGTAGCATGTGTCCTGCACTCATGCATGTGGCATGGACTCCCTGGAAGCTTCTGGAAGTTCAGAAACAGCTCTCTGGGAACCCTACCACGCTGGCCCCTGGCTCCCCTAACACGGTGTGCAGACGTGCAGCCACTCACCCTCGCCAGAACCTTGCCTTTCTGCCGCACACACGATCCTCGGAAGCACAGACTGTGGCGAAACACACAGCAAGGCAATCGGGAAGAAAGACGTTTTGAGTAGGTATTTTTAAAGACTTTTGTTTTTAATACAACTTAATTGTTTATATAATTTAATGTTTAACAGTGTCTCCTGGGATTCCTGAACACTGAACAACTGGCCTACTGGTCCGTGCCCCTTGCCCTTCCCTCGTGGGGTGAGACGATGAGGCCAGCCTGGGACGGGAATGGGTGTCCCGTCCACCTCCGTGAGGGGACCTCCCGCTTTTCCTAATTCAAATCCGTTCTCCTCTGCAAGGCTCTAAAAATAACAGGCCCGTTGTGGAAACACCAAGTAAAATGTGAAAAAAGATAGAAGCTAGTCTTGACCTGAATAGACTTTGCAGTTTTCGCAAATACCTGTGACAGTAATTAACACAGACATAAGAGGAAGTCATGATGACAGTAAGAGACTCGGAAAACAAGTGGATTAAACGCATAGCCTTCTAGAAAAAGCTGCGTGAAATGGGCTTGGAATTTCTGTTTACTCTAAAGATGAAAGCTTCCTATGTTTGTTCACCACTGGAGAGAACACAAGGGCCAGAAAAACAGCACGCCTTTGTTTTGCCATGAGCACAGCTGTTCCCGGACCCTCGCCTCTGCTTTCTGTCACAGGCGGCCGTTCTTGCAGGGTGGACTCCCTCAATCCATGAGCTTGGATAGCTCCACTTCAGATCGTGGCAGCAGTAACTTTCTATCTTTTGCCTAACTAAAAAGCCCTTAGTATGCTATCTCATGCACAGTAGGTGCTCACATCGATGTGGAATAAATCCACATAAACCTAATTCTTAAAAGATGATCATTTTGTAAACGATGTAACTGGTATGTAACAATTTCAACTAGCAAATTACTAGATGTAGTTGATGTGCTGGGAGCAGGCCCCACACTGGGAGCAGGCCTCACGTTGGGAGCAGGCCCCCCCCAACTGCCACAAGCTGCTCTGGCTGCTGTGGAAATCATCAGACACCACACAGGCTGCCCTGGGGTGCAGAGGGCCGCGCCCCAGAAGAAAGGCAAAGAGGCATCTGGGAAGCTTGGCCACCAGCCGAGAAGCACCTCTGACACCGTCCAGGCTCTCCAGGTGAGGCCCACCTGAGCTCAACCGCCACCAGCTGGTCTGAAATCGTGTCTGCTATTTTTCATGCCATCCCCTACCCGCCCCACCATCCACTAGACTCTGGGAGGTAAGGTCTGGCGACAGGGACCCTGTTGCCAAGAGAGTGCCCCGGTGAGAGGTCAGACTCAACAGGCACACACGCTCTGGGCAGAAGGCAGATGCAGGGGCCTCTCCAGGACCCTGATTCTGAAGCCCAACACGCAGGTGAGAGAGGTGGCCTGCAGGGTCTAGAGAGAAAGAACTGCCAGGAAAGGCCGGGCGTGGTGGCTCAAGCCTGTAATCCCAGCACTTTGGGAGGCCGAGACGGGTGGATCACGAGGTCAGGAGATCGAGACCATCCTGGTCTACACGGTGAAACCCCGTCTCTACTAAAAAATACAAAAAACTAGCCGGGCGAGATGGCGGGCGCCTGTAGTCCCAGCTACTCGGGAGGCTGAGGCAGGAGAATGGCGTAAACCCGGGAGGCGGAGCTTGCAGTGAGCCGAGATCGCGCCACTGCACTCCAGCCTGGGCGACAGAGCGAGACTCCGTCTCAAAAAAAAAAAAAAAAAAGAACTGCCAGGAAAAACACTTACCCCTTTCCTAAAGGCACCGCAACGATGGACATGACCCTTAGTTATTTGGGGTCAGAGGTCGATTTGCACAGCCAGCCAGAATCACAGGCCCTGCCTGCACTCTAACCTGTTTCATAGGCTAAATTTTATTTAATTTGTATTTTGGTTTTGGCTTTGTAGTTTAATGTTGTAAGGATATCATTATAATCAACATATGTCAACACCAAGGTTTCTAAGAAATTTATGCTGCTCTAAGTAATGCTTCCATGACAGGAAATGGTTCTGGGAGCCACTCTGAGTGATGCTTACTTACTTGATTAGAGATGGTTCTGGGAGCCACTCTGAGTGGTGGTTCCATGATTGGAGATGATTCTGGGAGCTGCTCTGATTGGTGTTTCCGTGACTGGAAATGGTTCTAGGAGCTGCTGTGAGTGATGATCTGTGATGGGAAATGGTTCTGGGAGCCGCTCTGATTGGTGTTTCCGTAATTTGGAAATGGTTCTAGGAGCTGCTGTGAGTGACGATCCATGATTGGAGATGGTTCTAGGAGCTGCTGTGAGTGACGATCCATGATTGGAAATGGTTCTAGGAGGTGCTGTGAGTGATGATCCGTGATTGGAGATGGTTCTGGGAGCCGTTCTGATTGGTGTTTCCGTAATTGGAAATGGTTCTAGGAGCTGTTACTGACAATTACCGGGCTCTGGACAATGCACATGACCAATGGCCTTGAAGGTGGGATCCATAGCTTGTCCATTTTTAAATCCCTTGCCCCTGGTGGAGTTCAGTGAGTAAGGTCTCTGGCACAAAGCTTGACACACATAGATGCTCAGTTGCTGTTTTCTGAATGAATGCATACATGCCTGCCGCCTTGGTGGAGGCAAATTAACGCTTTAGCTATACTGGACAATTTTCCCAGGATGGAAACGGAATATTTGCAAGCTTTGGGGTTTGAAGGCAGGCATCAACTCTAAGTTTACATGAGGGGTGTTCATGAGTGACGTCAACATCACACCACAGCCAGGCAATGTGTTTCCCTGGGCAGTGGGTTCAGGTCGACAGTCACATCTGAGCCTCACGTGAACCCTGCAGGTATTCACCTGTTTTGCTGACAAGGAAGTTGAGAAAAGAGTCCATGGAGACAAGTCAACGACCTTTATTATCATAAACTAACTATATAACGTCTGTAGCCTTACACATGAGGGATGGTTCTGGTCACCTCCAGGCACTCACACGGGGGTGTCTGACGCAGAACCCACGGCAGCCGCACACATGCCCAGTCCATCCGTTTCTAGCCCAGCTTTAAAAACCAACAGCAAAATCCAAAACGGTAACAGCCTAGCTGCCATTTCTGAATGCCTGGGAGGCGGCCAGAGGTGGCAAATGTTAACCTTGGCCACAGTCCTGCAGGGAAGGTGCTTCTTGTGTCAGTTTTACAGGCAAGAAACGGAGGCTCTGAGAGGACCTGGAGGGATCCCATAAGCAGTTCAGGGCCATCCTCTGGCAAGTGCCACATGGATGACTGCTACAAGGGACACAGATGAGAAGCGGAAAATCGGTCTCTTGGTGTAGAAAGACTGTCCAACCTGGGCAGAGTTCTAGGATCTGAAGAGAGGGTGGGGCTGTGCAATAGACAGCAGAAGAAGCCAAAACCTAGTGACCTCTGACCTGTGAAGTGGGGGCCCACAGGCCAGCCCCCAGTCCGCGTGCAGCCTGCAGCCTGTCTGTGCAGTCCGTGAATTGAGAATGCTTTTACGTCCTTAAATGGTTGAAAAAAATCAAAAGAAAGGTAACTGTTTGGGGACACGTGAAAATGATCGGAAAGTACAATTTCCTCGTCCTCAGTCGCCCTTCATGGGCCCACAGTGGCCCTCCGAGCCATGGACTGACAATGGCTGCCCTGGCTACCAGGGCACAGCTGGCACTGCAGAGGCCAAAAAGCCCGGGTCCTCGCCATCCAGCCCTCGGCAGGAGCTCTGCACCCACCTCGGAGCAGGTCAGGCACACACGCCGGGGAGGGGCAAGGTGCAGGGCGCCTACGAGGGCTGGGGAAGCCCTTTGGGGGGGCCGGGCCAGCATTCCCGGAGCTCCATGGACAGGTGGTGGATTGTGGATCACGGACAGGACTCCTGAGCAGGCTTGCAGGGTGGAGCCCTCCCACCCCCACGATTTGTGACATGCCCCTTGGTGGCCAGGTGCCCTGCAGTGTGAGACATTCCAGCCAATGAGACCCATGGGTTTGGAGGCGATGGGCCCACCTGTGAGTGGAGTACAGAGCGTGGGGGAACAGCTTCCCAGGAGTCTGGGGCTCGACCTCTCCAAGAGGCCCTGAAGGTGGCCTGAGAGCCCTGCTCTGGAAGTTCTGCCTCTCGGGGGGCAGCAGGGAGCACAGTGACTGCAGCGAGCCCCGCCTGGCTCTAAGCACCACTTCCCACGCATGCAGCTTTGGCAGGTGCATTAGCCCAGCTCTCAGTTTCCACAGTGGGAGAGCACGGCTGTGGGGTGGCGCCTGCCTCACAGGGCCGCTGGGAGAGATGCCCGGGTTACAGTGAACACGAGGAGCAGGCTCATACACCCCACACACGGCGAGCGTTATCCCAGGGGCATGCAGAGGTGGGACTGGAGACAGAGTCTCCAAAGACCAAGAATCGGCGGAGGGACTGAAGGGCAGATGACAGAGGGGAATGGTCCTGCCAGTGAGAACCCAGCCCTGTTATTCCAGGGCCTTCTCTGCCTTCTGTGAGAAAACGACTTTCCCAGACCCCAGCACGGGCCTTTCTCACATCTCAGCAGCCCGGACCACGGCTCCAACTGCAGCTCAGGATGAAGGCCCCAGGCGCTAAAGAGGGTGAAGCCAGACCCCGCCTCCATCCCGAAACACCGGGAACCACGGTGAAAGCGCCACGCCCGGGATGCTGCCTGGCCAAAGGCTTTGATCAGCCCCTGCCAAGCGTGTGGCAGAAGTGGCTTCAGAGGCAGCTGTGCCCACATCATGAGCTCTAACGATGCTCCAGGAAGAGCACAGACGGCTTCCTTCTCTAATTCCTCAGCATGTTTTTAAATTTAAGTAACTCTACGTTGGATTTTGGAAAAAGCGCTTCTAACATAAGCCTGTTTGACTGCAGTTAAATAATTGATAGGTCTCTTGGCTTGGGAATCACTGTCTCCATTACCTTTTTTTATGTGACTCACTTCATTGCTCCATTATTATTAATAATAAATATATCAAGCATCAGGCACACAAAAATATCAAGAATAAAGAAATATATAAGGAGCTCCTCATACTGACAAAAAAAAGATATAACCCAAATGAAAGACGGGCAAAAGATATAAATAAGCTGTTCTTTTTTAAAAAAGAGAAAAGAACGGCAAATGGGCTTAAACACATAAAAAGATTCTCAACCTGCCTGTTAGCAGGACAAACATAAGATAAACCACAACAGGACGCGGCGTCTCGTCCAGCAGCAGGGGGAAGGCCCAGAAGCGGGGCAGCGCAGGCCGCTGGCAAGGTGAGTGGAGAACAGACACCCTCCTACAGCACTGACCAGCAAACTGCAAACACACCCTCCTCTCAGAAATCTCCCTTCTCCAAAGCGATCCCAAAGCTGTCCTCGCAGAAATATAACTGATGTACTCACAAGGCGTCTGCAGCACTATTTATAAAAGCAGAAGACTGGAGACCAGCTGTCCATAATGGGGAGCGGCTGGGGGCGGGGGCTCCACCGGGGAACATCACGCAGCTCTGCAGACACGCGCACGCCGCCCACATAACACGCAGGTACGAAGGGATTGTGAGGCGGAGTAAGAGAAAAAAGTACGTGCCGGGGTAACCGTAAGCCACCGTATATGTCATTGAGAACACTGGCTTATTTACCCTGGGCCTGATGTCACTGACTTCTACCTCCTGCCCCAAGATTTAGAGTGAAAGATGAAAACAGGGCCTGTTAACTCACCTGTGGGCAGGATGTGAAGACCATGTAGCACATGTGATTAAATGCACAGCCAGTCCTTCCACAAACTCCGAAGGACACGGCTCCTTCGGCGGCTGCTGCAGGCCAGGCGGAGGCCACTCCTAGGTGCGTGCATCCTGGCTGACATTCCTGGAAATTCCTGATGCTACACTGACAACAACTACATTCTCTTTAGCAATTTTAGGATGGCAAGCAAGGACATTGTGGTTATCGGTGATGGAAAGTAAATTCTTGGCATTCTACTGCTACTCCAGGCTATTAAACTACATTACGGTATTTTTTTTTTTTTTTGTAGAAATGTGTGGTTCCTTCCATTGAGAGGGCAATTAAGTTTGTATGGTCAGAACATCTCTGAGTAAAATCCATCATTAATTTTCTCACATAGAAATATACAACCCATCAGATGGAGGCGTATTCAGTGCTGAAGACGATGGCAGGAGGCTGGGGGTGGCGACACAGAGAGGAGCCCCCATCATTCACAGCCCACTCTGCACAGGGGCACCCACCAGGCACAGGGGTGCCCGCTCCACACAGGGATGGCCGCTCCACACAGGGATGCCCGTTCCACAGGGGCACCCACCAGGCACAGGGGTGCCTGCTCCACACAGGGCACCTGCCAGGCACAGGGTGCCCACTGGGAGGATTCTGCTGAGCTGTACTCCCCACCCCTGGGAACCCAGGAGGCTTCGGTAAGGTCGTGGTGTGTCACTTCTGTGCTCACACACGTCCTCACAGGAGGCCTTCCTGACTGCAGCACAGAAAACAGCTGCCCTCCTCCTGGCCCCCTGAGCCCCTCTATCCTGACTCATTTTCTTCTCCACGCACATCCCCACCTGACACGGCCGCCATTACTACTGTGGCTTCTCTGCTGCCGGACTTCCCCCCACCTTGGAACGAGGCAGCCCATTTCTGACATAATCAGACATAGGGTTTACAGTAAGAAGCCCTAAGAAAGGAAACATCCTAAATTTCCTAACAAATGAATGACCAATACTAGACCAATTCCTGAAAGGCTTCTACCTGTGGAAAGGGAAGTGGTCCCTTAAAAGCATGTGGCACTCCAGGGGTCAGGAAGAGATGAACGATTTGGCCACATCATTATTTACAAAGATGCAATGACATATATATTTGTGTATTTACACACACATGCGTGCACACAAACACACACGTGTGTGTATGTGTATACCATAATGTCAAAAGACAAATGAAAATTTGGGAGGCCAGGCATAGTGGCTGACGCTTGTAGTCCCAGCACTCTGAGGTGGGAGAATCACTGGAACCAGGCTGCAGTGAGGTGTGATCACAGCACTGTACTCCAGCCTGGGTGACAGAGTAAGACCCCGTCTCCAAAAAAGGTGGGGGGATTATCTGCAGTATACATATTAGTCAAAGGGCCAATGTCTGGGTTTTTTTGTTTTTTGTTTTTCTTTTTTTGAGATGGAGCCTCACTGTCGCCCAGGCTGGAGTGCAGTGGTGCGATCTCGGCTCACTGCAACCTACATCTTCCGGGTTCAAGTGATTCTCACGCCTCAGCCTCCCTAGTAGCTGGGATTACAGGTGCAAGTCGCCACATTCGGCTAATTTTTGTATTTTTAGTAGAAATGGGGTTTCACCATGTTGGCCAGGCTGGTCTCAAATTCCTGGCCTCAAACAATCCACCTGACTCAGCCTCCCAAAATGCTGGGAATACCGGTGTGAGCCACACTGTACCCAGCAAGGGCTAATTTCTTTAATGTAAGAAGAGCTCTCACAAATGAAGAGAAAAAAATGAACAGTCCAATAAACAAATGGCAGGGTATATTCGCAGGCTGCTCATGGAAGAAAAACATACTGTGGCAATTTAGCAGTAAACGAACAATCCCAAGACGCATGCCTTTCGACACAGCAGCTCCACCTCTACAAAAGTCCACGGAAGGACGCAAAGGCGCGCTTATACCAGTGTTCATTTTGCTGGGAAAGGAACAGCTCTGCTCACAACAGTGAGAAAAGGGCCATCCCACAGGCAGCGGAGAGACCCTGTGGCCCCACACCAAGGTTCAACTCCTCCACAGTGGGCAACTGTCTACGTGTTATGCCTCAATTCCCACCTGTAAAGTGAGAATAATAGTAATGCTATCGTACCGCATGACATTACACCGATGAAGTTAGAATGGCCCAGAATTAATTGCTCTATAAATGTTTGATGAAGGAGAGGATAATGATAAATAAAAATACCATGATGGCGGTAGTTACAATAACAATTCTATTTGTTACAAAAAGGCCGGGAGAAGCAACGTAACCCAGAGGAGGTTAGAAGTCATCTCTCCCAAATAGGCAGCTTCCACTTCTACCCTTGCACGAACTTAAAGGAGGCCTTGTCATGCTCCCAGAAGAAAACAGAGTGCACAAAACACCAGTGAGCATAGTGGACTGGAAGACTGAGAAATTCAAGAGGCTGAAGGGGGATTCAAGCCCACATCCTTCAGCACGCGTGTCCCCACGTGGGAGGACGGAGACTCTCCTTCCCTTTCTCTCCCTAGCACAGTATCCACCTTCCTAGGAATCAACGTTTCCAGCTTTCTCTGATTAATATTTAGGTTCAGTACTTTCCCCAAAGCATATCTGTGTCTTTTCTTCTTTTTTGACTTCTGTAAATCTCCTTTGGTTATTTTTATCTGTAGGACTTTTAATATTGAACAAGTTGTAACTTTTCGTAAAAAATTCCTTCAGCCTTTGACCAACGCTGGGAATATGTTTGAGAATGTAGTTAATTCAGGAAAGTCATTCGATAGTGAAAGACTTTTAAAATAAAAGTTAGAATGCTACAAAATAAAAGTTTTCCTTATTCTTTTAAGTGTGGCATCAGAAATAGAAGGCTGGGGCCAGGGATGACAAATTTCAGCTCTCTCCACTTGGCTACTGCTTGAGTTTGGCACAAAGCCTGGTGGCTTAGGGAGCTGGACTGGCTGCACTGGGCAGAAGTGGAGGCGCACCCGTGGCCCATGGCATCCACCAGAGCAGAGGGCCTCACGCTGTGGCATGCCAGGGAGGCCGCTGGGGACGTTGCGGCCACCAGCCCTGGGGCCCCAGCAGGGCCGGACTCTGTAGGTCATTCCAGCTGTGGGCACCCTGATGCCCGGCCCACTCGTGACCCAGTGCATGTGTGCTCCGTGATGCGGAAGAGGTGAGGCACACGGCCACAAAGGGCAGCAGTGACTGTCTTTAACAAATGCGAGTGTTAAGGACACCGGCATGACCTCGAAGCTCCTCCAGTAGTTAGAGTCGACCACATACTGAAATTTTAATGGGCAACTATTGAAGATATCGATCTACAAGCACCATTTTCTGCTTGATAATATGGTTTTAAAACATTTTTTACATTATCTCTGTAGCTGGCTAGCAAAAAACACAATTGCTTATTTCGGATTACCAGGAAGAAGCACAAATGACTATAACGTAAAAAATGCATTCAGGCCGGGCGTGGTGGCTCACGCCTGTCATCCCAGCACTTTTGGAGGCTGAGGCAAATCGATCACATGAGTCCAGGAGTTTGAGACCAGCCTGGGTGACAGAGCAGAACCTTGTCTCTACGAAAAATACAAAAATTGGCTGGGCGTGGTGGCGCATACCTTTAGTCTCAGCTACTCTGGAGGCTGAGATTAGGAGGATTGCTTGAGCCCAGGAGGCAGAGGCTGCAGTAAACTGAGATCATGCTATTGCTCTCCAGCCTGCACAACAGAGCAAGACCCCATCTCAATAAAAAGAAATGAAAGAAATGCATTCATATTTATGATCATTTCTCAAAATAAATATGTCTACTACACGGCCATCAAAGTTAGAAGGTAATAAAGACCCATCTTGGTTTGAGAGTCCCATAAATGCCTTCTAGCTTCTATCTGTAAATACAGGCTGAGTAGCCCTTATCCAAAATGCTTGGGACAGACGTGCTTTGGATTTTGGAATATTTGCATATGCATAATGAGACACCTTGGGATGAGACCCAAATCTAAACACAAAATTCATTTGTGTCTCACACACACAGCCTGACGGTAATTTTATACAATATTTTAAATAATTTTAGGCATGAAAGTTCATGTCAACAGCTTATGAATGGAATTTTCCACTTGTGGCATCATGCTAGTGCTTGAAAAGTTTCAGATTTTGGAGCATTTTGGATTTGGGATTTTGGGATGAGGGATGCTCAAATTCATCCCATCCCTTCAATTTTGCCTTACCCTTTCTGCATACAATCCTGTGTTCCTTTGTTTTATTTTGCTTGTTGAGACGGAGTCTTACTCTGTCCCTCAGGCTGGAGTACAACGGCGTGATCTTGGAACACTGCAACCTCCGCCTCCCAGGTCCGAGCAATTCTCCTGCCTCAGCCTCCCGAGTAGCTGGGATTACAGGTGTGCACCACAGTGCCCGGCTAATTTTTGTATTTTTAGTAGAGATGGGGTTTCCTCATGTTGGCCAGGCTGGTCTTGAACTCCTGACCTCAAGTGATCTGCCTGCCTCAGCCTCCCAAAGTGCAGGGATTACAGGCATGAGCCACCGCACCAGGCCCTGTGTTACTTTTTGTAATTTGCTAAAGAGCTACAGTAGGGCTATTGAATGTGCACATAATGCACTCTCTGTGTCTTTGAAACACTGCCAAAAACACTATTTTGCCTTTGCAGTTTCTTGGCACACTGGCTGAAGACGTGTTGCCCACACACTGAGGGAGGTCCTTACTGTGGACACCGAGCTCCGGGAGGCTGCGGTGGCGGTGCTGAGTCTGCAGGTAGAGAGGAGCAGGGACTGTTTTGCCTCCACCTCCTTCAAAACCTACTCTTCTTCCCAGCAAGAGTCCCTTCCCTTACGCTCCCGAATCCACCCTGGCCTGAGGGTGCGCCTGAGCACCACATCCTGACTCCACTTGATTGCGAGATGTCTGCATGTCCACAAGTGCAGCGCTCGTCTCATCTCCTCACACAGTCGATCCCTCGGAGCAGACCGGCGATCCCCACCACCCACTGAACACTCTGCATGTTACAGCTCCTACTCAGCATCTCGGTCAGACCTGGGGTCGCTCTACCTGTTCCACACCTAGACCACAGGTTTTCACCCTGGCCACACATCAGTACCACTTAGGAAGTTTGGAAAAAAGCTATGCCAGTGCAAGCCAATGACAGAAAAAACATTAATTACCCGATTTTAAAATAGGCAAAGAACCTGAATAGACATTTGTAGCGAGAAGGTGTATAAATGTTTAATAAGGAGATGAAAAGTGGTCCATATCACTAGTCATGAGAAATGCAGATTAAAACCACAATGAGGCCAGCGCAGTAGCTCACAGCTGTAATCCCAGCACTCTGGGAGGCCAATGTAGGAGGATCACTTGAGTTCAAGACCAGCCTGAGCAACCTAATGAGACCCTGCCTCTCCAAAAAAAGTTGTCTTTTTTTTTTTTAAATTAGCCAGGCATGGTGGTGCATGCCTGTGATCCCAGCTACTGGGGAGACTGAGGTGGGTGGATCGCTCGAGCCCAGGAGGTCGAAGCTGCAGTGAGCTGTGATCGTGCCATTGCACTCCAGCCTGGGTAACAGAGGAGACACGGTCTCTAAAAGACAACAACAACAAAACCCCACAATGAGATACCACTTACACAGAGCAGGATGGCTGCTACCAAAAAACTAGACAGCGCCAAGTGCCGGTGAGGACGTGGAGAACTGAAACCCCAGCTATCCGGTGAGGACGTGGGGAACTGGAACCCTGGGCACTACTGGTGCGAGTGTGAAATGACGTGGCTGCTATGGAGACAGCAGAGAGGTTCCTCAGAGAATTAAACACAGGTATGACCCAGCACGGGATCCTGCAGTCCCGCCTCTGGGTGCGCATCCAGAAGAAATGAACTCAGTATGTGGAAGAGACGTCAGCACACGATCACTGCTGCAGTATTCACAACAGCCTACGAGGGACGCCCAAGAGTCCATCTGCAGGTGAATGGACAAAAACCGTGGTGTATACACACAACAGAACGTGACTCCACCACAAGAAGAGGAGACACGGATGAGTCCACTGAAATGACGTATCTAAAATGGTCAAAATCACAGAGAAAGCAGAACGGTGGTCACCAGGGCCTGGGGGAGGGAGGTGGGGATGCCAGTTTAAGGGCACAGAGGCTGAGCATTGCAAGACGAAGAATTTCTAGAGTTCTGCTGCCTGACAATGCGGAAGTGCTCAATACTGCTGAACTCTACACTTAACACGGCTGCAATGGTCAGGTCCATGCCATGCTTTTTTTTACAATTCAAAACTTTAGAAAATTACTTAAAACAGAACAATACCAAGCCTGGGTCCTGCCTCTCAGAGCTCCTAACCTTTTTGTTTTATGCTTCTCGATGATCCTATTGTTTTTTTGGTTTGATGATCCTATTGTTTCCTCACTCATTCTCATACGATTCTGATATAAAGGTGTGAGTAGGAACACCTACAAATTATAAACTAAAATTTAAAACTGTCTCTGATTAGGGGATGTATATTTATTGTGCATCCTTTTATTCTCTTCATACTAGGGTACACAGTAAGTGCTTAGCACTCATTAAATATTCACATTATTATCAATTGAATAAAAGAATGAATGATTATTTGGGTGGTAATAATACTCTAAATGTACTTTAAAACACTGGGATAAAATTTTAAATAGCTACATTCTAATTCTAATTACGGGCTGGGCGTGGTGACTCATGCCTGTAATCCCGGCACTTTGGGAGACCAAGGTGGGAGGATCATCTGAGGTCAGGAGTTCAAGATCAACCTGGCCAACACGGTGAAACCCCGTCTCTTCTAAAAACACAAAAATTAGCCAGGCGTGGTAGCAGGCGCCTGTAATCCCAGCTACTTGAGAGGCTGTGGCAGGAGAATGACTTGAACCCGGGAGGTGGAGGGTGCAGTGAGCCGAGATGGCACGACTGCACTCCAGCCTCGGCAACAGAGTGAGACTCCGTCTCCAATAATATAGTAACAGTTATTATTACTATGCCACTAACTTATCTCAGAACTAGTAAGTCTTAGCTATCCAGTGCCCAATTACCCCATCAGTAAAATCCTCACATTCACTCATCAATTACTATGTGCCAGGTACTATTTTAAGACTCCCAGATGTATGATCACATTTAAAACTCAGCATCGTTGGAAATGGATATAGCCCTGTTATTTTCATTTGCCGGCTGAAGAAATCGAGGCTGGAGAGCTCACGTATCTTACGTGAAGTAGGGAAGGGATTTGAACTGGAGCTGGCTAACCACAGTGGTTTCACTTGGGACACACTTGGAACACTGTTCAGAGCACTCTGCGCTTTACACACCAGCAGGGTGACTAAGAGTTGACCAGGAGGGAAGGTGTGGAGGATGCACTTTCCTGGCAAAAGCAAAACACCTCCACAGCACCGAGAGCTAGAGCTGACTGCAGGCCAAGGAGCCTGAGAGGTGCAGTGGCTCACCTGCGAGGGCAGGTGGTGAGCAGAGGGCTGGGGAGGGAGGCACCAGCAGCTATCAGCTTTCACATGAGAAGCTGCCGGGGAAGAGTCATCAAATGCCATCAAATGTGGAGATTAGGAGGCTCTCCATGTCTGAGATGGACTGGACAGAAATAAGCATCCCTGAAATCTCCACCCAGAGAAATCCATCAACACACACAGAACACTGCACTCAAGCACACCCTCCCAGACCGTCCCAAGCTGGGTGCTGGGAGGACAGAGAAATCCATCAACACACATCAACACACAGAACACTGCACTCAAGCACACCCTCCCAGACCGTCCCAAGCCATCCCAAGCCGGGTGCTGGGAGGACAGCGACACTCTCCTGCCTTCTTGTTTAACTTTCTTGACCACTGACAAATGAGCGAAGAGGAAGCCTTCCTTACTTGAAAGAGGCAAGTGGCCCATCACCGCAGCTGGAGACACAGCTCTGCCGTCACAGTATTATGACTAAAATGACCACGTCCACACCAGCAGGAAATATTCTCACCTGAAAACTGGCTTAACCTGTAACTTGCACTGTTGGTTCAATCAAAACCAAATACTTTACAAATGCACAACTCCCCTTTTTCCTTCAGACCTGGTTAGAGTTCTTGGCAAACTCCCCAAATTCAAAATGAAGCTCTGGATGGTGGATGGGTCTATACTACATTCCAGGGAGGGACACGCTGAGACCACGGGAAATAAACAACCAATCCTCTTTTCCTGAAGCTGTATAGGTAAACTTAGGCCCACTGTGTTACAGTCCTAAGCTCAAAGGAACCTACATCTGCCTAAGCCATCAACTCTAGAAAGCACCTGCAACACCTCCCTATGCCGTCAATGCTAGCAGGAATCTACAACATTTGCACAGGTCATTATGCTGTAGCAGGAACCTGCAACATCTGCCTAATAACCACACCCTTAAAAACCTCCCTCAGCCCATTCTATTTTCCAGCAATGCTACTGAATAGAGCCGCATTTTTTTCACGACGGTGAAAATACACGGTTCCCACCCATGTGGCAGACATCTCACAAAACACATGCGCTCATCACAGGGAGTAAGCAGACCAAGGATGAGGGCACTGGAACAACTGTCTGCCAGTCTGAATCGTCCCCAGAGAAGCCACAGCAGGCTACTGACTTCGCCTCTCCATAGAACCCTCTGCACAGGTGAGGTCTGCCGGCACATGTGCTGCTGTCCTACACTGTGCTACTGACGCTAAAAACCTAACTGGACTCACGGGGTGAGTTCTGTTTATCAAACCTCTAGGAAATTCTTGAGTGACCTCCTCTCCCCTGTCCATGTACACAGTAAGGAAAAACAGGTATCTGTCTGCAGAAAGTCTCGCCATTGTCAGGGGTCAGAATGGCAAACGTTCTTTCTGACCTTCAGTTTGAGCACATGTGTCTGAGTCCCCTGAGATTCAGCTGCACTGCGGGGACGCAGGGGGCAAAGGCACGGCGCGAAGGCTGGCCATCACATGCGGGGGATACCACCTAAGTGAAATAAAATGGAGCAGGCTGAGAGTGCCTCAGGAAGCCGATGTTACACTCCACGGGTAGCTGGCATAAGTGGTAGCTTTGCAGAATTATCCTAAGTGGCATCATTTTTACACAGGTGAGCAAATTCTCAGGTTTTCCCTTTTCTCACTTTTGGTCGTCCAGTGCCTGAAATTAATGCTAATGTCAAGTTTACTCGAATATCCAGACTACGAAATCAGACAGCACCTAACCTAAGTCTCCCTACACACGACCTGTGAAACCGCGTGCTCACACCCCAGTCTCCCGCAGAGACTAGTGCCTGCGGGGGCTCCTCTGTGGGGCTCACGTGCTAAGCAGCACAGATGCTAGTGTCTCAGGTGCAAGTCGACATGGGAGGTGACAGCACAGCACCCCCTTCCACAGGAGGCGTCCCCCCCACCGACCCCCAAGGGTTCTGACGCTGTTTCCCATGCAACATCAGGCCAGGCAGCAGCCATCTCTAAATGAGCCTGCACTTATTTAAAAACTTCCTTTCAACCTGACACCATCTAGATCAGGAATTAGTGCTCCCATTTGCCTTCAGGGTGGCTGCTCCCTGCGGACAATGCGTTCACCACCCCATGCCACCCACACTCAGGACACGTGAGACAAGCATACTGTGGGGAGGGGGAGCACTCCTCTGTGGGGTGAGCACTCCTCTGTGGGGGGAGCACTCTTCTATGGGGAGGGGGAGCACTTCTCTGTGGGGGGAGCACTCTTCTGTGGGGCAGGCGAGCAGTCTATGGGGGAAGGGGAGCACTCTGGGGAAGGCAAGTACACCTCCACAGGGAGGGGAGCACTCTATGGGGAACGGGACTTCACCTTTTCTCCCCTGGGCCCAGAATAGTCACTGTGAGGCTCAAAATACCTGGTAAAACATTAAAGTCTCTAATGCACAGAGGCAGACGGAAAACAGTCCAGAGAGAGCCACAAACAAAAACAGCCGGCATCCACTGAACATGGGCAGAGAGAGAGGTGGCTTGGCTGGAACAAAGGACTAAGGAGCATGGGGCCCCAGGTCTCCCTGCAGCCCACCCGTCCCAGATCAGCACAGGGACAGAGTCTCTAGCCCACAGTGAGGCTACAGCCTGCCCCAGTTGGCTGGTGCCTCCACTCTCCGCCACTGGTGTGATGGGCAGCCTGGAGCAGACTAGGCCAGGGAAATGGTGCTGGACCAGTGTTCTCTGCCCTTCACCATGACAGAGGCCCCCAGAGAGTTCACCTGCCCCACAGCCCCGCAGGGACCAGGCCACCTTCTCCACCCCTAGTGTGGCTGCCCAACCCTCCCGACTAGCGCTCCCTGTCCCTCACCTCCCCAATCCCCACCCTCCCAAAACACATAAAGCTCTGTAGGAACACAGACACAGCCAACGGAGCACTTCCACCCACACCTTCAATCTCTTTGTGGCTTTCTCTGGCTTTATATGAGAAATACAAAGTACTAGAAACACTGACCTAAACAGGCAAACAAAGCCCATGTAAGTGATTCAAACCCGTGCCATGCCTTCCTTCTTTGGTTCTCAACCACAAAAATTCTGAAAATGCACTATTTTAAAATGCTCCCAAATCCATTTTTGATGAGTGAAATTCTGCCCTGAATAACGCTGAGCACAGCATGACGTGAGCAGCGGAAGTGGGTGGGTCAACGACACGGGAGCGTGATGGCGAGCACCTTCCGCAACAAAATGGCTGGATCTTTCCTGCACAGCCAGAGCTCCCCAGGCTTCCAGAAGCTTCTCTGGATGTTACACAACAGGAACTCCTCCCTTGGGATCTGTGGGGAGGAGGAGACCAGTGGCGACAGTGCAACCCAGTTACAGTGAAAACCGAGCTCCCTGGGCAGCACACCTTGTCTGCTGAGATCTACAAAGCCCTCTCTTCTCCGTGCAAGTCTTTTTCTGGAGCCCTGGGCTATGTTGCATTTTAAAAGCTACTTCTAAAAGGTTATCAGATGCCATCATCACTTGAAGAGTAAAATGCTCCTACCTTGGCTTTGTGGCTATTTCTGCCGAAGGCCAGACATAACTTAAGAAAGATTCAGGCTGGGACAGTGGCTCACGCCTGGAATCCCAGCACTTTGGGAGGCTGAAGTGGGTGGGTCACCTGAGGTCAGGAGTTCAAGACCAGCCTGGTAACATGGTAAAACCCCATTTCTACTAAAAATACAAAATTAGCCAGCTGTGGTGGCACATGCCTGTAATCCCAGCTACTCAGGAGGCTGAGGCAGGAGAATCACTTGAACCTGGCAGGTGGAGGTTGCAATGAGCCGAGATGGCACCATTCCACCCCAGCCTGGGCAACAGAGCAAGACTCTGTCTCAAAAAATAATAATAATACACACACACACACACACACACACACACACACACACACAGAGAGAGAGAATTCACATGCTATAAAATTCACCCTTTACAATGTACAATTCAGTGGTTTTTTAGTTCATTTACAGAGTTGCCACCATCTAATCATCACCACCATCTAATTCTAGAGCATTTTCATTACCCCAAGAAGGCACAAGAGCCACACACAGTCGCTCCCACACCCCCTCCCCCAGCTCCTGCCAACTATTAATCTACTTTCTGTCCCTACAAATTTGCCAGTTCTGGACATGTCACATAAACAGAATCATACAATGTGTGGCCTTTTATTTCTAGCCTCCTTCACTTAGCATCGTGCTTTCAAAGTTCATTCATGGTGTACATAAATCAGTAGTTGGTTCCTTTTTGTGGCTGGATAATACTCCATGGTAAGGATAAATCACATGTCATTTATCCATTCATCTACTGATGCGCATGAGAGGCTTCCACTCTTTGGCTACGATGAATAATGCTGCCAACAACACAAGAACATTTGTGTGACAGTTTCTGTGTGGACACATGTCTTCAAAGCTTTTGAGGATATACTTAGGCGTGGAATTGCAGGGCGTATCAGTAACTCTTCATATTCCCGTGCATCAAGGAATTGCCAAAGTATTTCCGGAGCAGCTTCACCATTTTACATTCCCACCAGCAACGCACAAGACTTCCAGCTCCTCCACATCCTCCTTAACACCTCTTCATTGTCTGTCTTTTTTATTACACCCCTCTTAGTGGGTATGAAGCACAAAGTTTTTATGTACATTTCTCTAATGTAAGTAAATGCAAATAATGTTGACCATCTTTTTTTTTTTTTTTTTTTTTTTTTTGAGACAGAGTCCTGCTCTGTCGCCCAGGCTGGAGTGCAGTGGCCGGATCTCAGCTCACTGCAAGCTCCACCTCCCGGGTTCACGCCATTCTCCTGCCTCAGCCTCCCGAGTAGGTGGGACTACAGGCGCCGCCACCTCGCCCGGCTAGTTTTTTGTATTTTTTAGTAGAGACGGGGTTTCACCGTGTTCGCCAGGATGGTCTCGATCTCCTGACCTCATGATCCGCCCATCTCGGCCTCCCAAAGTGCTGGGATTACAGGCTTGAGCCACCGCGCCTGGCCATGTTGACCATCTTTTCATTCATTGGCTGGCCCTTTGTATTCTTCCTTGGTAAAATACCAATTAAAATCCTTTGCCCATGGTTAGATTAGAGCATCATTTTGTTATGAATTGACAGAGTTCTTTGTGTCTTCTGGATGCAAATGCTTGACCAGAGCTATGCTCTGCCAATCATCTCTCCCATCCTGTGAATTTTCTTTCCATTTTCGTAATGGTGTCCTTCGAGGAACAAGTTTTTAATTTTAATCTAGTCCAATTTATTTATCTTTTCCTTTGGTTGCTTATGCTTTTTATACCATATCTAAGAAAAGATCACCTAATCCAAGGTTACCATGATTCGCCCCTGTGTTTTTCTGCAGTCAACTCAATAAAGTAACTCCTAAGTATCTGCAGTATACTTAGTCCTCTGCTAGGCTCCATGGAGTAGGAGAGACAGGTGAGATGCCGCTTCCCACCCAAAGGAATCTGCTGTTTCACTAGGGGAAGAAGACATACAAGCTGGCCCCACAACTGCATGGGTCCCCTAGACTCACAGTGGGACACAAGAAGGGAGGCTCTGTAGGGGCAGGGCAGGAGAAACAGCCTCGATGGGAGCCGTCATCCCACGGTGGGCCAAACGGCCTCGATGGGAACCGTCATCCCACGGTGAGCCAAACGGCCTCGATGGGAGCCGTCATCCCAAGGTGAGCCAACGGCCTTGATGGGAGCCGTCATCCCAAGGTGAGCCAAATGGCCTCGATGGGAGTCATCATCGCACAGTGAGCCAATGGCCTCAATGGGAGCCGTCATCCCACAGTGAGCCAAACGGCCTCGATGGGAGCCGTCATTCCACGGTGAGCCAACGGCCTTGATGGGAGCCGTCATCCCAAGGTGAGCCAAATGGCCTCAGTGGGAGTCATCATCGCACAGTGAGTCAACGGCCTCAATGGGAGCAGTCATCGAAACAACGTGGCTGATGGCTGGGACCTGGGGGAGGGGGAAGGGGAGGTGGAGGCGGGTGGGTGGGGGGCATGCCGGCAGCAGAACAGGGTCAGAGAGGCTAGAATTGGGCCACATGGCCTTGGGCCAGCACAGAAAGCTCCCGCTTGGCAGACCCACCTGTCCCACGATGTTTAAAGGAGCTCTGCACTGCACGAAGCCAGTCGGCTTAACTGCAAACACTGCCTTGGTGAGAAGAAACAAGCAAAATGTTCCCAGCTCACATTTCTTTTCCTATTTGCAGCAAATTATGGCAATAACCTAAGGTTCGTTCAATGCTCCACGAGCAGAAGGTCACATACTTTTCTGAGTCACTAACACTTTAAGTTGAAGCTATTTCTTTTTTTGTTTGTTTGTCTGAGAAGGTATTTCACTCGTCATCCATCCTTGAGTGCCGTGGCGCGATCTCAACTCACTGCAACCTCCACTTCCTGGGTGCAAGTGATTCTCCTGCCTCAGTCTCCCAAGTAGCTGGGATTACAGGCACCCGCCAACCCACCCAGCTAATTTTTGTATTTTTAGTAGAGACAGGGTTTCACCGTGTTGGCCAGGCTAGTCTCAAACTCTGACCTCAAATGATCCGCCTGCCTTAGCCTCCCAAAGTGCTGGGATCACAGGCGTGAGCCACTGCGCCCGGCACAAGTTGGAGTTATTTTATCCCAAGGCACAGAGCTTTGGGAAGCTGGCGCTGAACAGATATGGGAGGACTGAGGGTTTCGGACCACAGCTTGGGTTCAGAAAAAAGTAAAAGGGCTGAAGGAGAGGACCTGTGAACTCTTCCAGGGTCAGTTCCAGGCTACAAAGGAGACTGAATGGGCTTCCGGAAGCAGTATTTCCCTGCACCATGAAAAAGCAGCGAGGCCAGTTATGGAGGGACACAACCAGGCTGACGGCTGTAGCATGGGCAGCAAATCTGTGTTCGTTAATCCAAGACCCAGAGCGGCTTCCACCCGAGCCCCCTGCTGAGCCAGCTGCAGTTATTCTCAATACAAACCAGAGTGACCATGTAACCTTACAGCCCGCTCATTTCGTGCTCTTCCCAAAACCCTCCAAGGTTTCCATCCACTCAGATGAAAGGAGAAATTAGACGAGCCCTCGGTGACCTCCCTGTCTCACGGCTCCTCAGACACAGCCAAGCTGAGTCCTGTTTTGAGGCCTCTGCCCGTGCCGTTCCTCAGCCCAGCCCCTTTCCTCCTCTCCTTCAGGTCTTTATGCCCACGACAGCTCAGCATGGCTGGCCCTTGCCAACCCCCCCGGAAGCCCATCCCTCCTGTAATGAACACATTACAAATATTTCTCTGTAATATTTAGCACTACCTGACTCATGATCTGTTTTAACGAACATTTCACCGAAGGATAACTTGCTCACAAAGTGCCTAACCTGCCCTAGGTGTGTGGCTCAGCCTTCACCTGGGTAACCAGTGTCATCAGGACCAAGAAACACAACATCGTCAGCATCTGAGAGGCCCCTTCTGTGACTGCAGGCCCTCCCACCTGCCAAGGTCTCACTCTGACCTCTGCCTCCATCCCCCAGGAGTGCCCAGCTTTGAACTTCGCATCAGTGAACTTATACTCTTTCTGTCTGGCTTCTTTTCCTTGTTTAGGCTGTCAAAAGTCACCTATGTTGTTTGTTCATTTTATTTAATGTGAACATTTCACGATTTATTTTTGCTTTTTCTACTGCTGACAGACATTTGGGTTGTTTCCGGGAGCATGTATTTACTGCAAACTGCCAAAACAGTTTTCTGAAATGGTCTTGAACGCTCCCACCAGAGGCACATATGGGTTCCAACAGCTCCACAGCCTTCCAACGCTGCCCTGGGTACAAATACCTGACCAGACCTGCGCTCTGCCAATCCTCTCTCCCGTCCCATTAATTTTCTTTTCAATTTCATAATGGTGTCCTTTGAAGCACAAAAGTGTTTAATTTTAATCTAGTTTAATTTTTACTCTTAATGTAAGTTTAGTAATATATTTGTTTACTGTCATCGCTGCCTAAAATGGACAGTGCATTAGATGCATGCCACTAGGGGACAGATTTCCAAAACGTACTCAATATAGAAAACCTGCACAACTGTATTATAATTCTGGCACGCTGGAAACAACACACATTTTAATTTAACTGGGAGAAGAAAGATCGCGACTTCTCATCAGCAGTTCTCTTCTCTTTCACCTGCATCAGCAGCTCTCTTCTCTTTCACCTGCCTGGTGCTCCTGGCTGAACAGCATCAGTGGCTCAGATCCCTCATATTCTAGAACGTGAAGCACATGTAAGATAACGCTTTGTTGCTGAGATGCTACCGCAGAAGGAAAGCTCCAGGCTACCCCAGAAAACACAGTAATAACACCTTTTCCTATAAAGTTAGCTGAGCTCTGTGTGTGTGTGTGTGTGTGTGTGTGTGTGTGTGTGTGTGTTCCTATGTGTCAGGCACTATTTAGCAGCTCTACAGGGGTTTCTTATTATTATGCAACTCCCATGAAGGTGCCATATAATCCTCGTTTTAGAGACAAGCAAACTGAAGCTAAGAAAAAACAGATAACGTACCAAAGATAAAACACGTGCTAAGTGATGGGGTCAAGTTCAAACAGTGTGATTGGATCAGGGCTCGAGTTCTCACCCTCTGTCCATGCTACCCCTCACAACTCGCATCCTGGCACCATGGTCCACACCAGTGCGCCCCCTAAGCAAGGTCCAAGGGGCTCTGCGCCTGCTCTGGGCACGCGCACACAAAGGCGCGGGAGGCGGCCCTGCACCTGCTCTGGGCATGCGCACACGGAGGCCCTGCACAGGCTCTGGGCATGCGCAGATAGAGGTGCAGCGGTGGCCTGGCACCAGAGCATGCGCACACAGAGGCATGGAGGAGCATGCGGACCATTGGGCTCATGGCTGCACCTCGGCAAACTCAGGGGCTCCTTAGTGCTGAGCCCCACTTTGCGACTGCCGAAAAGTTTGGTGCGCTGCTTAACTTCACGTTGAGAAATGTAAGCAATGTTAGACGAATCACGCAATGGTTGGTGAGTTCAACTCCGTAATGACTCTGTCAAGGTTCTGGAGCTATTTGAGGTTGCACGGTGCAGGGTTCTAAGCCCTGTGGCCACTTAGGACTTCTTATCTGCGCGAGTGAAGGTTTATTCTACACAATGCAACTAAAACGGAGCCTGGAAATGAACAGATCGACTCCAGCAAGCATCATAACCTCTCGCTTCAGATTTTGTGTTCACTAAAGTCTTAACTTTTTCACCGAATTCATAGGAAGTAATATTAAGTCTTAGAATTTATAAATGTATACAAATAAAATGCTTTGAGAAGAAGTTCTGTTGACAAACCCGCAGAAATCACTGCTGTGGGTTCTGTAATTCCTGCGCTTGTGTGAGCTCAGGCAATCGGAAACGGCCTCCATCAGTCGCGCCGAAGGCTGTCTTGCTGGGCTGCCATGCAATGCCAGGCTTTCGGGGCACTCAAAGAAATCAACTTTTTATTTAACAGAAAAAAAAAAAAACCCTCAATCTGAACATTCTTGAAATGTCAGCAAAACCCGTTTACGGTATTTAGATTTCCCAGTGTCCTTCTATAATTAATTCTCCCTTGAATGAAAAAGTTTCTTTTCCCCAGTGTATCTATGGAGTGCCTTTTATTAGACCCAGATGGAGATTTCCTTTTTTACCTTCACTGCCAGAAAACGCACAGCTAAATCCATCCCAGACGTCTGCTAAAATTTTTCTCGGCTTTTTTTTTTTTTAAGTCCTCTTTTATGTTGTGTTTAATTGTGTCAGCTACTTCAAATCCTTCCTGGAAGGGAGACTAGAAGCCCCAGCGCGCAGCCGTCTTCTCTGTCTCCTGGCGCTTCACCTCGCCAGTTGGTATCCATGGTCCTACCACTGACATCGCCTGCTGGAAATGGGGGCATGGGCAGAACCACGCTTACCTTTTGGGGTTGCTGCCTCAGGAGGAGGCACCTGCCACCACCCCACCAGGTGCCACAATGATGCCCCCCACGTGCGGCCATGAGGGCACGTGAGCCAAGTACAGGGTATAGGATAGCTTTCTGGTGACGAGAAAAACCATATCACTGAAAAAGAGAAATATTCATATTGCTATCCACTTTGAAAACCACTAATTTATGAAAAGAAAAGTACAGAGGAGTGTGAAAGCATTGGGTCACATTCTCTAAGTCTGCATTTGTCACTGATATTTATTTTTTGAGTCCAATACAGTCAGGGTTTGACTCTCCAGGCAGCCTGTGGTTCCACGGCGGTTGATGGCTGAGGTCACCGATAGGCACTGGAAACCCAATTTCTGCCCAGACTCACTTTTCTAGTTTGCAAATTAGAAATAAAGACAAGAAATTTCACTCCTGTCTTAAACTCTGGGTTACTAAAATTCCATGAAGACCAACCTCGTTCAGTCCATTATTATGGTGATTGCAATGGTTTCTTAACCAAGTTGCAGGAAAGGTCCTTTTCTCAAGTATTTTAAGAATCTTTCCCTGTCCCTCACCCGCCCCCTGCACGTGCCCCATCCCAGCACCAATTAAAAGCCAAGCAGGGGGAACAGCTGAGCTTGCATGTCTATTCTGCTGTGAGGCCCCGTCCAGAGGGCTTAGTTTCTCAAACAAAAACTCATTATCAGCTGGAAGCAGCACAGCTAGTGAAGCTCAGGAGCACCCACTCTCCTGGTGGCTCACCGTCTCCGGTCTCCTGGTGGCTCACCATCTCCCGTCTCCTGGTGGCTCACTGTCTCCCATGCCCTTTTAGCTCATTAACCCAGATGAAATCATTTTCTCAATAACTAAGTAACACAAAGGCCTGGTTTAATGGTATTAATAGAAACTCAATGAGTATTTGCTTGACAAATGACCGATCAGTGAAACAGAACTGCTAATTTAAAACTGGAAAGAAAAGGAAAAGAGAACCACTGCTAAATAATCTAAGGAGCTCTGAAGATAAGAATCGCAGAAGTGAGTCAGAAAAATGAGATTTAGCTGTCCACCGACTTGGGCGATACCAGCAAGGAATTTCTTGAACTCTTAGACAAAACAGAAACCAAAATATATAAATATAGAGTTACTATATTTTAAATATATGATTTTTCCCCCTAAAGTAGTCTCTCTTTGTGTAGATTAATGCATTTTATAAGGAAAGGAAAAAAATTCTGTGCAATACTCCTTCACTTGTGATCCACACTTGTGAGTTTAATGTGATAATGTGGGCCTACCTCGAAGATTCTAGATTTAACAAACCATTCAACCTGTTAGCTTTTCAGCAAAAAGCCAATCAACAATAAAACTAGGCTCAACAGCTCAACTCTTAACCATCAAGACATGAAATACAAGTGAAACTATGTCAAAGGTGTTTTAAATTGTTAATATCCAGTGTTAGTAAGAACAGTGAAACTTAACACCTGAAGCTTTCGCATTCCTGCCTAGAAGAATCTCTGCATCAAACAAGCTCTACAGTTTGATTAATCCTGTCCCCACTGCGGATCCTGCATCTGCACAGTAGGATCCTGTATGTGCCCTGCACGCTCACTGCGCCTGAATCCTCCACCCACCGCTCATTTTTAAGTAAAGCGGAGATGCTGTACCCCACGCCCTGTGCCCTCAAGCCATACTCAGCTTCCCCTCTCTGCTTTTGTGGGGAAGAGCATGGACAAGAAGAAAAACAGATGCCTTGTTAAATATTAATAGTGTTTGCCTGTATAGTTAACTCTTTAAGAAATGTACCATTATGCTTCTAATGCCCAATTTAACAATGAAATGTATGTTTAGAAGAAAAGCATGTACAGAAATTTTCATATAAATAACTTGTAAACCTGTGTCTATTGCTCCAACTCTAAAATAGAAGGGTTTTAATCAAAACTGTAATTCAACACCTGCCACCTAATAAAACATAGGCACTAATTAAACTACAGGCAGAGGCTGGGCGCAGTGACTCACACCTGTAATCACAGCACCTTGGGAGGCTGAGGCAGGTGGATCATCTGAGGTCAGGAGTTCAAGACCAGCCTGGCCAACGTGGCAAAACCCCATCTCGACTAAAAATACAAAAACTAGCCAGGCATGGTGGTGTGATCTGCAGTCCCAGATACTCGGGAGGCTGAGGCATGAGAATCGCTTGAACCCGGGAGGCAGAGGTTGCAGTGAGCCGAGATCGCACCACTCCACTCCAGCCTGGGCAACAGAGCAAGACTCTGTCTCAAAATAAACAAATGAACAAACTAGAGGCAGATATGGTCATAAAATAAATTTGTAAGTGCTTTTTATTCTCAAGTTTAACTACAAAGGCCAGAAGAGAAAATAGGGAGAGATGCAGCTGGAGAGAGATGGAGCAGGAGAGAGATGGAGCTGGAGAGAGACGGAGCTGGAGAGAGACGGAGCTGGAGAGAGACGGAGCTGGAGAGAGACAGATGGAGAGAGATGGAGCTGGAGAGAGACGGAGCTGGAGAGAGACGGAGCTGGAGAGAGACGGAGCTGGAGAGAGACAGATGGAGAGAGACAGATGGAGAGAGATGGAGCTGCAGAGAGATGGAGCTGGAAAGAGATGGAGCAGGAGAGAGACGGAGCTGGAGAGAGACGGAGCTGGAGAGAGACAGAGCTGGAGAGAGACGGAGCTGGAGAGAGACGGAGCTGGAGAGAGACGGAGCTGGAGAGAGACAGATGGAGAGAGATGGAGCTGCAGAGAGATGGAGCTGGAAAGAGATGGAGCAGGAGAGAGACGGAGCTGGAGAGAGACGGAGCTGGAGAGAGACAGAGCTGGAGAGAGATAGAGCTGGAGAGAGATGGAGCTGGAGAGAGAGCTGGAGAGAGACAGACGGAGAGAGATGGAGCTGGAGAGAGAGGGAAGCAGGGAGTGAGAAAGAAGAGGATGGGGAGAGAGAGACTCACTGGCCCAGGACCTCTAATCACCCACTACAACACATTATTTCTTTTCGTTTTTGTATATATTCTTACATTTTTGTGCAAAGTTTTCATTCTATTCTACAGTAAGTCAGACTTTGTTTTAATTTAGAAACGTTTAAAGGTGCCCACCTCTGAGCGCAATGGATGAACCAGAAGGTCGTCTGTGGCTCCTCAGACTCCAGACTGTCAGAGGCCCTGAATGGAGGAGCTGCTTAGGATGCAATTATTGCCACATATGTTCCTAAAACCCCCGACCAACTTCCCAACAGGACCGAACTCACTGCCGGAGACTTTTATTCACTGCAAAACACTATAGGTATAGGTGTGTGCAGGACGCCGCCGCAGGCCACCGTCTCACCTGGGGAGGCCAGTGTCCACACACCATACCTTCCCATGCTGGAACTTGGGCCACCTGCCCACACCCGCCCCCATTTCTCCACCATCTAGTAGGTTTCCCACACACACTGCTGGGACTCACACTCTCCCATGCACCCCTCGGGCCACTGCTTCCTTCCTCACCTGCCTTTGCCCTTACCTGCACTTAACCTGCTCCTAGAGTCTTGGAGGGCAAGACGGGACATTTTTTGAAGGATAGGATCTGATATGTTTGTAGCATAGGATGTTGCAAGTCTCACAGGATAGGATGTGATAGATCTCATAGGGTAGGACGTGATAGGCCTCATGGGACAGCCATGAACATGAGTGACACCTACTGTCTCCTCCCACACCTTCCTTGGGGACAGCAGTACCTGCTGGGCCATCGATAGGCAATGAGTTCATGCACATCCAATTCCCAGTCTCGAATTTTCACTTACATCGTCACACTTAAAACTTTACTCATAATAAATAAAACAGAAAACTGGTGAGTGCCGTGCAATTGATTATCAACTACAGAACCTCAGCTGGCTGGAATGTGGACTCCTGGCTCGGGAATGGAGTGGGAATGTGGCTGGGGAATGGAGTGGGAATGAAGCGTGTGGCGCAGTCACCGCAGGAGTTCTGACAGTTTCTATTTTTGCTTAGATGGCATTTCTGTTCTCTTCAGTAATAAAGCTAACCTGTTTAGTAATAAAGCTAACCTTCATGTTTTATCTAAGGAAGACTGTATACGAGGCCGGGTGCAGTAGCTCACGCCTGTAATCCCAGCACCTTGGGAGGCCAAGGCAGGCGCATCACTGGAGCGCTTTGGTGGCTGAAGGGGGTGGATCACTGGAGATCAGGAGTTCGAGACCAGCCTGGCCAACATGGTGAAACCCCGTGTCTACTACAAGTACAAAAATTATCCAGGCATGGTGGCAGGCACCTTAATCCCAGCTACTCGGGAGGCTGAAGCAGGAGAATCGCGTGAGCCCAGGAGGCGGAGGTTCAAGTGAGCAGGGATCGCGCCACTGCATTCCACCCTGGGCAACTGAGCCAGAGACTGTCTCAAAAAATAGATAAATAGACTGTCTACGGAAGGAACACCTGTCCTATGAGAAAGTGCTGCCCGAAGACCCACTTCCTCCCACCCCGCCCCCGACCTGCTGCTGTCACGGCGGCATCTAATTCTGAAAATCCTTCCTCATTCAGGGGCAGTTTTCTACCCTTTCCCCCCAAATATTTGAAAGCCTAAAAACCTCACTTTTTAAGGTTTATTTACAAATATATGATCTGCCATGCTGGGCTCACGTGATGGACCCAGCAGTGTGTCCAGAAGAGCGCAATTTCACCAGGAGGCCCTGCGCAGACCCCGCACTGCGAGCCCCGTCCTCCTGCACCTGCGCAGGCACCCGGTGCTCACGCCGTGAGGTTTCCTGGGAAGCGGCTGTGTGTCCCATGCCTGGCACCGTGTTACTAGAGAACAGGGATGTGTCAGGAGCTCTTCACACATCAGCAGGGGAGATCATCACATCACACGCCAGCCACGAGCTTCCAGATTACAAAACTGCTGTGGGCTCAGCTGGCTCTTTGAGAACCAACTGTTCCATGCCAGGAATTTGCCATCTTCACCTTCCCTCATCAATGCCTGTCCTCCGGCCTCCATGAGGCTTCAGATCCACGTGAATCACAGATCCACGCAAACAAAGATAATAGCATCACCTCCAGCACAGAAACTCTGTGGCTGCCCGTGTCCTGGCAGACTGGACTCCTCCGAGGTTGCACTTACCATGTGACTGCAGGGTGACCCCTTCCAGGCCACCGGCCCCACGGCTCCCACGCAATCCATGGTCTATGTGGGCCACTGCGAAGAGTTCCCATGGGCTGTTTTATTTCCCAAAAAGAAACTCGCCCTCCACCACCTTCAGAAGCTGCACTTAGCGCGGACACAGAATGAGACTCTGCACCCTCCCAGCTCCCAAATCTATAACTAAAAATTATGCTGCCCATTTTCCAAAGTTCAAGCTTTGGCTATCGGAGAAGTAAGTATTACTGTTACGTCTAAGCCTTGGCCAAATCATCGTCAGGAGCCATTTAAAAGTAACAACCATTCCCCGTTTGCTTCCAGATTCATCACTGACAACAATAACAGTTTGCGTGTTTTTTCCTCGCAGGTTTCCCGCAAGCTGAGGGGCCAGCATCACAACTTCCTAAAGCCCCCGTGAGATTCAGCGGCCTGCTGGCCTCACCGTGGCCTGACTCTATCAGCTAAAGATAGCAGGACACTAAAAATAGCAGGAGTGCTGCGGCAGTGCCTTCTGACACTGTTCACACTCGGATGCGTTAGATACTCCAGGTCGGCAATGCTGAGGTAGGGACTGTGCTGCCTCAGTGCCTTCTGACACTGTTCACACTCGGATGAGTTAGGTACTCTGGGCCTGCAATGCTGAGGTGGGGACTATGCTGCCTCAGTGCCTTCTGACACTGTTCACACTCGGACGCGTTAGATATTCCAGGCCGCAATGCTGGGGGACTGTGCTGCCCCCGTGGGCAGTCGGATAAATCCACAGAAACCGCAGGGGTAAGAAAGCGAACATAGTAGAGTGATTAAAACGGCATCCAGTCGTTAACAGGGTGGGCTGTCATAAGGTCAGGCTCAATCAGAGATGAGCGGACCACCAACCAGACGTGTGGAGAGTCCTGCGTCCAGGAGCACCCGGGATGATATGCTAACAGAGGTGTCTACCAGTTCTAAATTTTCACTCAGGTTCACTGATTTTGTCACTCAGATTCTTAAGATGTCGGGATCCTATCCTGGACTCTGAACAGGGAACAAAGCCTTTTCTTTAAATGTGTTAAAAAACCAAACATCCTAAATGTTGCCAATGTGAAAACCTGCTTTAGTCAAGCCTCCGGTCACTGCATTTGCTTGTCACACGCCCACGGGCCGTGGTGGAGTTTGCAGTGGGCCACCCCCAGGAGGGGAGCTGCTAGCAGAGGGCAGCGGCCACTGCGTATTCTTCTCTTAGCTTTGAATTTTGAACTGTTTGTATATCCATTCAATAAATCCAATCAGTCCACAACTATATCAAGGTAGACAAAGAGAAGAGGAACAGCAGAGGTAAGCGATCATGGAATATTTGTAGTTAAAGCTCCATGGATACTAATAAGGTGGTACATACAGGTAACACAGGGAGACGGGCCGCACAGTCTCACAGCCTCTCCACACGCGGACACTGACAACGCGGTACATACAGGTAACACAGGGAGGCTGGCCACAGAGTCTCACAGCTCCTCCACGTGCGGATACTGACAACATGGTACATACAGGTAACATAGGGAGGGCGGGCCGCAGTCTCACGGCCCCTCCACACGTCGACACTGATAACGCAGTACATACAGTAACACAGGGAGGCGGGCTGCAGTCTCACAGCCCCTCCCTGTTGGGTCCAGCAGTCCAGTTATCTGGGTAAGGGTCAGTGACTGGCTTTGTAAATAAAGTTAACTGGCACCAGCCACACTCACTCATTCCACTTTCTCTGTGGCCATTTTCCTGCTACGATGGCAGGTGTGGGCAGGTGCGCAGACCTCAAGGCCCCATAAGCCTACAACATTCACTATCTGCCCTTTTCACAAAAACGTTGCCAGCCCCTGGTCTAGGAAGAAGGGGTGTTTTTCCCCTGCTCACCAGACATGGCCCTTGCTGGAACCCTACATGTATCGATCTCTCATTCACTCTGAGTTCTGAGTTACACAGAGAATTCACTTCCGCAACGCATGTGAGAAATGGGCCCGGGGCGGGGGGAGGGGGGGGCGGTGTCAGCCTTTAACAAGATGCACCTGGAGCCGAGTTCATCGCCCAGCACCAGAGCCCCCAAGCTGTGTGGCAGGCTGCACGCAGCCAGAGTTTAGCTCCAGAAACAGATGAAAGCCGATTTGCATTTCAATCTGGTGTCAGGTGAATTTCTCAGGCAGCCACCAGCCCTCAAGAAAATGCGCAGGGACTACCTCTGCCTGCCAAAAGGGGCCTGTGCGGACCCTGCACGGTGTGTGGAGCCCCTCCACCTTGGGCAGCCTGGTTCCTTCATGTGCAAAGAACAAAAGCAGTGTTTTCTAGAGTCACCTGGGGCATTTATCAGCTTTTTTTTGTTGTTGTTGTTTTGTTTTTGGAAAGAGACTGCTGCTCCCACTAGATTTCAAATTCCTACCAGGGAAAGACCAATTCTTACTTCTGTTGTTTGCTTTGTTTCCTGTGTTCCCAGAACCTGTCTATAGCAGATGCTCAGTAATTATTGGTTGAATAAAGTAAATAAATATAGTAAACTTGCTAAAAATAGAGCAGCAAGTTATCACTAGAAACAGCGTTCAGTAGGGCATGGTGGCTCACGCCTGTAATTCCAGCACTTTTGGAGGCCAAGGCAGGCAGATCACCTGAGATCAGGAGTTTGAGACCAGCCTGGCCAACATGGTGAAACCCCATCTCTACTAAAAATACAAAATTAGCCAGGCATGGTGGCACATGCCTGTAATCCCAGCTACTCGGGAGACTGAGGCAGAAGAATCGCTTGACTCTGGGAGGTGGAGGTTGCAGTGAGCCAAGATTGTGCTGCTGCACTCCAGCCTGGGTGACAGAGCAAAACTCTACCTCAAAAAAAATTTTTTTATAAAAAAGAAGAGGCAGCGTTCAGATTTACCATTACCTACAACCCCAAGTTATGGTAAGAAATTCACATAAGCTATGCAAGAATTGTAAAGTTGCATATTAGACAAAAAATTTGCAATGTCCTCAAACTTTTCTATGAGATTTTTCCCTCTTAGCCACGTCCCAAGGAAGATGTCTTTACAATTATTTATTCTGAGGACCTACAGTAGCATTAAGTCGTGCATTTTTTATTCTGCTTGTACTTTTCTCAAGGCAGAAACACCTTCAGCTTCAAGTTTACAGGTTAAGGCACTGTATCCAATAATTTTATAACACTCTTCATTAATTTTCTGCTCCTGTGAGCCCTTCAAACTGCAAAAGTAATGGACGTTTTTTTCCAGTTTGCAAAGCCAGGCATTTGATTGGCTCTGTTTTCTGTCCCCCAGCATCTGCAGTACCCCCTGGCTGCAGCATCAGAAAGGACATGGCAGCAGCACAGATGGAGACAGTCAGGAGCTGCCATCCCTTTGATGGCCCCCTTGGGCTCCTTTACCTCATTCACCTACAGATCTGGGAATCCGCCAGGAAAGGCTCTCAGAAGTACAACTGCCTTTAGGCCTGTCCCCCAGCACCTATCATCTGCCCCCGGCCCCTCTCCCTGCACACAGATGGTGCCCCAGGCCCCTCTCCCTGCACGCAGACTGTTTCCCCCCACAGCCCCTCTCCCTGCACGCAGTGCCCCCTGGCCCCTCTCCCTGCACACAGACTGTGCCCATTGGTCCCTATCCCTGCACGCGGACTGTGCCCCCAGCCCCTCTCCCCACAGGC